>NC_092354.1:16474076-16810991 GCF_963676685.1 Mytilus edulis
TGTTCCTTTTCATATTGACGATTTTTGTATAAAATACTTCTGCGGCTTATTTTTGTGAGTACAAAGTTTTCTTTTACAGATAATGTAGGGTTAGAAGGAGGTCCAGGGTTGAGTGCTTTAAAACATTTTGAACCCAGTTACATTCTGATTTATTTCTTTTTCGAGCTTTATAAACAGGAAGAAAAACGAGCTTTTCTCTTGAGTCTTAAATGCACAAGGGTACAAATGCTGTGTTCTTTGTTCTGTTCTTACACCAGCTTAGGGAGCTACCATTTGATTTTTATGGGGGGGGGGGGGGGGGGGGGGGGGGCTAGGATGAGTTTTGAGTTAAAAAAAAAAGGCAGGATGAGACACTTGCAAAAAAAAAAAGTCAGGATGACAATTTATGTAAAAAAAGTCAGGATAAACTATAAAAAAAAAGCAGGACCTAATAGAGTGAAAAATAAAAAGGCAGGACAGAGATTACAACTAAAAAAAAATGCAGGACAAAATTTTTCATCCTAGCCCCCCCATAAAAATCAAATGGTAGCTCCCTTAGGGGAATAGTTGAAAGCATACAAACATGTTCAAACCATAATAAGAATAAGATTAATGAAGTTTTTAAATATAAAGAAAAGTGAACATTGGTCAAATAGATATATAAAAAAAAAGACAGAAAATGGTATAAAACTAAAGAAGAGACCTTCATTCAGACACCCCCTCATTGTCTTTGATTCTTCGACATGACTTTGACGCGGACCCCGATGAGAACATCTTAATTACATGTATCTCTGAGGCAAAGAGTCCATTCGGCAATCCTCGGTAGAATCCGTTACTCTCCTTCTCAGGGTACAGAATCGACCGAGTTGAGATGGATGGCAAACATTTATTTTAACATTTCAGCATAAATGAAGGATAACACAAGACTGTATTTTACAAAAATAAAGCAAAAATAATAAGTTTTCTTTGAGATTTAGCCATGTGGCTTTTTTTAAAAGGTTCTGACCATTTGTTATAGTCTTAATCCCGGGACTTATTAATAAATTATGATGTTCCGCCATTTTTTTTTTTTTTTTTTTTTTTTTTTTTTGAAGATTTTTTTTATAATTCGGCCTTTTTAATATAAAAAAAATTAAAGTTTTTTCAATTACATTCAAGTAACAGAATTATTTTTTTTTAACTCAACTTGGTTTATTTCTTTATTTGTCGGAGGAAATAAATAACTTTCATAAAAAAAAATCTCCAGAATCAAAAATCATCAAACAATACATTTTTTAAATTCATGAACAATCGATGCTGAAAACTATAAATTGATTATATCGTTCTAAGGGAGCTACCATTTGATTTTTATGGGGGGGGGGGTCCTGCATTAACTTTTTTTTTTTTTTGCAAGTGTCTCATCCTGCCTTTTTTTTTTACTCAAAACTCCTGTCCTGCCTATTTTTTCAAATTTCATCCTAGCCCCCCCCCCCACCCCCCCACCCACCCACCCACCCCCTTTTCCCATAAAAATCAAATGGTAGCTCCCTAATATTACTACGAACAAAGAGAATATTTTCAAAAAGAGTCATTGACAACTTCAACAATAAATTATAAGTTTATAGGGAAAGTCCCTTTAGAGTGGTAAGTAATATTTTCGGATTATGTTTTCGCGTGTTTGCTTTTCTCGTGCTAGAAACTAGAGGCGTGTTTTATTTTCTTTCAACATGTTTAAGGTTGAATTTAACCAATAACCTGGTTAAGAGTAAAACTTAAAACATGTTTCAACACAAAATAAAACGGATTAACCAAAAAGCCTTAAACAAGAGCATAACTGTAAAACAGATACTGGCAGCTTGCAACAAAATAGAAATGTGTATTAAAGAAGACAACAAATTAAAACTTGTTATTTAATAATAAATGTAATCCGTTTGTAGGACGAAGAACATGCTTCTAGTTCCCTTTGATATATTCATGTACAAATTTCAAGAATTATTTTCAACTAAAAAGAAAAACTTTAATGCGATTTTCTTGGATTTTTTGCATAGGAACCCGAACCAGATCCAAAATTAATGTCATGGTAAATCAGCTATTTCTGTAGAAAAGCAAGCTCGTGTGACATTGTGATTGACAATTTTGTTACCCGTGTCTGTTATTATTTATGTAGGACAAACGGACCGTATTCCACTAACTTTTTAAACATAATAAAATTGGGAATGGGAATGGGGAATATGTCAAAGAGACAACAACCCGACCAAAGAGCATAAAACAGCTGAAGGTCACCAAATGATCTTCAACGCAGCGAGAAAATCTCGCACACAGAGATGGGCCTCAGCTGCCCCCCCCCCTAAATAAAATGTGCAGTTGTTCAGTGAAAATGGACGTCATACTTAACTTCAAAACATATAAATGAACTAAAATCAAAAACCAAGTTGGGACAGCAGCAGCAAAAATACGACGAGGTTAAACATTTTTTATGAGATCTCAACCTCCCCTTTAACTTTAGCCAATACAGAATAAACAAACACATAGCAAAACGCATAGTAAAACTAAGTTTAAAACAGTGGCGGATCCAGAAATTTTCATAAGTGGGGGCCCACTGGCTGCCTAAGAGGGGGCCCGATCTCGTCACGCTTCAGTGATTCCCTATATAAGCAACCAATTTTTTTCTCAAAAGGGGGGGATGGGCGGGCCCCCCTGCCCCCCCTAAATCCGCCTCTGTAAAAGAATTAAGAGTCCGATGTCAGAACAGGCTACAAAAGAAACTAAGCAAAGTGACATAATACATAAATTATCAAAGGACTACCAGTCGTTACTGACATTCCAGCTCCAGACAGGGCCTTAGCGTAATGGAGGCAAATGAGGCAAATGCCTCACTTTTGAAACGACGACCAAACTTTAGAAGCGTCATTTTTTTTAATTATGTATTTTACATTATCAATATGCGAGTTTCGAGTTTCCAATTATCTACCGGCACACTACATACAGTGTGTCCACTCTGCAGCAGCGATTGCAGCTTTTACCATAGCGGTGACGGTAAAAAAATAAGTGTTCCGAATACAAATAAAAATTAAAATATTGGAACAAATCTTAATGTCGTTACAAAACTGATTGAAGACGGGTTCTTCAAAGAGAAAAAAAAGATGAAAAAGGTAACTCATGAGTCTTATCACCCCCTATAAGTATGCTGACTTATTTCTTTCCTTGGTTTATTTTTGAATCGATAACGCTATAGCTACCAATGTTTACAATATCAACTCACTGAACAACAAATGCTAATCGGTAAAATAATTCATTGACCAAAAATTAAAAAAAATATTCATAATTAATTTAAACAAATCATGAAGCGCCTTTTCTATGGAAGTCTTTGGTGTATAAGGCAATTCATGATTTTTATTTATCTTTAATAAAAAAGTATGAAATATATTTTTGGTATTGTTTGAAAATATTTATAAAATGTTCTCGTCTTCTAGAAGCTTATAACTTGCTACTGGACATAAATATATATTCATGTATATACATAAGAACGTATGTTGAAGCTTTTCGATAGTACAGGTCACACACAGGAAAATTGGAAAGTTGTTTGACCAACAGAGATTATTTTAATATTTACTTATAGGCTAGCTAATAAAAATAACGCATTTCTGTTATATTTTTTTGTTTTTTATTACAAATAGTAATGCTGAAATAAGCTAGCTTCTCCTGTTTCAGGCATCCGAACCCCCCATAAAAAAGGCTAAAAAAATTTCGACTCGCTCCGCTCGTCGATTTGCCTCACTTTAAATGAACATGCGCTACGGCCTTGCCAGACCTAAATTAGTATGTTACAAAATTTCGTATCTCTTGTTGCAGCAACACTACAATTATTGCCATTAAACATTATTTGTTTTCTCCAAATTTCCGACTTTTTATAGCTTAATTTTGTTGTAATTTGTCTATTTATAATGTAAAAGTACATGTACTTGAAAGTTTAGCACAAGTTGAATGCGATTGATTTACTTATATATTAAAGTCAAAAATTTAGATTGTGATCTGCATGACATGCATACTCCCTTACGCAAGACCATAGTGGATAAATTTTCAATAGTACATGCAAATATCAATGCTGTTATTATTCAAAAATTGTGCTTTCTGTCGTTAACGGTCGTTAACATATTTTCAATCATTAAAATCTTTCGAATGTGTACAAGGACTGTTACTGCCACAACAGGGCAATGTTTGTGTGTGTTAACCAGTGCCAAAATGTTGCTGCATGCATCGCCGGGCCCTTTTAATCTTTATCTATTATGGGATTTACATGAAACATTGCAAAATATAAAATATAGAAAATGTCAAACTCCAAGGTAAAAACGGAAAGTCTCTTATCAAATGGAAAAATCAAAAGCTCAAACACATCAAACGAATGAAAAACAACTGGCATATTCCTGACTTGGTACAGGCATTGTCTAAGGTAGAAAATGGTGGATTAAACCTGGTTTTATAGCTAGCTAACCTTTCACTTATTTGACAGTCGCATAAAATTTCATATTATTGACTGCAATGTGTGAACAAAAACAAATTACAAGTAGGATTAAAATAACAAACACTGCAAATATCAACTTTTTCACGTTGAAAAGGGGTCTCATAAGTCAAAGACAACAATCAATTTCTTTTAATGTTCATTGTATACATATGAGAAAATAGTTCGGAATCTATCAAAAGTGGTTTTGTTTTGTTAACATGAATGATGATATATGTTAAAATATATAATAAAATTCTTTATTTGAGAATTTTGGCAAAAAGTGTGATTTGCCTATAGGTAGAAAAGGTGCAATTTTCTTGTTCCGAAAGTCTTTGGTTTTAAAGACTTGGGTACATGCTATGTCAAGTTTGTCATTAGGGTATTGGACGGTACAATTTTTTTTTTTTTATATGAATTTTTGATCAGTTGATGTGATTTTTTTTGCATAATTAAAAAATAAGGCAATCGTTAAGTGTATAATTGTTGCACCTGTCCTAAGTAAGACCCTAAGTCAGGAATCTGAACTTCAATAGTTAACTTTGTTGATGTCGTTCATAAGTGTTTCTTGTTTCTTGTTTTTCATATAGATTAGACAGTTGGTTTTCCAGTTTGAATGGTTTAACACTATTAATTTTTGGGGCCCTTTATAGCTTGCTGTTCGGTGTGAGCCAAGGCTCCGTGTTAAGGACAGTACCTTGACCTATAATTGTCTACTTTTATAAATTGTGACTTGGATGGAGACTTGTCTCATTGGCACTCATACCACATCTTCTTATATACAAACACTGCATGTACATAGTGACAGGTATAGGTGACTTACTGCATATAGTCACGGTGAAACCGGTTAAAAAAGGTTCTGAAGTGTCAAGTATTTAGAAATGACGGTAAAAACTACATTTTAAATAACACAAAAAGTCCTATTCTTTGAGGCATTCTTATCCAACTTTGGACAATATTCAAGATCTTCCTGAAGCTGGGACTACTATAACACTATGTTATAGTAGTCGCAGATAATACTAACAGTATAATAGTCCCATCCTGAAGTAAGCCTTGTGATATTTCATAAATAAATAAACCGCCCTTACCAGATATAGATATGAACATATAGACTTAAGCTTCAATTTTCAAACATGGGAGCCCGAAGGTTTTTTCTCCATTATGTATGTTAGAGCTCTTACTTTTATATGAGTAAGACTAGCAAATACACAGAGAAAAAAAAACATCGCCGGTAGCCTAGGCCACCATTTTGAAAATATCTAAACCGTCCTTGGAAGTATGGTTAAAGGTTTCATTAACCAATAACCAAACCTCAACCAGGTTAATGGTTAAGTATTAGAAAAAATACAAAGGTAACAAAGAAACAGGCCGGTAACAACCGTTGCCGGATAGTTTTTCTGCACGAGTAGTCAGGTCAAGGTCCGAGGCGATAGCCGAGGACCTTGACCTGACTACAAGTGCAGAAAAACTATTCGGCTGGTTGTTACCGGCCTGTTTCTTTTGTTACTTTTGTTTTTTATCTGACTTGTACGACGTTTCAAGAAAGTAATAATATATTTTGCAAGACTAAACATTTGAGAAACTTAGATAGCCATAAAGCAGTAAATGTAAGTTACAGTATAAACTCCTTTATTTTTTTCATTTCCCTTCAACCGAGATCAGGAATCTTATAATTTGATAAAAAAAAAAAGAACCATTTCAAGTAAAAGATGAATGTTGTACATCTTTAAGACTTTTTAGAATGCAACTTTATAAAAAAGTAATATATTAAAGAAATATTTTCGTGGTAAGTAGGATAACGTTTAATTTTTATGGATGAAACGGAAAGCGGGGAAAGGGGGGGGGGGGGGGGGGCTAATTCATTTTCAATTAAACAGGCTGTTTTGATGAAAAAATGTAGAATGTGCCATTACATAACACCCCCCCCCCCCCCCCCCTTAAAAAAAATCGTAAAAATAGCGCGCTTGTTGCCAAATACATGAATTTAACATTCAGTGGTTGGGGTTCCCGGGGCTTGGAACAATATTTATGATCAATGCATTTAAATGGGGACATAAAGTTCCCCCTCCCTTATTTGTCCTGGATTTGGACCTGCATTCGCCACTGATATAAATTCGATAACAATATAAATGTATCAAAAGAATGAATTTCCTACTTCATTAGTGAATGAAATGTTTATGAAAAAATGGATTTTGTCTTAATTTTATATAAATTCAGGCATATACTTTATTTTTTTTTAAAATTCATGCTCGTCTCTAGATCTGCAAGTTTTGATCGGGATTAAACACGTGTTACATTATGATTCAATCGCAGCTTACCGCCCAAAATTACGGAAGCCGATAAGGGCCATTCAAAAAAAAAAAATTATGTCGTAATTACGACATAGCATGTCGTAATTTCGACATAACATGTCGTTATTACGACATCGCGATGTCGTTATTTCGACATAACATGTCGTTATTACGACATCGCGATGTCGTTATTTCGACATAACATGTCGTAGTAACGACATCACTATGTCGTAATAACGACATCGCCATATATATAAAAGAATATGTATTATGATTGCCAAGAGACTAAATGACACAGAAATTAACAACTATAGGTCATCATAATGCCCCCAATAATTAGAAAAGCCCCCGCATAGTCAGCTATAAAAGAGGGACGAAAGGTACCAGAGGGAGAGTCCCCGAAATGCTGTGTGGCAGACAGTGTTATTTATAAATTATTAGCTCCCTTGGTAAAACTCCAAATTTCATATTTAATGTATTTCATTGTTAAATAATTTACATGAAGCTTAATAAGTATATATTTGTTAATTGCATAGCTTTTGCTATTTGAATTCATTGGTTAAAGATATTTATATATATTGTAAAGTTTAATTTTTGCATCGTCGCAAAATCTCTGGTACCTTCTTTGGTTACCTTCTGTAAGAAACTTATATATTTTATAGATCCCAATGAAGCCGACCGTGCAAGGGCTGTATAGCCAGTCAAGGTCGTTAAAAACTTCCATTTGTTGTTGAAGCCGACCGTGCAAGGACTGTATAGCCAGTCAAGGTCGTTAAAAATTTCTATATATATGAAGTTAAACAAAGTTTCGATCGTAGCTATATAAACCGGGATTATATTAGCCGTTTTCGCGGACGACCCAGGAGTAGATTACTATTTTAAAATGTATATCAGAAGTTAAACACTATAGATGACTTGGGAAATAATTCTCAAGCCAAGGTTCAAGTAATTGAAGGGGTGTATTTCGACAACTTGTGTGCCAGGGAAAATACAATTCTATTCAAATTTAACGAAGGGTAAAAATGTCCGATTTACTTGCAGTGTCAGATATATTTGAATTGGAGTTGAATTAAGCTATAGAAATTTTACAATGACAGATGATATGCACCTTGAAAGTTAAACATCCTATGATAAAAGTTTTGTACATCTAAAAAATTTTTTTTTATTGAAAACCGTATACATGTACTTTCTCCCATCTTTCCTTCCTACATTTCTTGCGACAGTTCTGCATTTTTTGTTGAAATAACTTAAAGGATAAACATCATTTCCACAACTTGAGGTAACTTATGATAACATGACATCACAAAACGAACAGAACCAGAATCAACCAACATATAAAAAACCGAATAAAACTTGCAAAAATTAATCGAAGTCAAAAACCCTCTTTAAGTGTAACGTGGTGTTGTAGGAACATCGTGTCCAACGTCTGAAAGTAGAAATAGAGCGATCAATACTTCAATTCACCCTTATTACAAGAAGCCATGTAGTTTGCGCTTATTGATTGGGATGTGGAAAGCTTAGTTTGTCTTGGTAGGACTGATGTCTGTCCACGTATAGTTCCACATAGTATTCTTCCAAAAAAATTAAGTTTTTAACGTCCTTGGGTGGCTATGTAACCTTTCACGATACGTCGGTAGTTGAATGAACTAATGGGTTCTATAAAATATATATTTGTTAATTGCATAGCTTTTGCTATTTGAATCCATTGGTTAAAGATATTTATTTATATTGTAAAATTTAATATTTGCATCGTCACAAAATCTTTGGTTACCTTCTTTGGTTTCCTTCTGTGAGAAACTTATATATTTTATAGAACCCATTAGTTCATTCAACTACCGACGTATCGTGAAAGGTTACATAGCCACCCAAGGACGTTAAAAACTTCATTTTTTTGGAAGAATGCAGAACTGTCGCAAGAAATGTAGGAAGGAAAGATGGGAGAAAGTACATGTATACGGTTTTCAATAAAAAAAAATTTTTTTTAGATGTACAAAACTTTTATCATAGGATGTTTAACTTTCAAGGTGCATATCATCTGTCATTGTAAAATTTCTATAGCTTAATTCAACTCCAATTCAAATATATCTGACACTGCAAGTAAATCGGACATTTTTACCCTTGGTTAAATTTGAATAGAATTGTATTTTCCCTGGCACACAAGTTGTCGAAATACACCCCTTCAATTACTTGAACCTTGGCTTGAGAATTATTTCCCAAGTCATCTATAGTGTTTAACTTCTGATATACATTTTAAAATATAGTAATCTACTCCTGGGTCGTCCGCGAAAACGGTTAATATAATCCCGGTTTATATAGCTACGATCGAAACTTTGTTTAACTTCATATATATGGAAATTTTTAACGACCTTGACTGGCTATACTAGTACTGCAACCAGAGTTCATTTTTAAAAACTTTAATGGTCCGGAAGAACACACACCTAAATTATATATCGATGGAAAGAGGACAACGTGTACAATAAGAAAAGTTGGGTCGTAAAAATCCAGAGTGGTCACAATTTTGTGAAATTGAGGTCAAAGGTCAGACCTCAAAATATCAATATCTCAAACACAAGAACAAAAAGGAGAAATATTCTGATATTTATTCAAAAGAATGCTACAAAAACGATTCAATCATAAGCTTATGCTATAAACGATGTTAAAACGACAAATTTGACTAATTATATGAAGAGCTGCCATTACAAAATGGCGTTGATTTGGAACCTTCTGATTTTTTTCCATTTAAGACATAGCAAAAGAAGAAGTGGCCTTGACCTTTTCACATCCATAAATTTTCATATTGTGTATAGTATTTCACTATAGTGTATTACAGAATTATTTTCTAAAGTATAAAACACCAGTTTATCAAATTATTTCAATATTTTTTCTATCTTTGAAAAAAACAAAATTCAAGCGCTGAAACAGTGTTTTTAATTTTGCATCTTAAAGGTTGTGTATTTTGTGAAAATTAGTATCTAGTTATAGATAAATACATATTGTGTATTTGCAAAGTCTGAACAGAGCAGTAATAACACACAATATACTATAGTCACCCGAGGCGAATGCGAGGTTTAAAAAAAATTGAGTGTAAAACAAAGTCAGTTTGGTGCATGAACATTTTTTTAGTAGAATAATCCTGGTAAAAAAGTTAACTCATTGATTTTTTAAGGGAAGGATGAAAAATTATACAATGCAATGCCAATTTTCTAATGTTGTAATTCAAATTCAGTCATGATCCTTATATAACTTTTAAAAGCGAAACACAATAGCTCAAGTATTCATAAAATAGGGACATGAATCAATCTCTTAGTCATCATATGCGGATTCAGTACACGTATTAGCATTACAAGACACTTCCCTTTTTTTATAAGAACAAGTTTGGCGCAGGACAGAGTTTGTTCAAAGCAAACACAGTTTGTTTTTAGTACAAATGCTATCTGGAGCGTAAATACCGTCATGATTTGGTCAAACTCGTCAGATATAGTCTTCCCTTTGCATAGGAAACACAAAAGAAATGTGAGTACAAAGTTTCGATCAATGTTCGTGATCCATATTCCCATATGCATATGCATGATGTATCTGCACTGCCAGTCCCAAATGTAAAGGGGCGAATGTTGCTACAGAAACGATTGATTTTGTAATAGCCATACATTTACGAATTTTTGTTATCTTTAGGGACAATATACGGTTCAGAAGCGCCTTTGTGTTATTTTTCATCGATTAACTATCAAATGAACTTTTGAGCCTAGGCTCTTTGTTGAAGACCGAACCGTGACCTATAATGGTTTCCTTTTATAAATTGTGACTTGGATGGTGTGTTGTCTCATTGGCACTCATACCACATCTTCCTATATCTATTAACAAGCTATGCGGGCATCATTTCCATAGAAATACCAAAACGAGGACATAACTCATAAGACCACTGGTGGCAGGATGAAGTAATTGTTCTTCTTTTAATGTATCCTTGATATTTTCAGACACACCTTGGTGTAATTCTGAAAATCTTAATATAGACTTCAATTTTCCTGCAGCAGATATGGCATCCCCTAAATTGAGTTCAGAGCTAAACTCTATAATTCATATCCCTTGGCCCATCTGTGTCTGAATTGTAAGGTGTCACAATATCTAGTTAGTTCTGGAGTTTGGCAGTTTGGTAAGCATCAGAGACAATCTTGGGTAAAATTGATCGGTATATATAGAGGATGTGCTACATGAGAAAGGCTTTTTCTTATGGAAAAACAAATCACATCACTAACAATCGTTATTAATGAACTGACAGCAAGTTCAAATTCTATTTTTTCAGTGACTGTTTTACTTAATTGACTTCAATAAGTACTTGGTTATGCATGGATAAATGATTACTCACATTAATAAGCACAACTTAAAAGACTGTTAACACGTTTAGAGGACTCAGTTTTGCGTAGTTTTCTGGGTTTTTTTTAAAGGTTTTTCTTTTACACAAAAACCCTGTTTTCATATCCAAACTACAAGGAAGAAACTGAGCGCGAGATCGTATAAAAGTGTCAGGTTGTGAGGTTACATGTCGATCAGTTTGATCACATACAAGGATTTCTGTTGTTTCTAATTTAAAGTTCCCCAAGGGTGACTGGGGAAACGAAATATGGTCACTTGGTCTTCCCCCAACCGGCAGTTAAACGAAGTTGGGCGTCCGTTTAGCTGTGCGGGATGTATCAAGTTCGCAGTCACGTCCGGTCAGAATGGGGACGTTAAATCCGCTGCCTCGTGTAAAGGGAGTCACACGTTAAAAACCTTTGCATCAACTGTTGAAGGGGTCCGTAAGTGGCATGTTGCAATGGAAAATTTCTGTCCCAATCCAATATCCCATCATTTTCCAGTGGCAGTCTAAATTTTCCCGATCATCATCCCGAATGGCCTCTATTATGACAAAACTTACCGATTGTTTTTATTGTTAGCTTGTTCTCGTCCTGAACATGCATGAAATATTTGCCACTGGACTTTAAGCAACCAACAATCAATCGATCAATTTAATTTAAAGACGCACCAAGTTTGCCTTCTGGTGCAAGTCTCATAACATCACTGATGATTCGCCCACGGAAAGCAGAATATCAAGAGAAGTTGGTTTTGGAATTACCTTGTCACACACCAAATCTCTGCGAAACTTCAATAGTACTTTTCCACCGACCACTTGCATGCATATTAATTGCTCTGAGGTTGAACATTGACATACAATGTATTTTCACACAATGTCAACTATAGTCATTATCCGGAAAACCCTCTTATCCGAAGGATTTGGTTAACTTTTATATAAAGTCAAAATTTTATTAACAAAAATATAACTTATTTACAGAAAATACACGAAAGAACTACTATATATATTCAAATCACTCAAAAATAAATTAACTTCTCCTACAAAATCTACATAATCACATCGAAACTATCAAATTGATTGTGAATGAAAAAATAAATGGAGCTGATTGACGGATAGGAAATTTCCGTAATTAAAAAAGGTACAAATGATGTTTTTATTTTTGAGTTTTTGACAAAATTGTTTGGAATTTGGCCAACAAAATTTGCATGCAGTATCGCAATAATATGTTGTGTCCTCTCAAATGTCAAATACTGTTTTTGAATCATATGTTTTTTCGTTTTCAAAGAAAAACGCGTTAAATTTCTATCTAAAAAACAGCCGACTTTAAGTTTAAAAGTTTTACTTGGAGATGGTATAATATTTATGTCTTCATCATTCCGATGATCCTTGATGATATGTGCATAGAAAATATTTACGAAAATAGCGGGAAATTTAACCAAAAAATATATTTTTGGATTTTAAGGTAACTACCCAAAACCGTAAATTGAGGGGTACCCCCATTAAAGAGATAAAATACAAAAATGTGACCATAGAAACTTTTTACGACCCGACGGAAATTAAAATATAGATATTATTCTATCATTTAAAACAATTTGCAGCCGTGTGTTATTCCGGACCATTAAACTCGTTAACTAAGCGTCTTTTTCGGTGTCAGTTGCAGTACTATACAGTCCTTGCACGGTCGGCTTCAATGGGATCTATAAAATATATAAGTTTCTTACAGAAGGTAACCAAAGAAGGTACCAGAGATTTTGCGACGATCCAAAAATTAAACTTTACAATATATATAAATATCTTTAACCAATGAATTCAAATAGCAAAAGCTATGCAATTAACAAATATATACTTATTAAGCTTCATGTAAATTATTTAACAATGAAATACATTAAATATGAAATTTGGAGTTTTACCAAGGGAGCTAATAATTTATAAATAACACTGTCTGCCACACAGCATTTCGGGGACTCTCCCTCTGGTACCTTTCGTCCCTCTTTTACAGCTGACTATGCGGGGGCTTTTCTAATTATTTGGGGCATTATGATGACCTATAGTTGTTAATTTCTGTGTCATTTAGTCTCTTGGCAATCATAATACATATTCTTTTATATATATGGCGATGTCGTTATTACGACAAAGTGATGTCGTTACTACGACTTGTTATGTCGAAATAACGACATCGTGATGTCGTAATAACGACATGTTATGTCGAAATTACGACATGTTATGTCGAAATTACGACATGTTATGTCGAAATTACGACATAGCGATGTCGTTATAACGACATGTTATGTCGAAATAACGACATCGCTATGTCGTAATAACGACATGTTATGTCGAAATAACGACATCGCGATGTCGTAATAACGACATGTTATGTCGAAATTACGACATGCTATGTCGTAATTACGACATAATTTTTTTTTTTTGAATGGCCCTTATCGGCTTCCGTACAAAATTGATGACATAAGTTGAATGATTTTCTTCTAGATTTGCTGCTTATTTGGACGTGTATTACATGAACACTTTTTGTTTATAGGATCAATCGTGCATTGGTGAGTTGATAGGGATTTTATCTTTTGATAAGATTTGATTTTTATTTATTTATTTCCTGTCTTATTTTTATTGAAATATACATGTCAGTATCATCATGTCTTTACTCTCAGTGTTGTCCAAAATACTATTCATTTCCATATATTGAAGAACCATAACCCCCCTTTTTTTTTTAAAGTTAAATGTCTTATCCCTTAGTGTACTGATATGAATAGTATTTTACTGGAAATGTTTGAAAAAAGATATTGATGCTAACGTAAATATTTTGTTCAATAAAAAGACAGGAAATAAGTCGGTGAACCAAAAAGTTCAAATCTAATTGAAAGTTAAAGTGCCCATGAACTCACTGATCATGCACGAGTGATTCTATTCATAAAAAGTGTCCGTGTAACAACTAAAAAGAGTCCGTGTATCATATAAAAAGAGTCCGTGTAACACCCGTTAATGTACTGTTTTTCTATAGCTCTGCGGGGGGCAAAGTCGTACAAAGAAAATAAAACACGCCTTAGATGTCCAGAGGTATTTAAACCTCGTCTATAGGGAAAGTCCCTTTACAGTGGTAAGTAATATTTTCGGATTTGGTTTTCGCGGGTTTGCTTTTCTCGTGCTAGAAAGTCGATGTGCAGTGGTATTTAAACCTTGTCTGACCACTGTTTCATTAGACCTTGGCAAGCAGTCGAAACTGTAAGTTGAATTTTCGTTTATGTTACTTTTATTATTTTCTGTTTTTGAACTTAACATTTGGTTTTTGTTTTGTATTTTTTTTAGAGTCGAACATTGTTCAATTTTAACTTTACATCTCGGTTGCAAAAATGTACGAATTGTACACATTGTTTGCTACTAACTAAGTTAAGAATATTTAAGAATTGAATGCTTCTTTTTGTAACTTCATTGGGGTGTAAAAGCGTTGACCGAAATACATTTTATATGAAACTTCATTCTAAAAATGTGCGTACGGTCAACGCTTTTACAACCCTATGAAGTTACAAAAAGAAGCATTCAATTCTTATAATTACATTACTTGGCTATGATAATGAAAACACGAATTTTATAATTGTATTATTTAATTCACCTGTGCACTTTATTGTGGGACCACGTGTTATCGAAAGTTTTGTTCAGTAATGGAATTGCGTAAGAAATAATACGTGATGTGCAGTATTAAAGTCAATTAGAATAGACTATTATAATGAAACCTACATCTAATGTAATTATTTTGAATATTATTGTGGATATCTTGTGTACATTCAATTGGCCGTTTCAGAATCTAAAGCATCATGGGTAATTTCATTGTTCGTACCCCAAAGTGAAAATAACGTTACGTCATTGGTTGAATTTCGATTGTTTAGGACGTTTTAAACCAATCAAAACGCTTTGGTGTACGCTTTTGAAAATATTACCCAGGATGCATTAGATTCTGAAATGGCGAATTACGATAGCGATATGATAAGACGGTTAGCAGTAAGTATAAGAATTGCCGTAGTTTAGAAAATGGAAGGGGACATGGATTTTTCGTTCAAATACTTTTTTTGTTTCAATATTTCTTATTTTCAAGAGTATACTTTAAAGAGACGCAAATTTTTCGCAAGAAAAAAAGACAGCCCCCCCTTTTTTTTACATAGGACGAATGGTCAAAGCATCAGAAAATGATTCGAGTAAACCTGCCAAAGTGTACATGTATCATTTACTAAGAGAAAACATCAAATATATTTTAAGAATTGAATGCTTCTTTTTGTAAATTTATTGGGGTGTAAAAGCGTTGACCGAAGTACATTTTGTATTTCTGCGCTTCATTCTAAAAATGTGCGCACGGTCAACGATTTTACAACCCTATAAAGTTACAAAAAGAAGCATTCAATACTTATAAATACATTTTTTAGCTATGATCATGAAAACACGAATTTTATGTATTTTTTTGATTTAATTCACCTGTGCACTTTATTGTTGGACCACGTGTTATCATGAATGAAAAGTTGTATTGAGCAATGCAACTGCTTACGGAATAACATGTGATGTGCAGTTAGCCAATCAGAATAAAGTATTATAATGAAACATGCATCTAATGTAATTATTGAATTATAAATATAACTTTTATTGCATTTCATTGAATATCGGGATAACGATTTTGTGGACACTTTTACTGAACACTCGAAGATTGTTGTGTCTTCATGTAAATCCCATTTTTCTTGTTTTAGAAAGATTTTAAAGATAAGATTTCAAAATGTTGTATGTTTCATCAGCAATATATATTTATTTTTTGCCTCTCGTTCGGTAATTGTACTACATTGATATAATTTTTGAAATTAGCCTGTAAAATGCGATATAACTATTTTAAATAGGATTCGTCATAGCGCCTTGATTAACCGATTTGAATATACAGTCAACTTTGGTCAGCAGTTTTGAAACTTTCGGACAGTACATAGTTATACCAGAGACGCATAGTTATACCAGAGAATAACCATGCTTCGACTTGCATTAATACTTTCAGTATTTTATTTAGTTGCGCAGGTAATTTAAATATTATTTTAATCATTATTATCTACTGGTTTTTGTGTTTGAGGGTCTGGGTGGAAGTTCATTTCTGTATTCCTAATTTGCCCATTACAGTAAAACCTGACTAAACCGAACCCTTTCGGGACATGAGATGTTGTTCGGTTTTGGCAGGTATTCGGTTTCATCAGGTTCACAATACATAAAATGTGATATGATTGGTCTTCAGAACAAGTTTGGATTAGACAGGTTTCCGGTTTATTCAGGGTTCGCTCTAATCGGGTTTCACTGTATACTGTTATTCTTTTGAGTACCAATCGGACAACTCTCTATCAATTCAAGTAACAATTTATAAAAGTAAACTATTATATGTCGAGGTACGGCCTTCAACACGGAGCTTAGGATCACAAGCTATAAAGGGCCCCAAAAACTACTAGTGTAAAACCATTCAAACGGCAAAACCAACTGTCTAATCTATATAAAAACGAGAAACACGTGAACTACATAAACAGACGACAACCACTGTACACGTAAGAGGGCTGGATAGGGTTTTACATGTTTGAGGGTAATGCGTAAAAATTGTAGAACCGAGATAAAGTTCCTTCCCAAAAAATATTGAATTGTTAACAATTACATTAGATATTATAAAAAAGATGCATGATTGCCAATGAGACAACTCTCGAAAAGAGACCAAAAATGACAACGGTTCTTAATTAACAACTCTAGGTCTCCGTTCGGCTTTCAACAATGAACAAAGACCATACCGCATAGTCGGCTATGAAAGACCCCGAAATGACTATGTTAAACAATGCAAACGAGACCTGACTAACGGCATTATTTATTTTTAAAAAATAAAAAAAAATAAAAATATTAGGGGGCCAAAAATATGTATGTAACAATGAGAACGATATTCGAGTGAAAAATAAAAAGGCAGGACAGATTACAGCTAAAAAAAAATGCAGGACGAAATTTTTCATCCTAGCCCCCCATAAAAATCAAATGGTAGCTCCCTAATTATGTAGAAATCACCAAAGATAGGCCATCGCAATGTCATTTCTTTGCCAAAAAAACCCACCAATATCTCATTGTACAGACTTAAGAAAAAAACCAGCCTTAACCCTCTTGCTGCCAAAGCCACACATTTCAGGAGACTTGACAATTTCCCCCCAAACTCCAAGTTTGCAGATAAAATAAAGAATAAAGGACTTTGATTTTATGTGTGAGCTTTGACGAGAATAAACTATGGATACTCAAGATTAGTAAGGTCGATAAGTTTTTATTACGACAATAGTATTCAGTGAGTTAAAATGAGGTTTGTCTCATCCGTTTTTTTTACTGAATTTTCACGGTCACGTGACTCTATTGTTGCTGATAAACTTGGGGTCAACCCGTTACCTGCTTTCCAACTGTTTATGGCTTTTACACACAAATCTTGTTGATTGTGGTCCATGGTAAAGTAACAATACTGAGGGGCATTGACGACGTAAAAAGACGGCGCCTAAAGGACGATTTTGGCGGGAATAAAGCAGACTGAATGAGATGCACGTTTTTCATACTTAAAACGGATGTCAACAAATAATACAGGACCAAAGCTTGTTAGTTTATGATATCAACTTATTTTATGTGTTTACTAATTATGTAGTTCGTCATTTACATGTAAAATGTTGCAAACTTACGAAATATTTGTTCAGTATTTTTTTTTCATACATCTTTCAGGCCTTTCGGGGCTCAAATACCACTATTGAATTCTAAGGGGGTTGGGACTGAGGGGCCCTGATCCCGAAATCCCGGCCTTAAAAACATGAAATCCCGTCGTCCCAAATTTGAAGAAATTTTAATCCCGACATCCCGAAATTCGAATAAAGAATTTCCCCAATCCCGACCTTAAAAACACCCAGATTTCAAAGAAAAATGACTCGGAAACCGATTACCCCCGAATTTGCTATTTCAAAAACTAACGAATTCTGGGTAATATTTTCAAAAACGTACAAAGAAACATTGTGATTGTCAAGTGCATTCACAAACTGACGCGACGTTATTTTCTACAATTTTAACTCGGAACAATAGAATTTAAAAATAATATTATCTTGATTACTGACATCATTATCTTGTTTTTTCTATATATCCCGGACTGCCGCAAAATATGAATCGTAGTTTAATTTTCAATTTTTTCTTCATTTTAAGGTTTATGGCTTTGTTAGTCACCAACCTCCAGGTCTTCCTAAACGATATTACGACATGGTTCTTCATGAACGAGGTAAGGGTTCTGCAAGGAACGAGGTAAGGGTTCTGCAGGTACAAGGTCACAGGCACTTGTTTCTATCCATTGGAAGACACACTATCAACGTATATTTACGAGAAGGTACCCAACCACTTTTTTCACCTCTCCGGCTAAAACCCTGATCAAGATCATATTCTACGATGAAAATTTTACTCATGTCATTGAAAATCAATAAATTTTATAATATTCACCGGAAGTGAACAAATCACCTTTCAACCTTTTTTTTCTAGATTTGTTTAATTGCTTTAATGAACTGCTCAGTTTTCTAAATAGTAACTCCAACTAAACAAATGGTGCTTCGAAACGCTAAGATATATATTTTGGTTATTACATGTATACATGTTCCCTATTATATAATTGTTCTGATTTCAATGCAGCATTAGATTTTTTACCCCAATTTCACGGTCCAATGAACATAGATTAGAAAATGATAGTGCTAGTCGGGCATCCGTGTAATATAGGCACATGGATGATTCTGATTCTTTACATATTTTAACTTTTGTAGAAGTTGACAAATGCATGGGATTCCGAGAATCCTTTTTGGACTGCGCAATTGTACAAGGATGTGAAAACGAGGCGTGTCCAGAAAATATGTACTGTTGTTCCACTGAGAAATGCGGAAATATGTGTCGTAAGTAATATATATTTTCTCGTTGCATTGAAGAACCATTGGTAGCCTTCGGCTGTTTTCTGCTCTTTGATCGGGTTATTTTCTCTTTGCATGACACATTCCCAATTTCCACAAAACTATTTTTAGCGTATCAATTTACAGTCAAACCTGTTTTAAGAAATCACTTAAGGAAGAACAAAGTGGTATTTGAAAACAGGTGGTCTTTTAACACAGGTTTTTGCTTAAAACAGGTGATCTCATTAAGCAGGTTTAACTGTATTTTAATCATAAATTTTATAATTGACCTTTAGGTGGGTAAAGTAAATCAAGTTTCCAATCATCGGGGATTAAAACGTTTTTTATTGATCGTGGCGTGAATTAAAACTATAGTTTAAAAATGATTCAGACGTAAAAAAACGAGTTTACCAAACCAAATGATTTGTGTAAAATTCAGAGTTTGGAATTTAGACACTGCACATTAAAGATTTCAATTGTCAATTACTTCTGGGTATAAAAAAACAAAGAATTATTTTCCAACTTTTCAGTAAGAATTCTTTTCAAACTTTTTTCAGTAAGAATTCTTTTCAAACTTTTTTCAGTAAGAATTCTTTTCAAACTTTTTTCAGTAAGAATTCTTTTCAAACTTTTCAGTAAATTCTTTTAAAACTTTTTCAGTCTGTAAGAGAGATCCCGAAGGCTGCAATCTTTTCTGTCACAATGGATATATTTTGGGGGCAAATGGATGCCCAGAGTGTGCCTGTCGTGAAAAGAGCCGAAGTAAGTAGTACAAGTTTGAGCTTTCTAAAAAGCTATGGACTGCTTTGCTCTATCCTAATTTAAGAATGCTCGCTTGTCATGTTTTGGAATTTTTGTCAGATTTTCGGAATCCTCTGGTTTTATCCATTTGAATGCCTTAAAAAAATGCACATGGACCCCTATTCTTCTTATAAATCTTTTACATGTATAATGAGAAGCCATTTGTAAAAGTTTTATAAAAAATTTTAATTATTTTTTAATAGTTTTTGAGAACTTGTCAATGATAAAGCTATGAAAAGTCGAGAACATTTTCCTGCCAAAATTTCAATGGCTAATATCTCTAAAACAAGTACATTTACCAATATATTTTTTTGCTTTTTTGCTTTTTTTGCTTCCTGTATTAATTCCCTATCAATATAAATTAGTGTTTTTTGAAAAGCATATTATTTTGAAACTTGAGAAGCGAACTCCCTTAATTAAGGAAATATGTGTGCATGTGGTTGTTGAATTTAGTATTGGAAATGTGGTATTTATAGATATTGATTGATAAAAAATGGATGTACTTTTAACATTTTAAGTGTGCGTTATACACCTATGTTTGTAGTAAGGAACATTGTTTAGCAAAGCAAATCGTGTAAATTGCAGAGTTACAAAGCAAATAAACACGTATTAAGAATTGATATTTCGATTTTGAATGTATCTGTGAACTATATGCAAAATAAAATTATCATGAATTAATGACAGTTGATTGGAACTGAAATACATAGTTAATTTTCCGGCATTTGATTTCTTATCCTGGACGAGAAAAGTTGGTATTTCTTTATCTCATTTAACACTGGCTTCAATGTCAACGCACTCACGATAAGTGTATAGGAGACAAGCGGTTTGGCTCAAATAAACCTTTTACTGCACGAAAATCGGAAAAGAAAACTTATCCCATTTTCGGATGGTCGTAACTTTAAGTTAAGTTACGACCATCCGCTTACCACCAGTGATTTAGGCCAACAGCTATTGCTGTATCTCAGCCGTCTCATAATGCAACCAATTATAATCTATCACGTGATAAATAATTAATTCAAGATGGCGTGCATGTCACTGAAACTAATAGCTCCGCACCGTGATGCGAAGCAATAATTTATGTGTCTGTTGCCAATGATCGGAGAAGGATCTGCTTACCTTTGGACGATCAATGCATTTGAATGGGGACATGTAGTTGGACCCCAATTCCTTTTTGTCCTGGTTTAGGACCCCCTTTTTAAAATGGCTTGTTCCGCCCCTGTGTGACTGCTGTGGATAGTAATCTTGGCATTGATAGTTAAAAGCCAATGCAAATTATTTCTGGTATGTTTATATTAGACTGCGTGCATGAAGCCGAGCCCCCAAATTTTATGCTTATTTTATGTTACAAGTTTCACATATTTTTGCCGTTTCCTCCATTTTTGTTTCGTACTTTATAGATTTAATTTTGATAATCTTTTTAATTATGTGAATATTAATGATTAAAATCTACATAATTAAAAAGGTTATCATTAAAATCCACATTATTAAAAAGTTATAAAAAAATAATGGCTAGCTTTAATCATTTTATCATAAAAAAAAAACTTCCCATTTAAAATATATGTTGAACACGGTTGTAAAAAGCTACGTTTAAAAGATACATACCTGTCAACTGACCCGTATTCTGCGGGTGTGACCCGAGATTTTCACAATTATGAGGGATCACCCGGGACACCCGCCGGGTCATTCAAATAACCCGGGAATTCCGAAAATGACCCAATTTCACCCGTTTTTCTTAGCTTTGAGATTGATTTCACAAGTAATATTCCTTTGAAATACCGGCAAATTCGTAATTCTTCCATGAACAGGAAGTTCATTTAGCTATACAAACTGTCAAATTAAGTGACCAATTAAGTGTATGGCTTCACTTGACAGCTTTGGTGTCAAACAAACTGTTAATTAACACCAATTACCTTAGCTTTAGGTCGTAAATAAATTGTAAACATATTTCAAATAGACGTCTAGAGTTACTTCCCCTTATTTGTCACCATTCAAAATTATTCCTCATATGTACGTTTTATGGGTGAAAAAGATTAAATCATTAATAAATATAAAATTCAAATACATATTGAAAACTAAATTTTTATTATTTATTTACCTTTATACAATTTAAAAAAAAAAAGTTGAAATTTTTTTTTTACATTTATACCTTCTTTAACTATATTACTATATTTTATCACAGTCTAATTTCCTTCTATAGACAAAAATGGTATGTTTAAAGGCTCCATAGCCAGCAATCTCAAACATTTAAACTTTAATTGTTTATTTGGATGAATACAAATAGTAAAGAACATAATAAGTTACACAGAATTATAAAAATCTTTAAAAGTGCAATGAAGTAATAATTAATAGGATTTAAAATGACCTAACCAAGTGAACATGCATTGATGTTGTGGTATCTTTGATATACTTTACAAGAAAATGTACCATAAATACTGAAATTCAGGTCGAAAAAGTTCGTACGCGTTATGACCTGAGATTTGATTCTTCAATGCAGGTCATGACCTGCATTTTCATCGTCATAGGTTGACAGGTATGAAGATACCTTTTCTGAAATCCTCCAGACATGAAATCTGTTACAACTATTCTTCCTGTACAACACTTTACATACTTTCAAACCATGAGACTAAAAGCCCGCGATTTCGCGGTTGTGTTCTAGTGTAATTTTAATTATCGTTACTTTGTGCATTTTTCCTTTGATCTTTTTTTGTGATAATTTTCCATATCGTGCTACTCGCTTGATCGCTAGAAACTAAGCAGGCATGTGGAGTTGCTAACGAAATTGACATGAAATTGACAACGTCTTGATAGGTAAAATAGCGATAAACAGATTATTAACATTGGTCATCTCAACTCGATTGCCTTTCTCGCTTTCACCGTCCCGGCTCAAGCGAGAAAATCATCTCGTTGACATGATCAACGATAATCTATAATTAAGTGTATCTAAATTATGTGTGTTTTAATTATGTGTATTTTAATTAACAGATGAAGATATAAGACGAGGATATTACGGTCGTCAAGTCAGACGAGGATATTACGGTCGTCAAGTCGGACAACAGGAAGAGGAGCTGGAAAACGGGTATGACAAATCTTTCCCCACACAAAGTGCATTAAGGGCATACGATACAGTTTTGAACCTGTATTTACAAGTTGATGAAAATTTGCATATAGGCTATTTTTTACCTCATTAATTTAAATATGTAATAAAAAATATACCTTCATGTGCTACTTTTTGAGTAAAATGAGTTCGAAATTTTGTATATTTGCTCAAAATTCAGATATGTGTCCGTATTTTCTTTTTCGAAAGAAAGACATAACTTTTTTGTTTTAAAAGATAAACACAAAATGGTTTTTGTTAAATAATCGGTAATTTCTGTATTTTATAAGTATCATTAAAAATTATGCAATTTTTATTCCGAAATAACTATATTTATCAAACGTTCATGAATAGAGGAAAAAACGTCATTTTTTGCTGCATGTTTATCAAATAAAAAAAAATGCGCTATTTACAGGATTATAAAATTTGGGTCACATAATCTCCTTGCAAAATGAAACAAATTGCTGTTTTAAAAAATAGGGGTCCATGCACTCATTTTCAAATTAAATCGGCTAGCATGATAAAAATCAGTCAAAAAATGCATCTTTTCCTGATATGTCAGAGTTTGACGTCGCGAAAATAACATTTTACGTTAGCAACGTCATTACCTTCCCTGTAACTGTATCGTATGCCCTTTAATAAGGGACGTCAACATCAAAAAACCAATGAAGGATAAAAAAAACTTAATTCAAATAGTTTGGGGTGGGTCAAAATTGGGGTGGGTCAAAATTGGGGTGGGTCAAAATTGCTGCAAGTTTTGTTTAATTGACATCGATTTAATATATATCCTTTTTGGTCAATCAGTTTTTCCCAAATTAAGTTAAGAAGGGGGGGGGGGGGGGGGTAGGGGGGTCAGTGAAAAATCTATATGAACAAGTTCCCTAAGGGGCCCAAGCTATCCATCTCCAATACAGAGTTATCGGTCCTTGCTCTTTACATATGCAAAGCACGTGTGTTAGTAGTGAAACATTACATTTTTTCTATGTAAATAAAAAGTTTAATGTAAATTTAATTGTTAATCAGAATTGACAAGAGAGCAAGGACCTATAACTTTCATGGGAGGGATAACCTTAAGAGATATACGAAAAAATGTAATTGTATTTTTATTCAAACGAAAAATTGTAAGTTTATTTTTATTCAAACGAAAAAATGTAAGTTTATTTTTAATTAAAAACAAATGAAAGTAATAGTGAGAGAAATAATGGGTTTTCGCAGCCAGTTGAGTTAGATTTTGTCAAAATTAGCTAACCTGAATTATTCACTTTGCTTTAAGTTTTCGAATACTTTCTGCCAATGATCACTTGAATTGAATGCTTCTTTTGGTCAATTCATTTTTGGGTGTAAAAGCGTTGTTCGAAGTAAATTTTGTATGAAGCGCTTCATACTGAAAAAAAAATACTAGAAGCATTTAATATTTTTAATATTTTCTTTAACTGGGCACTTTAATGTGAAAGCTCGTCACTATGAATCATTTTGAAATACAGAGTCATTCAGAATGACGCGATATTGCTGTTAGCCAATCAAAATAACGTATTTGTAATTACATGGGATGACATGATATTTGGAAAGCAGACAGAAGAGAAACAAATGAAAAATATTGAAAAAAGGGATAAAACGGGAATGTGTCCAGAACATTGTACATCGGTGTCAACACGCACTTGCATTTACTAATGTTCAGTGGACCGTGAAAGAGGGGTCAATACTCTTAATTTGTCATTGTAGTTAGAAAGATTATATCACAATACACATTTTTTTAAGTGTTCAGTTGATTGGACTTCCAACTTCATCAAAAAACTACCTTGACCAAAGAACTCTATAATGAAGCGGGATGAACAAACGGTCGTACGGACACTCCCCTGTCCCTAGGTGGGGCATAACTCCAATATAGAGAATTGAGGAATACAAAAATAAAATAGAAAACAAGAGAACACAATACCAGATCATGCTGAATTAAGCAGGGTTTATTAATCGATTTATTTCACTTGACTTGGCGGAGTTTAACCGGTTCGCTCATAATAAACCAGTCCATCTATAGATAGGGTGTTTTATGATAAACTCGTCAATGAAGTGTCCAGTCATTGTTTTGTAAATTCCTTTGATGACACTGATAGGTGATTAGAAATCAGTAATAATTATAACGGGAATCATCCTTATCACACACATCTTCAAATAGACTGTCCTTATGCAAATTAAAACGTAAGCTCCGCCCGATCAGTTGAAATAACATTGGTAACAGTTCAAAACCGGCTTGTTTCGGGCTGATGTGCGGGAAAGGCGTTAAGTGGGTTCCTAATGTGTGAAATGAACTTCAAAAGCTTTCAACACAGTATCTACATTTTACAGGACGATTGCACCTGCCATTTTGGATTTGTTTGAAAATCTTTTTTCTCATGACTGATATTGGTTTTTCTTTGTGATGCTGCATGCAATGCAGATTTTGCCATGTATGATATTATTCTATAAACATATTATATGGACTTTAAAAAATATTCTAACTGTATACGAAAAAACTTGAAATGATTTTATCTTTTACAGATCTGAATGATATAGGAAGAGGAAACAAGAAAAAAAATTGATATGAAAAAACATAAAATGGAAAAACAATAATTAAAAAAATTGCAACTTGACTATTTTGTTTGGTTATTTCTTGTAGACATTCTGTCGTCACAATATTTGTTGACTGTCATGAAATAGGTAAACTCTTTCCCGGACTTGCCCAACTCGTTTTTTTAGGGGGAATACTGCCAAAGAGATGCCCAAGTTTGGATGTATAAATACGTAGACAAGTCTGGTACCGGTCGCAATAAGGAAATCAAATCCGATGATTTGTAGGAAGAGAAAAGTAGACTATATAAAAAAAAAGACGATGTGGTACATGTACAAGTATGATTGCCAATGAGACGAGACAACTCTCCAAGAGACCATAGTGACACAGAAATTGACAACTATAGGTCGCCGTACTGCCATGTTTATATAAACCGTTGTGATGTTACACTATCGTTTCAGTTGAGGACGAAGGTTGGTACCTATTAAAACATTTAAAACCACTACATTTGTCCAACACTTAGTCCGAAGTTAGTTGATGTGGTTCATAAGTGTTTCTCGTTTTTATATAGATTAGGCCGTTGGTTTTCCCATTTGAATTAGTATTACACTTGTCTAGTCATTATTCGTGCCCTTTATAGCTTGCTGTTCGGTGTGAGCCAAGGTTCCGTGTTGAGGACCGTATATCTAATTGATGGTCCGAGACCACAAATATAGTCCCTAGTGTTGACAGTGGGTTACTTGCCATTAATTTTTATACCCCTTCCAAATTTATTTCTCCATGTTTAATGCCTCAAATTGCAAGTAGGGGGTGAAATTACACTGTAAAACATTTGGGTCCATAATTTTAAAGGAAAGTAGTGATTTTGTCCAGCTGAAAAAGGTTAAAAATTAGCACTTCGGAAGCTGTCAAAAGATTTCAAGACGCCCTAAGCAAACAATTGTCCATATTTTGAGTTGGAGCCGATGAAGTTCTCTATAATTTTGATATAATTTGTCCCAAAAGTAATACAACACACTAAAAAAATCATTGAGAAAGCGCAGGTGGGATTTTTTTAATTTTCATTTATGTTCTAAAAGAAATGCACTACGAAATAATTGTGGTCTCTGACCTGATATGCTCAGAATAGCCATTAAATGTTTGCCACTGGACGTTAACCAACAATAAATCACAATGGCGCTGTAAAGGCTTTTGCGTTTTAGTCGATATTGTGTCGGTTTTGTCCAACTTTATGGTTTACAAGTTTGTAATGCTTCAACCAATAGTTGTTGTTACATGTAGTTACTGTTTTGCATTGGTCCTTTTTTATGTTAAGTTAAATGTTAGTGAAATCTGATAGTTTGCCTTTTTTTCGTATGTAGTCAATTTGGTATCCGCGACTTTTATTGACTTGTTATAAACTACAGGGGCGTAGCTAGAAAGAAACGATGTGGAAGCAATTACTGCCGAGCGGAGCGAGGCTAAAAAAATTTGGGACCCTATTATGCAGCAAATTTTTTTTCTTTCGGTTTTCGGTCATAGGACGGTTAAAAGAGGAGCTATATGTAGATAAAAATTTATGAATGTAAAACTATTAATAAATCTTCTGAATATAGTAATACATAAACAACACATATTTGTGATACAGAATTTACTCAATATTGTCCAAAATCTGCTCTTCGGGTCTGGGCAGCCAGAAACAAACTTCTCTATTACTTTGTCAACATTCACACTGAAATCCCGATGAATATGCAGTAATGCTATGTTAATTTCGTTGTTCATTTTTGATCGTACATTTGTTTTCAATTACATACGTAGTACCGTGACTGATAGATCTCGGGGCCATCATGGCATGGTAGCACTCGCGAGATGTTATAAACCAGCGTACGTGTTCTGCATCGAGCTACCTCCCAATTGAATTCGTCAAAATTACATGCTAGGTCAGTTTCGTATGTTTCAGACAATACTGAGATTTGTTCGTTTGTGATATTTCCTACTACACGATGAAGCAGATACAGCACAAAGAAGCGATTTTCTTATAACTTTACGCGACCCCACTCTCCAGTTGCCTTATCATATCGGGTCTATGAACGCAAAAAATAATGAGACTTTCCAATACTGTTTTGGCGTGGTTGCAGGGTGATTGGCTCCGGTAGTCTGTCAACCACATCGCCTCGGCATATTTTCAACGATATCGAAGGGATCTGATAATTCTAATGCCGATTGGTACATCTCATTCCAACTTGAAACTGATGAACTGTACACTGTAAAATGTGCTCCAAAACTACATATCTTAGACTGAGTATTACAAATTCAAAAGTAAAAATCTTCTAAAAGATACAAGTAACCTTCCGATTTTGTCATAATCTCCAAAAAAAACCAATTATTTTGAAACCAAATGTCGTTATTTAATGATATGTCTTTCATCAATTAAAAAAAGTGACAACATAGTTGTTTCCTTTAACATTCAATTTATAAATTTAAAATTTTATTTTGCCATTTCTTTTTTTGCATGCCGAATCAATGTGCACGCAACTTCGGAGTTACGATCTTTTTTTCATCAACACTTGTAACTAGGTTGTCAAACTAATATCCTGGATAGACGAAAAAGACACCAAAACTAAGTCTCCGATTCCGATTGACCAACTCATCTCTGTCTCTTCTGTTTTTTTTTTGTTTTTTTTGTTTTTTGTTTTTTTGTTGTTGTGAAAACGACGTGGATGCACGTGCTGTCGTGCCTCCGGGTAGCTACGCCCCTGAACTAGATTCTAGAACCTCCTCATGGTGTTTTGATCATGTGAATACTTGTCCATTTTTATAACGCTAATTCAATAACCAGTTCAAATATTTCATGATTGAGGACTGTATTTTTGATTATTTGATCATCTGAAATTTTTTTAGTGATTATATTGGCAAAAATGTGATTATGTGACCACATGATGTAAAAAAACTCAATTTACCTAGGCCCAAGAGTCGGTGTCATTCCATCCCGTTGTGTTATATCTTTTTTGTCTGTGTAAACGGGTCTATCTTTACTAAGATCGACCTTGTCGATCTTTGGTCCAGTATAAACTGGTAAGATCGATCTTGCTTGTGCAATGTAAACACGAACTGGTCTTTTTAAGATCGATTCAAATAAAGATCGATCCAATTTCGTTGCCAGTGTAAACGGTGTCTTAGAGACGTTTTGTTAATCTAAAATCGATTTTACATATATCCCTATTGGTCAATAAATTTTTCCAAAATTAAGTTAAAAAAAGGGGAGGTCAGTAAGTCATATATAGCGGTGTCCGTTTTTATATATTAATATACACTAGTCTTGTTTATGTTCATATGTCTTTTGATTGAGTAAAGCCTCTCAATTGACATTTTAAAGTGTCTTTCTCTGTTGTGATGTTACACTATTGTTTCGGTTAAGGGTGTAGGTTGATACCTATTAAAACGTTTAAACCGGCTACAATTGTTTGCACCTGTCCTAAGTCTGGAACTCTAATTTTTATAGTTTGTCGTTTGTTAATGTTGTTCATAAATATTTATCTTTGTCGAGCCTGCTACTTTTGTCGCAGGAAGCTCGACATCGGTATAATGATCCGGTGTCGGCAGCGTTAGCTCACTTCTTACAAGCTTTATATTTTAGAATGTGGAAAACCTGGATGCTTCATACTTTGTTTATGGATGCCTCATGTTACGAAGTTTCGTCAGTCGCATGTCCAATGTCCTTGACCTCATTTTCATGGTTTAGTGACTACTTGAAAAAAGTTGGAGTGTTTGTAATGTTAAATTCTCTCTTATAAAAGTTATAGGATAACTATATTTTGTATGTGCGTACCTTGCAAGGCCCTCATGACTGTCGGACAGTTTTAACTTTACCTCGACCTCATTTCACGGATCAGCAAGTTCAGTTTTTGTGGTTAAGTCCATATCTCAGATACTATAAGCAATATGTCTAGTATATTAGGTATATGGAAGGACTATAAGGTGTACATGTCCAACTGGCTGGTGTCATCTAACCTTCAGTTCAGTGATTATAGTAAAGTTTTTGTGTTTTGTTTAAATAGTTTTCTTGGTTAATGTTAAGTTTATGTCACAGTTGTAATAAAACTTTATATATAGGACTATCAACATAATATCAATGATAACAAAAAGAAGGCGATACATTACAGCGTGTGCACTCTTGTTTAACATAGATTAGACCATTTTAAATACTGTGATTAGGTTAGTATTTAAGTTATATTGTTTGCTACAGTTCCCCTACGGATCCATAGAGGCTTGACTAGTAAAATCCGTAGGGATCAGTACCCAACCATATAACTTATATCATTAAACTTGTACCATGTGGCCATCACCCTCTTGTTCAGAGAATAGATCTATTACAGAGCAGCAGATCTGTCCTCCTCACGTCATACGTGCAATAGTTGTCCTTGTACCATGTGACCATCACCATCTTGTTCAGAGGACCGATCTAGTACAGAGCAACAGATCTGTCCTCCTCCAGTCATACGTGCAATAGTTGTCCTTGTACCATGTGATCATCACCGTCTTGTTCAGATGATCTACTAGTATCTAGTACACATCAGCAGATATGTCCTCCTCCCGTCATACGTGCAATATTTGTTCTTGTACCATTTGACAATCACCATCTTGTTCAGAGGGTCGATCTAGTACAGAGCTGCAGATCTGTTCTTCTTCCGTCATACGTACAATAGTTGTCCTTGTACCATGTGACCATCAGCGTCTTGTTCAGAGGATCGATCTAGTACACATCAGCAGATCTATCCTCCCGTCATACGTGCAATAGTTGTCCTTGTACCATGTGGCCATCACCATCTTGTTCAGAGAATCGATCGATTACAGAGCAGCAGATCTGTCCTCCTCCCGTCATACGTGCAACAGTTGTCCCTGTACCATGTGATCATCACCGTCTTGTTCAGAGGATCGATCTAGTACACAGCAGCACATCTGTCCTCCTCCCGTCATACGTACAATAGTTGCCATTGTACCATGTGAGCATTACTATCCTGTAAAGAGGATCGATCTAGTACATAGCAGCATATTAATTATTTTCATCCCGTTATGCGTGCAATATTTGTCCATGTAAATGTACATTAGATACATAACCAATGTACCAACCAATACTTTGACCTATGATGATTTCTCTTTTACAAATTATGACTTAACATGGAGAGTTGTCTAATTGGCACTCATACCACATCTTCTTATATCTATCAACCCATCCTTTTCTTATTTTCTAAATAAAAAAAATGTACAACTTGAATATTTGGACTATGCATTGTATTATGTATACAAAATATATGGTATGAAAAAAAAGGGAAATGTGTAATGATTGCAAACTAGACAATTACCTACCAAAGCTCAAATTCAAAGAAGTTGATCTTATCAATTAAAACCAGCCGTTCAGCCTTTAAAAACAATGAGCGAAAACACTTGTTTTTCATATTGGGACACCTAAATAGACTTTTCGGACTATGCATTATATTTCATGTACAAAATATATGATATAGAATTAAAAAGTCAATATTTATTGTTCATGAACAATTGAAAGGTCTTTGCTTTTTTTCTTTTATTGATAGCCTTCTTAGTTCAAAAATATATGGTTGCTAAGGAGTTTTATGTTCATAACAAATGACCTTAGGATAAAAATATTACTTCCAGTATCAAAAATGTCATATGTACTATTCATAGTCTTTCAAATTAAAAAAATAAGTGATTGCTAAGGACTTGTATGTCGTTGTAAGGGAAAAAAATGTCATTTCCAGTATTAAAAATTTCTTATTTATATTATACATAGCCTTCTAAGTTCAAAAATATATGGTTGCTAGGGATCTTGACCTCTGACCTTGACCTAATTTTATAGATCTTATTATGCTGAACATTTTTGCAATTCAAATGTGTTTTCTATCACTAACCTCTTTTGAGTTATAAGCGAAAATAATCATTTCGGACCCGAAAAACAGTTTTCGTGCCCTAGGTTCATAATAGTTGGTCCAATAATTTTGAACCCGACATAAAAAAAAAATAGATCTGGACAAGACACACATTTTCTCAGTTATATTTTATCAGCCATCTTTTACGGTTATTGAGTAAATTCGAAAACATGCCAAGGTCAAAATCTAGGTCATGACCTTGTCAATGACCTTTGACCTTAGATCAGTTTTCTGAGTCACGTAGATTGGTGATCATTGGTGAAGATTCTAGGTGGCTACAACTTACGATTTCTGAGTTTTAGTGGCCAACCGACATCGGTTAATTTTCGAAGGGCATAACCCTACCAATGAGTCGTTGAATCTTTTCGATCCATATGGAACGAAGAACCAGGGTCTGTTCCTGAACAAATTCCACCCTTTGTTTTTTTTCTACCTATTATGGTTTCGGAGTTAGAATGATAACAAGGTTTTTGGTGTTAGGAGAGATAACCCCTATTAAGGAAATGTTACGGGTTCGTGCCCTCACCACAAGATAGCTTTCGGTCAACCGATACTAGATACCTAATATCATTTTAACATGTGCGTACTTTTTTTGGGAAATGTCGTTAAAGTTTGGCGGAAAGAATAATAAAAATAATCAGAAGAAATACAGTAAGGTCTTTCCTTATAGAAAAAGGTAAGACCTTAATAAGGAGATGTGGAATATTTGCCAATGAGACAACTACAATGTATGATAATATAATCCATCAAAGCTCAAATTAAGTTGATGTAAGCAATTATAGTCAACAGTACGGCCTTTAAAAAATTTGCGAAAACACAAATATTTTTCATATTGGTACACCGAAATGGACACTTCGAACTATCATTCATTATATTAAGTGTACAAAATATATGATATTACAGAAAATTAAGAGATGTTGAGAACCAGAAGTACGGCCTATAAGCAATGAGCGAAAACACTTGTTTTTTTCATATTTGGACACCTAAATGGTCACTTCGGACTATCATACATTATATTAAGTGTACAAAATATATGATATTACAGAAAATTATGAGATGTTGAGAACCAGAGGTACGGCATATAAGCAATGAGCGAAAACACTTGTTTTTTTTATATTGGAACACCTAAATGGACACTTCGGACTATCATACATTATATTAAGTGTACAAAATATATGATATTACAGAAAATTAAGAGATGTTGAGAACCAGACGTACGGCCTATAAGCAATGAACGAAAACACTTGTTTTTTTTATATTTGGACACCTAAATGCAGTTTCAGACTATGCATTACCGGGTACATTAGGTGTACAAAATGTTATGATATAAAATAAGGAAATGTAGAATGATTGCAAACGAGATAATTATCCACCAAAGCTCAAATTATCAAAAGTTGATGTAAGCAATTAAAGTCAGCCTTACGGTTTATACACAATGTAGAAAGGAACTGAACAGAATAAAATGAATTAAAACTTAAGATAACCAAATGTAGCTACATTCGCTCCTTTCCATTTACTTCTTTAAAATGATTTGTAAACAACATATGATCAAGTAATAGAAGAAAAGAAACAATTGGATGATGCTGACGAATTACGGTTTAACGTCCAGTGACAAATATTTATATGCACATGAGAACGACAACACGTTATATGTATTGAACAATTATTCCAACTTATTGAGTACTATACATATATTCTTATGTTGTATTGTTATACCACTGTCCCAGGTCAGGGGAGGGTTGGGATCCCGCTAACATGTTTAACCCCAGCCACATTATTTATGTATGTGTCTGTCCCAAATCAGGAGCCTGTAATTCAGTGGTTGTCGTTTGTTTATGTGTTACATATTTGTTTTTCGTTCATTTTTTTTATATAAATAAGGCTTTTAGTTTTCTCGTTTGAATTGTTTTACATTGTCTTATCGGGGCCTTTTAAAGCTGACTATGTGGTATGGGCTTTGCTCATTGTTGAAGGCCGTACGGTGACCTATAGTTGTTAATGTCTGTGTCATTATGGTCATTGTGGACATTTGTCTCATTGGCAATCATACCACATCTTCTTTTTTATATCTTGTTTTTTGTTTTTTTTTTCATTTTCGGATACCTTAATGTACTCTTCTAAATATTTGGGTGAAAATATTATTATTAATTTTATTGTAAATAACAGGTGCTCAAAATAGCATTAATGTGTGAAAATCTTTTTTTAAGTAAAAATGACTATTTTTGTGAAGATATTTGAATATGATAAGAAATGTTAATGTCATTTGTCATATCTTGCAAATAATCAAATGAACTTGTATATGTCAAATATTTCAGATATATGAAGCATTTTGTACCTTGGGCATAATAGTCAATTATTAATATACATCCTGTAAGAAAATTGAACTTATTTTGTGGTGACATTTGAAAATAGTTGTACAATGTTACTAAAAGAGGGACGAAAGATACCAGAGGGACAGTCAAACTCATGAATCGAAAATAAACTGACAACGCCATGGCTAAAAATGAAAAGGACAAACATACAAACAATAGTACAAATGACACAACATAGAAAACTAAAGAATAAACAACACGAACCCCACCAAAAACTAGGGGTGATCTCAGGTCCTCCAGAAGGGTAAGCATATCCTGCTCCACATGTGGCGCCCGTCGTGTTGCTTATGCGATAACAAATCCGGTAAGTAGTCTAACTCGGTACTAAGTTTACCCATACAAGAAGTTCTACGCACGTTCACAAATCTTGGAATTCGACCATAATTTATATTAATATATAATTAATTATATATTAATCCGTCTCCTTGAAAATTATTGTAATATTAAGGTACCTGTATTTTGCAGTACATAATATGTTCTTAAATTTTGGTACAGAAATAATGACAGGAGTCCCTTTGCGCCAATTATTGTTATTCAGGGTTATCTTTTGCGCCAATTTTTTTTTCTCAAATGTATCAATTGCATTGAGGTAAGCCGTTTGATGTTTTAGATGGCCATTAATTGTGGAGAACCCATACAGTAGCAGTAAGATGCAGATATTAAATAAAAAATAAAAGCCTGATGAAGGAGGAGGAAAGTCATTTCTCTTTTATTTGGCGCAATAGTATTTCTATTTTTGGCGCAAATTATGCTATGTAACTTCAAAACAGGTGGCGCAAACGTACCATAGGAGAAAAAAAGTTGCGGCGCAAAAGGATGCATTTTTTGGCGCAAACGGATTTTTTTCGAAATAATACAAACAGTGACCACAATGTTTCATGTTTGAAAATAATAACTTTAGGGGATGTGAAATATATAGACAACCTTTCAAAATGCTGAAAATGTAATAAAAAAATCTGTAGTTCTTACATTTCAAGTACAGTCAACTTAAGTACTGTAAAATACAGGTACTTACAATAATTTTAAAGTAACAAAATAGTACTGAATATTAAAAGTAGATTTCCATTACTTATGATTTTTAGTACAGAAATAGTACATAAAAAAATGCATAAGTAGCTGAGTACCAATAAAAGAAGTCGTACACATGTGAGGTCCCTCATGGGGGGGTCCTAGTAATCACATAATCACCATTTTTTTGCCAATATAATCACATAATCATTAAATATTTGCTTATCTTTAGTAACCAAATAATCATAAACTAAAAATACAGTCCTAGGTAATCAAATAATCATGAAATATTTGGCTTAATAATCAAATAATCATTAAAAAAACGGCCAAGTAATCACATAATCAAAAACCCCATGAGGGCCCTCACATGTTAGAAAATCTTGGCATTCTACCATATGATATCTGAAGGGAGAGGGGTGTTGCAGAAAGATTTTAAAAGATTAGATTTAAAAAATAAATAACCTTTCATTTTAGAATGGAAATAAATTATATTCTGCAAAACAAAAAGCAGGAAATAATTTTGTGCGAAAGTACAAAATACATCTCTGAAAAGTGGGGATCAGCATGTGTAGCAACATATAAAAATGAATAGTCAATCCGAAAAAAAGCCTGTTTTTGTATTGTTTGTATACAACTTGAAACAATAAAATATAAATGACTGTACACAATGTAGTACATAGAAATAATTAACGTTGGATGTAACGCGTCGTCTGATTGGCTGACGTTAATTTGTTATGAGTCCATAGACATAATTTAGTCATGTGACCGTGACGTCATCAACGCTTTTTCATGGTTTTCTACGGTTTAAAATGGAAATTAGAATTAAATTATAAGAAATGACTGTAATATTTTTTCTGTCTATTCGAAATAACATAAAAAAATGTGGTGCATACTGTTAAATAACCCGCTACGCGCGTTATTCAGTGTGCACCACATTTTTTATGTTATTTCTTCATAGACAGAAAAAATATTACAGTCATTAATTAAATATATAAAAGAAGATGTTGTATGATTGCCAATGATAAAACTCGGCAAGAGACCAAATGACACAGACATCATCAACTTAAGTTCACCGTACGGCCTTCAACAGTGATCAAAACCCATACCGCATATAAAGTCAGCTATAAAAGGCCCCGAAATGACAGTGTAAAACAATACAAAATGTAGTACATAGAAAGCCTACTTGGAGTACTGAGGATCAAATGAACCAGTTTGGTTTTTATTATCTGTCATTTATAGATGATTTGTCTTTATCATTAGGCAGCAACCATTACAATTACGCTTATTTTGTAAAATTCTAATTCCAAAGATTTTACTGGTATTGTTTTACTGTAATTATATGATTTCATTCTTTCTGTACGCCATTAAATTCTATATTCAGTCGAGCTTAATTATTTATTTTTCAGCAACGAGTACCTACAAATTATACGTACATGTACCTGTTTTTAACATTTTTTGCCCATTATTCTCTATTCTGTAGACCCATGGGCGGATTAAGGGAATTGTGCACCCCCACCCCCCCCCCCCCTCCCCACCAGCCACTTTGTGTGAATAACTTGGTTGATTATATAGAGAATCTCTGAAGCATAAATGGAGCAGGTCCCTTTATGGCTGTCAATGCCCCCCCCCCCCCCTCCCCTTCTTTATAAAAAAATGGATCCGCCACTGAAACCCCATCCAAACCTCCGTAGTATTATCGTTGTAAATGTTTATTCAAGTTGTAATATATTGTATACAGTAGATATTGATTGTATAGCTAAAATATACAATGGCTAAAGGATATATAACAACTAAAATATAGTTATCAACAATAACATATTTATAGGTGTTGTTAACTTTACCAATTATGTATGTCGAAAGTCATTAGAGAGAAGAAATAACCGTAGGTATTTTAGATTAAGAATAAGTGACATTGCTTATTTACAATTATTTTTACGAACTGTGATTTCACGTAGCGTTTATCATGGGAAATCATCATTCGTCTCAACTCGGCCGATTCCGTACCCTAAGGAGAGTAGCGGATTCTACCGAGGATTGCCGAATGGGGAAATCATATGTTCTTATAAATTGAATACCCGGCGAGCATAGGGCGAGCGAGTTTCACAAAACAAGTCGATCTGTGAATATATATTAGATAATTTAACTCTCGCTTATATCAATAAAGTATGCCTTTAGAAAAATATGACAAATATTTTATGCATACACCTGAAAAAACAAGTATCACACCACCCTGATTTTTCTCGTAAACCAAAATATTATAGTATGAGATATTATTTATGGTCCCGAAAGTATATAAATTATCACATTTTGTTTCGAAAAGACCAGTCATAAATAATTTAAAAGGTTGAAAATATACTGAATTTTAATAACTGATTTTGTTTGACAAACAAGAGTTCGTGAAATCACAATATGATCTTTTTGATAAAATTGTGAAGCCAATTCTCCTGTATGGGTGTGAGATTTGGGGTTTCAGTAATACTGATATTATAGAAAAAGTGCACTTAAAATTTTGTAAACTATTATTAAACCTTAAGAAGTCGACACCGAATTTTACGATTTATGGTGAACTTGGTATTTATCCCATGTCTTTATATATACAGCTGCGTATGGTTAATTTTTGGTCAAAAATGGTAAATGCATGGGGATGATAACAGGATTGCTAAAATACTATACAAATACATGTTCTTGAAAAGTTCTGACAACCAATTTAGGTCAGATTGGTTGAAATACGTTAAAGATATATTAGATAAATGTGGATACAGCAATATATGGTTGTCACAAGGAAATTTTAATCCAAAGTGGTTGGGTATTAGTTTAAAACAAAAGTTATTTGATCAGTTTCAACAGAAATGGAGAGCTGATATTGACTGTTCGTCAAAAGGTTTGGCCTACAAATTGTATAAACAAAATTTTGAATTTGAGGAATATCTGAATATTTTAAGTGATAAAGATAGAATAACATATTGTAGATTTCGAACGGGTAACCATAAGTTACCAATCGAAACTGGTAGATGGAATAAGATTGAGCGAAACCTTAGATATTGTAACTTATGTCATTGTAACGAGATTGGTGATGAATTTCATTACACTTTGCAGTGTAGTTCTTTGGCAAATTTTCGATCCCAATATTTGGATACTTTTTTCTTGCACAGATGTAACATACTGAAATTTGGAAAACTATTTCAGTTAAAAATTAAATATAAGTTGAAAAAGCTGTGCAAATTTATCAGGGTTATAACTTTTCAAGTGAGTCTTCCTGGTTATTCACCACTCTTCGCTACTATACTGTTTATTTTATTTTATTTGATATTTTCATCTCATCTTGTCATGTGTGTTTGTGTTATGTTATATAACTTTTGATGAACTTCTTTGTACCATTGTAATTTTATGGTGTTTGAGAAATAAAGAATCTTGAAATCTTGAAATCTTGGGTACTAGAATGAAATTCAAAACAGTGTGGCTGTGGCCATTGATTGACACATTAAATTCATTCATTGACTGGGACAATTTAGGTGAATGTTTGTATGTAACGACCACTGCTCAATATGTACTTTTTAAAGACACTCAAACTATGGGGTCACCAAAGGTTCTCAACACCTTAATAAAGTAATTCGAAAAATTAATCAGAAATAACACGATGTTTTGATTTATATCAATTATATAAATCAAAACATAAAGGTTATTCCTGATTAATTTTTCGAATTCTTTTATAATTAAAGTCGTTAAGAAACCTTTGGTGACCTCACAGTTTAAATGTCTTTCGTAGGTTCGTCGTGAATAGTGGTCGTTACAGACAAACGTTCACGTAAATTGTCCCAGTCAATGGATGAATTTAATGTGTCAATCAATGGCCACAGCCACACTGTTTTGAATTTCATTCTAAATATAGACAATATTTAACTTTGAATGCTTGCAGTAAGAAAACTTCAATATCACTATTATTTTTGTTTAGAAAGCGAGCATGTGTCAAATGTTATGATAAACATTACGGTGTCCAATGACAAGTCAGGCTTCACTGAAGGGGATCTTGAACAGCAAGGGCCCCAAATATACAGAGTTTACTAGGTTCCATCGCTGTATGGACACGCCCTTACTCTCACCAACCTTTTCCCAACTATTATAGTTAAATAGCCGGTAAGATGAAGATTGTTAACCCTGGAATACAATTTTTCTAAGAGAGGGAAAACTCCAAAATAAACACTGGCAGCTAATATGGCTCGTCAGCCTTGGTCGGCAACTTATCTGAAGGAAGAAAACCTTGACAGAAAATCCCTGGTCATCCAAGTAGGGGTTCGGCATAGGGCCAACAACTATATCCTGTAAATGGTGTACCGTGCAGTAAGTAAGTAATCAAGTGCCATTCGTCACAACGCGGCCGATTCCGGATAGAAGGAGAGTAGCGGAATTACCCGAGGATTGCCGATTGATCAAGTGCAATACCCAAAAAGTGCTTAGAAGTGGTAAGAGGTTAAGCATTTGACATTCTAGTTGATTTCTGTAAATATATTTGGTCTACTATTCTATTTTCTGCAAGCCCCTTTTCAGACAACATATGGCCTTTTAAATTAATGAAACAAAATGATTTTAAAAGTGTCTCTAAAGATTAGATAAGATCATGACATTGTCTAAATTACTATCATCTGATTAAAATGGGCGGTCCATATTGCTCATGGGGTATAAAAAGGTTACGTACCTACTAACATCATCAGTGTGACCCCAACTGTACCACGTCAAACTGGTATATCTTAAATTGATTTTGGACATAACACATTGAACGGAGAATAATCATGTATCGGGTTGCTTTAATATTGCTAATAGTTTATTCAGTTGTCCAGGTAAATATGTTTTTTTTTATTCACTTAGTTGCTGTTTAATTGTAAGTTATTTATTATTTTGTTTTTTATTGCTAATAGACTAAGTGTTCACATTAATATTCATGCTTTTCTCATTTAATAATTTACCTTAAAAGTTAAGATTTAAAATTAAAAGTTTCGACGGAAACAAATACTTAAATTTACATCCATGCATGTTGCATTAGAATCACTGTAATTTGAAAACGATACTTTGTTAGTTTCCGTGTCATTTGGTCATTGGCAATCATACCACATCTTCCTTTTTATATTTTCCGAAAAAGGTTGTAAAAAGTGCAATTGACACATTACGGAAAATTTGCTCAAGTTTTTCTAAATCTAAAATACACATATTGGCAACATTGGATTTGTACTATTATATATTGTCTAAGCTTTAATACTCGACTGAAATCAAGTCAGGCAATATTATTTCAGTGATTGTCATTTGTTGCAGTATCTCATATTTACTTTTTAATTTATTTTTAGTTTTCTCGTTTAAAATTGTCACTTCGGAGACTTTTACATCTCGCTATATAGTATGTGTATTCTAAATACAACCATTCGGCAATCATTAGAATCCGGCCGCTACTCTCCTTCTATCATTCGGCAATCCTCGGTAGAATCTGCTACTCTAGGGTACGGAATCGACCGGGTTGAGACGAATGTCAGTGGCGGATCCAGAAATTATCATAAGTGGGGGCCCACTGACTGACCTAAGAGGGGCCCGCTCCAGTCACGCTTCAGTGATTCCCTATATAAGCAACCAAATTTTTTTCCAAAAAGGGGGGGCCGGGCCCCTTGTGCCCCCCCTCCCTAAATCCGCCTCTGAATGTAACTACACCATCACTCTGATAGCGTGTTAATTGACTTTTTTTTTATAATCATACCACGTGTTCATTTTTTATCTTCACTTCTTTGAATATTTGCTTAAACTAGAACTAACTCAATTAAAATTCTAAACTTAATTAAATCGAATCTTAATTCCAACCAGTGTTTAATATTAGCTTTACGTGAATTTTACAAAGTAAAAAGTTCTCATTATGATTAAATTTGTGTTTGTTGTGAGCCAAGGCTCCGTGTTGAAGACCGCACATTGACCTATAATAGTTTAAATTGTAACTTGGATGGAGAGTTGTCTCATTAGCATTCATACTTCATCTTCTTATATCTATATATTTTAACAGTTGTTTTACGTCATGTGTAACAAAAGTTTACCTTCACTCATTCTCTCTAGTAACGAACCCTTATTATGTTTGTTAGAAATTTTGGAAATAAAATGCCACTTTTTTATTGATTACATATTCAATATGATCTGCGTTGAATATAAATGTACATGTATTAGAGTTAGAGTAAGAGTTAAGTTGATTTTGGAATATTCATATACTGTAAATTCAGAAATTATTGCGAGGTTTTTATTATTGCAACAAATGCGACAGATGTGTAAACGCAAAAATTTAATGGGATTTGCTCATTGTTGAAGGCCGTACGGTGACCTATAGTTGTTAATATCTGTTTCATTTTGGTCTTTTGTGGATAGTTGTCTCATTGGCAATCATACCATATCTTCATTTTTATATTAAACTCGCATTTTGAGAATATTTTATGTAAATTAAACAGGATTTTTCTCAAAATCGTAAAAAATAAAATCGCATTTAAGTCTGAAATGACAAAATCGCAATAATAAATGCACGCAATAATTTCTGACCAGTACGAACAATTTGTTCTGTTTTTTAGGGTTCTTATAACGGGCAGAATCAATTTGCGCCAATGGCAGTTTTGAAAAGGTATTAATTGCGCCGCTCTCTTTTATTTTGATGGTATTAGTTGCGCCAATAAATGAAATGAAATTGCGCCACATTTACCTGTAAATATTTTTTACTTATATCATACCTGCACATGTTTTACCTATAGCATACATGTACTATTATTAAAATTTCCACTAAAGATTTAATTGAACACTCATCAAATTTAAGAAAACTCACCCAAAAATAAATTGTTTAGTAATAGAATATTTTTTCACGAGTCAAGAGTGTCTGATATACCATTCAAGAAAATAGAGTCTGATAGAGGAAAAACCGGTCATCATTGTTGAAGAACGCAAAATTCCGTCAGGCATTTGTACAGAAAACTGGAGAAATAAGGTGGAGATGTAACAGTTAAGGAAAACTGGAGAAATAAGGTGGAGATGTACAGTTAAGTCGTGTTGTGCTAGGTTATTCACAGATGAATCGTGTACAATTATTTCGAATGGAGAATTAGATTATATGTCATGAAACAAAAGTCCAGAAACAAGAACGTCAAATTTTGAGAACTGCGTGCAAAAGAATAGCAACCGATATGTTCCAGAGCGACCTTCTAAAATAAAAAAAATCAGAGCTCTTTAAAATTGAAGAAGAAAATTTAGAAAAGAAAGATTTAAGATATGTGCGTCAGTCAATGTATATGGAGAGAATAAAACTGCATCGGGCTCAACCTAAAAGTCAAGCAGAATTTCACAGAATATTGGATGATATTGGTGTTGTTACAAACAAAGATGATGACTTTGTATTGTGTAACGAGCCAGAAAGCGGGATAATTTTATGAGGATGATTACTTTATTGGCGCAAATGATACCTATAGTTTTGAAAATTAGGTGGCGCAAAAGAAGTATTGGCGCAATTAAGTTGTGGCGCAAATGAGTTACTTTTTGGCGCAAAAAGATATCGCCCCTTATAACAACATATTTTTCAAACAGTTGCAGACTTTATAAACTCGAAATAGGATAAGAGGTGTATTGATATTAATTTGCATACGGTCGATTCCTATCTGACATGGCTCATATGTTATACAGTGAAACCCGACTAAACCCGAATCCTGCATAACCCCCCAAAAAAACCTGTATAAACCAAACATGTTCTTAAGTACCGTCACATCAAATTGAATGCGTTGTGAACCTGATAAAATCGAACATCGACCAAACCCGACCATAGTTCCGAATAGGTTCGGTTTTAACATTTTCACTGTGTTATTCTAATTTTTTATTTCTATAATTCATAAGGTTTATGGCAGAGAAAGCAGCCAACTTCCGGTTGACAAAGAAGATAATAGTCTTTTAAATTTAAAAGAACGTCTTTACGACTTGATGTTAGAAGATCGTGGTGAGTTACCTTATAATGAGGCTCTCAAAGGGATGTGAAAGTAATCACATAATCACAAATGTTTTGCTAATATAATCATATAGTCATTAATAAACAAGTGATCAAAATTAATGATCAAACCATCATAAAATATTTAACCGGGTAATAAAAAAAAAAACACGATAAAAACGGCCCAGTATTTAAGTACATTTTGTAATACATTTGTAATTTAATTTTAGATGTAACGCGTCTTCTGATTGGCTGACGTCGTTTTGCTTATCATATCATAGACACAATTTTGTCATGTGACCATGACGTCATCAACGTTTTTTCATGATTTACCCAGGTTTAAAATGGAATTTAGATTAAATTGTAAGAAATAACTATAATATTTTGTCAGTCTACTCGAAATATCGATACATGTGGTGCACACTGTTAAATAATCCGCTACGCGCAATATTCAGTGTGCACCACATTTTTTTATGTTATTTTTCTTAGATAGAAAAAATATACAGTAATTCCTTAAATAAAAAAACAAAACAAGAGGAAGCTCTATGCTGAAAGTCCATTTTTAATTTGATCGACATCTTTTTTACGTGAGCTAGGAAAAAACTCGTAGGGAGGTCATGTCAAACGGAAAAAAACAATATCACTGTTACTAAATTTTAGATTTTTTTTTTTGCAAAGGGAAACAACTTCTATTCGCAAATCAAACGATCACCGTGTATTGTGCGGGATATTACATGTGTTTTTAACTTCGTGTATGGGATTATGGAGTAAAACATTCTAAAAAAAAACTTTGAAATTAAAATTAACCTAGTACATGTATGCAAAACCAAAAGTCAAACGTCAAACGAATGGATAACAACTATAATACAGTGAAACCTGGCTGAATCGAATCCTGCATACACCGAAAACCTGAATAAACTAAACATGTTCTTAAGAACCGTCATATCAAATTGTATGTATTGTAATCCTGATAAAACCGAACATCGGCCAAATCCGAACAGAAATCTTAAGTCCCGAAGAGGGGTTTCACTGCATAACATTCCTGACTTGGTACAGCCATTGTCTTATGTAAAAAATGACAAATTGCATCTGTTCTTTTAGCTAGCTAAACCTCTCACTTGTATGGCATTCACATAATATTCCATTAAATTGACAACGATGTGTGTACAAAATAAAGAGACAATGCCAAGAAATTGCCGCCGTTGAAATTCTACAAACATTCCTTGGAGCAAATTACATGGTTGATTAATATTGACCTTTGGTATATAGCCGTGTTCTAAGCGACAAGTACATAAATAAAATCAATAGTAGTATACCGCTGTTCGAAATTCATAAATTCATAAATCGATTGAGAAATAAAAAAACAAATCCGGGTTGCAAACTAAAACTGAGGGAAACACATCAAATATAAGAGGAAAACAACGATACAACAGAAACACAACACTAAAATGTAGCACACACAGAAACGAATTATTATAGAACAATGGCCATTTTCCTGACTTGGAACATGACATTTTGAGAAGTAAATGGTGGGTTGGTCATTACTTAATTTGTTGAATGAAATGAAATATTTAACCGCTAATTGGTGCCGTAAGAGGCCTACCAGAATTTTAAGTAAGGGTTTCTTGGAATGATGATATGTGATACAGTGAAACCTGACTTAACCGAATCCTTCACAAACCGAAAACCTGTATGAACCAAACATGTTCGTAAGCACCGTCATGTCAAACAATGGGCGTTGTAAACCTGATAAAACCGAACAAAATCTTAAGTCCCGAAGAGGTTCGATTTAAACAGGTTTTACTGTTTACTAGTATACTATTTTACTTTATAGAGATTAATTCCTGTGGAATACAAGATGCCTATTTGAACTGTGCAAATATAAATTTCTGCCAATCCCATAAAAACATATGTCCAAGTGGTCAGCATTGTTGTTCGACGACATTATGTGGAAATATTTGTCGTAAGTATTTATACATATACAGCAGATAAAACTTGAGTATTCCGACACCGTGCTTCATCCTACATTTTTTTTCTGGTTCATTAGTCATCCCTAGCGTATCGGACGACAAAGGTCACACTGTACTTGATATTTGATGTTACGCGTCTCCTGATTTGCCGACAGTGCTTTGTCGATCAGCTAACAGACAGAAATAATTTTGGCATGTGACCGTGACGTCATCAAAGTTATCCCAGTAGTTAGCACTTCGGTTTTGACATGAATATCTACAATATTGTCGTTTTTATAAATTTACTGTTTGCAAAAGTATGAATCATCCGCAACACTTAGGACCTTCTTATCTCGTTCTTATATTACCGTAGCCGTATTTGGTACAACGTTTTGGAATTTCGGATCCGAAATGCTCTTCAACTTTATATTTGTTTGGCTTTCTAACTCTTTTGATATGAGCGTCACATACGTCTTGTGTAGACAAAACGTGCATCTGGCGTATCAAATTATAAGTCTGGTACCTTGATGACTATCTTGGGGGAGGGGGCTACCTCAATACCTTATTGATAGGGGTGCCGCTGGGTTTCAGTTACCCTACCCTTTTAATATAATTTAGATTTGAAAAATATATATCTTTTAATATACTGCGTATAGGGAAAAAAGAAATCTTTTCCCATATTGTTTGGGTTTCATGTTGTGTATAATGATCCGGCATGTAAGAGTGGAATATCAAAGTGCCAAAAGAGAACAATTGCAAGAAAGATGACAGACGAAAAAGTTATGGGAACTTTATTGACCTGATCATATATATCTGATAGTTTTCGCGCCCTATTCACATATTTACAAACTTGCAAAGGTGACCTATTCCAGCGGCACGTCCTATCACCTTGTGTATAGGAAGTGGACTCTCCCAACCCCCATCCCCACCCCCGGATAACTATTGACAATCTTTGGCAAACGGGATGAAATTAACTTCCCAATTCTCAGCAGTAACATACCATCAGCTCTGTGGTATACTGTTTACATATATCAAATGATACGTTATGCTCGTGCATTTTCACACTATACGAACTCTATATACAGGAGTGTGCTTCATAGCAGAGTTATGAGGAGGATAGATTAAAAATGACACTACGTAAGATATTTGAACATCATCACGAGTTGGTTGATCTATACGATGTGTCTGTGTCTAAACTAACAAATGACATTTTCAATAATTAATATCTTAAATTATATAACGCATGTTGACGTGTTATGTTTCAATGTTGTTGTTTTTTTTTTATTTTGCAGTCTGTAAACCAACCCCCGATAACTGTCCGATATATTGTACATATGGATATAAGACGGGACCAGATGGCTGTTATATTTGTGATTGTAATCCAATAAGTATGTACCTCCATTATTAAAGGGATATACATAGGTTAACGGAGATTCATTTATAGGGGAGATAACTCTAAAAGGGAGATAATTGTACAAATGTTTGTAGATAGGAATACAAGACGGGGACAGATGGCTGTTATACGTGTGATTTTAATCCAATAAGTATGTATCTCTATTCGTAAAGTGGTAGACATAGGTTAATGGAGATTCATTTATAGGGGAGACAACTCTCAAAGAGAGAGAATTGTACAGATGTTTGTAAATAGGGATATAAGACAGGATCAGATGGATGTTATACGTGTGATTGTAATCAAATAAGTATGTATCCATTCTTAAAGGGTAAGACATAAGTTAATGAAGATTCATTTATAGGGGAGATAACTCCGTAAGGGAGATAAGTGTACAGATGTGTGTAGATAGGGACACAAGACGGGCCAGATGACTGTTATACGTGTGATTGTAATCCAATGAGTTTTATCTCCTTTATTAAATGGGGTTAAGGGAGATTACTCTTTAAGGGGATATAACCCTTAAAGGGAGATAACTGTCCGACATATTGTAGATACGGATATAAAACATAGCAAGATGGCTGTTATACGTGTTATTGTAATCCAATAAGTATCAAAACGAGGCTCGAGTTTAAGAAAACGTATTGTACTATAAAAGTACATAATTCAAGGACTCTTTGCATTCTTGTGTATCCATATATTTTGATATATGTTAATATACAGAATCCAATAAGTATGTACCAAACGAGGCTCTGTTGTAAAATTACGTTCTTTCCTTGAATAGTATAATTAAAACTTCCCACTTACGATAGACGCCATAACTGCATGCGCCATATTCATTATACATAATACACTTTTCTATTTCTACTTCCCTATTTGAATAATTCAATATATGCACAATTCCAAATTCACAATACTGTATTATGTCATATGCCATTTACCATACATCAAACACTAATTCCTATTTGAGTCGTGCAATCTTTTTCTAAATTTTCACCACTCAAATTTATTAAAAATGTAACGTGTTTGAGAGTTGTTATGATTTTCAAAAAACTCTACCAATAATGACTAAAAGACAGGGACGTGAACAATTCATCGTTTCAGAATCAAATGCATTCTGGGTAATATTTTTAAAACGTACAACAAAACGTGATTGGTTAAAAAAGGGTTCTAAACAATTGAAACTTAACCAATGACGTAATGTTATCTTCATTTTGATGTACGAACAATGGGATTACCCATAGTTCTTTAAATTCTGAAACGGCCAATTACAGGTCAATACGACATTTATCAATCAAGAAACAAAAGCAATAGGTGTGAACAATTACAAGTCTTTAATACAATCGTCTCAACTCGGCCGATTCCGTACCCTCATCTAGCGGATTCTACCGAGGATTACCGAATGGTCTTTAATAATGAGAAAATCAATAAAGAAAAAAAAATCACAAATCTCCATTTTATAAACGCCATTGATAAATGTCGACTACATTATGAATTATTATTAGAATATTTTATTCAGATTTGAAACGACTTCTAAGAAGAATTCTTGACAAAAAAGAAAAGCAGGAAGAGACAGAATGAAGATGGATTAGAACAATATACAGGTACAATAATATATTCAATTTTAGATGATTGATTGATTACTGTTTTATGTCACTTTCATCCTTGTTTGTACCAAAACGAGGCTCTTTTGTAAAAAATGTACTTTGCATACGTTTATAAATTTATCTTCGAAAACCAGGGATGTATAAATACAGTTAACGGTACCTGCAACGAATATCCAAATCCATTCTTATTCAAACTATGTACAGTGAAACCTGATTAAACCGAACCCTGAATAAATCGGAAGCCTGTCTAATCCAAACTTGTTCTGAAGACCAATAGTATCACATTTTATGCATTGTGAACCTGATGAAACCGAATACCTGCCAAAACCGAACAACATCTCATGTCCCGAAAGGGTTCGGTTTAGTCAGGTTTTACTGTATAGAGTCTAGTTTATTTTGTCGGTTTTTAAAGATTTCACTTTTGAATTTACTTTTCAGTCCAGTAAATAAAGAATCTATATCATGTACAAGTAGATAACAGACCGATAGATAGAAACGACACTGTCGATGCCACTGCTGGTGGACGTTTCGTCCCCGAGGGTATCACCAGCCCAGTAGTCAGCACTTCGGTTTTGACATGAATATCAATTATGTGATCATTTTTATAAATTTTCTGTAACAAAACTTTCATTTTTTTTAAAACTAAGGATTTTCTTATCCAAGGAATAGATTAACTTAGTCGTATTTGGCACAACTTTTTGGAATTTTGGGTCCTCAATGCTCTTCAACTTTGTACTTGTTTGGCTTTACAACTATTTTGAACTGAGCGTCACTGAGGAGTCTTATGTAGACGAAACGCGCGTCTGGTGTAATAAATTGTAATCCTGGTACCTTTGATAACTATTTACATGTATCATTGAAAGAAAAAAACGTTATAAATATTAATAGATAAATAGTCAATAAAAATAAGAGATAAGAAAAACCCAACTGCCATGCATTATGAGAAATGAGCAGTATGAAAATGTCAACTGTGCATTTTTATTGTCTCTTTTCATATTATCATCTTTACAAAAAAAAAGCAAAAACCAAAACATCTATATACATTGTTATTATAAAGATATTGTACGTAATTTTGTTTCTTTTATAGGTAGAGAGTAGAGAAATAACTTAAAAGAAGAGAAGTAAAGAAACTGCATGAGCATATAATCCAGTCTAACATTACATTCTAATGAAATACGTTTGTTACGATAATTTTCATTGGACGTTGGCAAATATTTGCGTTGCTGAGTAAACTCAATTTGCAACAGTAAAATCTTTGTTTTACGAAGACCAAGCTTAATATACAATACAGTTATCTCCTAATTTTATTATCCTTTAACCATTTTGAATGTTATAATTACTGTAATGAACTAATAAAGCATTTTGTAGTTTAAGGAAGCTGGCTTGTCATGGTTTAGATTTTTTGTCAGATTTTCGGAATCCTCTGGTTTTATCCATTTAAATGCCTTGAAAAAATTTGCCTGGTGACCCCCATTTTTCTTTTTGTTATTCTTTTACATGTATAATGATAAGCCATCTATAAAAGTCTTACAAAATTTTAATTACTTTTTAATAGTTTTTGAGAACTTCAAATTGTCTGTGATAAAGCTATGAAAAGTCAAGAGAGAATATTTTCCCGCCAAAATTTCAATAGCTTATATCTCGAAAACAAGCACGGTGACCTGTATATTTGTTTTGCTCTTTGGATTTCTTTATTAATCCTCTATCCATATAAACAAGTGTTGTGAAAAGTTGATTACTTTGAAACTGAGAAGCGAACTCCCTTAAACAGTTTTGTCAATGTTTTTTTAAAGCTGTGAAAAAAGTAAAATCTACAAAAATAACGAACTCCGGGGGAATTTTAAAAAGAAAAGTCCGTAATCAAATGGCAAAATCAAAAGCTGAAACACATTAAACGAATGGATAACAACTTTCATATTCCTGACTTGGAACATGCATTTTCTTATGTAGAATATGGTGGATTAGTCCTGGTTTTATGGCTACCTAAACCTCTCAAATATCAGAATTTGCGAACCCGTCCGAAGCATCTGATATCATCCTCGGTTTTTGGGTTGGAGTAGAGTTGCTATGTTGTGTTTTGTGAACTGTTGTTTGTCATTTCGTCTTTTTATGCCCCACCTACGATAGTAGAGGGGCATTATGTTTTCTGGTCTGTGTGTCCGTGCGTCCGTCCGTTCATTTGTCCGTCCGTTCGTTCGTTCGTTTGTCCAGTTTCAGGTAAAAGTTTTTAATCGAGGTAGTTTTTGATGAAGTTGAAGTCCAGTCAACCTGAAACTTAGTATATATGTGCCTTATGATATGATCTTTCTAATTTTAATGTCAAATTAGAGTTCTGACCCCAATTTCACGGTCCACTGAACATAGAAAATGATAGTGCGATTGGGGCATCCGTGTACTGGGGACACATTCTTGTTTCTTTTTCTTTTCTGTTTGGCATGTCCTTTTCAGTTTATTTCCTCGAACGAGTTTAATCTCTTTGGTTATCTTTCGCCTCTTTCTCATTAAATCGAATTTTACATAGTACAGTGAAACCTGATTAAACCGAACCCTGAATAAACCGGAAACCTGTCTAATCCAAACTTGTTCTGAAGACCAATCATATCACATTTTATGCACCGGAACCTGATGAAACCGAATACCTGCCAAAAGCGAACAACATCTCATATCCCGAAAGGGTTAGGTTTAGTCAGGTTTTACTGTTTTTACAATGTACTGTACGATTATGATGTATATTGGCGTAGATTATACAAACATCCGGGTTCCGACATCTGTATTGCCGTTTTTTCAAGTCGGCATAGAAACATTAAAGGGAGGCAACTCATTATGCAAAAATACATGAATACAATTCAAGTAACGAGACTACTGATGCACAACTGGAATAATGGTACAGTTACTTCTATTTGTCATGTCTGTGTATTGTTTATCCGTATGTCTCTACCAATATGCAAATTCTTCACCAAGTTTTGTGACGTTGGAAAGATTAGTAATACATCCGCCCATTCAACTTTGAACTTGGGTTGTAAATGACATTAATGTATTTTGACCCAATTTTTACCGACAATCTCTAAAGGATGCTTCCTTTTTTATAATTTAAACGAGTTTGAGATTTTCTGATGCATACTTCATCCTCAAGCATCACTGGGGTTTCTTTTTTGGTCGAAGTATTCATCTGGTGACGAAATAATAGTGTCGTCAATATTATTTTAATTTTATGATTACAAAAGCATGAAAACGCTACAATTACCATACACAAGATTCTCAATTTAATCCACATATAAACGTAGCAAAATATATGGCCATTGAAACAATAGGCACAGTTTTAGGTAATTGTTCATTACAAAGGTATAACACACATTATTGTGTGTTTGTTTTTTCTAAGGTAGAGGTAAAGGGGGAGGATTGAGACCTAAAAAAAATGTTTTACCCTGCCGCATTTTTACGCCTCTCCAAAGTCAGGAGACTCTGCCGCATTTTTGCGCCTGTCCAAAGTCAGGAGACTCTGGCCTTTATTGGTCTTGAATAATTTTTAATTTTGGTTTATTATATATATTTCGAAGTTTAGTATGACGTCCATTATGACTGAACTAGTCTATATTTTTGTTTAGGGGCCAGCTGAAGTACACCTCCGGGTGCGTGATTCTTTTCGTTGCATTGAAGACCAATTGGTGGCCTTCGGCTGTTTTCTGCTCTTTGGTCGGGTTGTTGTCTCTTCGACAAATTCCCCATTTTCATTCTCAATTTTATGTAATATCTAAATGTATCTGTATGTCTGCAGCTAGCACCCGTGGGTATTATCAGGACATTAGTCAGTGTCTCAATACTGATAAAACGTATAACATAGAAAGAGAGTGAATAAAAGGAACGTCTTTATGCCCGCGTCACACTGTCCCGGTTTTTACGCCGATGGCAACACGATTATGGAAATTTTCAAAATCGGGACTGATCGTATCCAGATCGGGCTACTCGTAGTGCCATCTTTAACCATCGTAGAACCATCGGCCACTTTTTCTAGCCTTCGGGGACAACTTCGGGAAGGGTTCTAAATTTTTTAACATGTTAAAAAATCCCCGAAGGTGCGTCCGATGTTGAGGGTTCGTATTGAGTTCGTATCACCATCCTCACCATCGTAATTTCACCGGGAATGCATCTTTGAACATCGTATTGCATTCGTGTTTCCATCGTTTCCATCGGGCAGTTTTGACATTACGATGTCTACACGAATGAATCACGAAGCCACCAGAAGGTCTTACGATGGCAACACGACTTCGTGAAAACCTCGTAATCCCGTCGTGTTAGCATCGAATAAAAGTACGAAGGCGACAAGATGGAACTACGACGGCAATAAATCCAGCTAAATATAAGTTAATTTTCGCGCTAAAATACATTTAAAGTGCCACGCGCGATATGCACTGTTCAGTCTAATACGACAGTTAAGAAAGACGTTCACAAAATATGGAGCTCATCTCATATGATTCTATGAGAACAAGAAAGGCGACAGCGTTGTTTCTATTAATTCAAATGGAACAAGAAGAGCAGCTATTACAGGCTCATGATTTACTTTTACAAGTAAAATATTATTTTTTGTCAATTTTTTATATCAACACTGCAGGCACACGTATATAGGGAAACCAACTTTTTCTTCATTATTCTGATTTTGTTATGTATCGTCAGAGTTGTTGTCACACGAATGTTTACTTAATAACCATTTTGTTTTCTATATGTCATATTTTTCCGCATTTGTTGCTTTCCCCACATCCTTCCTTTTGTCTATATTATAATGATATTATCCTGGAAAGAGCTCTTTTTGAATAAAAGGGATCAACGAACCCACTACCTTACCTTTAAGATAGATCAGTAAACATGGGCATAATTATGGGTGATTATTCATACTAGTGCACACATTTTACAGTTCAAACAAGGCAATGCCGAGCGTGGCATCCCCTCGTATGTAACATATTGGGGACAAATATGGACACTATATTTGTATATGACACATGCACAAAATGGTTAATTGAATATGCATATTTGATACATAAACTATTTTTTAGAAATCAAACAAAATATTCAGTAACCCTTCAAGCCAACGGTCTTCCGTCTTATGATTAAACCATAAATGAAATGTACAATATAATATATATTCAATATTGATCAAACAAGTAAAAAAGCGTGACGTTTTCGGCATATAATTTAAATGCATCGTAAGCTGTACACGACGTCTTTTATACATCGTATGGCCATCGCTCCACCATCGTAATCCATCGTGTAGCCTTCGTAATCCATCGTGTAGCCTTCGTGATCCATCGTGTAGGCTTCGGAGGAGATATGAAGCTTAAATACCCGTCTTCGGTTAACCTTCGTATGTCCATCATTTGCTACCAAGTCAGGAATATGACAGTTTTTGTCCATTCGTTTTTTATGCGTTTTGTTATTTGATTTTGCCATGTGATTATGGACTTTCCCAAGTGATCTTCCTCTAAGTTCAGTATTTTTGTGATTTTACTTTTTGCTATCGTATATAATTTCAGCACCATCGTATAGACTTCGTTATTCATCGTACTTGCTTCTGTCACTTTTTGGTATTTTAAAGAGATCGGGACCAACTTCGTACGAACTTACAATTTTCGCATTCGGGTGTCCATCGTATATAAAAATCGGGACAGTGTGACGCGGGCATAAAAAGACAACAATCCGACAAAAGAACATAACATAACCCAATGCCTCCAAATGGTCTTTAGAGCAGCGAAAAAATCCTACATACATTTTTAAAACTTTCCGTTGTAAATTTAGAAAATATTAAGAAGCTGGAACTTAAAATGTAAAATCACAAATACTGAACTCCGAGGATAATTCAAAACAGGAAGGCCCTAACCAAATGGCAAAATCAAAAATTAAAACACATCAAACAAATGGACAACAACTGTCCTATTCCTTACTTGGTAGAGGCATTTTCTTATAAAGCAAATGGTGGATTGAACCTGGTCTTATAGCGCTAAACCTCTCACTTGTATGACCGCAAAAAGTTACCGACTAAGTACATTAAGAACCATACAATCACTGACAGGTCCACTGAAACCATCCAATCACTGAAAAGTCCTCCGGATCCATCAAATCACTGAAAAGTCCTCCGGATCCCTTCAATCACTGAAAGGTCCTCCGGTACCTATCAAATCACTGTCCATTCCTCCGGAAACCATCCTATCACTGAAAAGTTCTCTGGAAACCATCCAATCACTGAAAAGTCCTGCGGTAACCATCCAATCACTGAAAAGCCCTCCGGATCCAACCAACCACTGAAAAGTTCTCCAGATCCATTCAATCACTGACAGGTCCTCCGGTACCTATCCAATCACTACCCAGTGTTCTGGGAACCATCCAATCACTGCCCAGTGTTCTGGGAACCATCCAATCACTGAAAAGACCTCCGGAAGCCATCCAATCACTGGAAGGTCCTGCTGAAACCATCCAATCACTGAAAATTCCTCTGGATCTATCCAATCACTGAAAAGTCCGGCGGATCCATCCAATCACTGAAAAGTCCGGCGGATCCATCCAATCACTGAAAAGTCCTTCGGATCCATTCAATCACTGGCAGGTCCTCCGGTACCTATCCAATCACTGTCCAGTCCTTCGGAAACCATTCTATCACTGAAAAGTCCTCCGGAAACTATACAATCACTGAAAAGACCTCCGGATCCATCCAGTCACTGAAAAGTCCTCCGGATCCATCCAATCACTGAAAACTCCTTCGGGTCCATCCAATGACTGACCGGTCCTCCAGTACCAATCCAATCACTGAAAAGTCCTCATGATCCATCCAATCAATGACAGATCCTACGGTACCAATCCTATCACTGAAAAGTACTCATGATCCATCCAATCACTAACAGGTCCTCCGGAAACCATCCAATCACTGCAGGAATCGACCTAACCATATGAGTCAAGATGCGTATTAGTTACTCCATAGGCCGTAATGGTAAAGTTTTCTTTTGTTGCTCAGTCCATATCGTAAACTTGGATATGTATAATGACTTGTTTCGAAGATGAGACATTTTCACATATGTGGTTAAATTTTCGGGATACGAAGTAACCTTTTCCGTAAATTAGCAAACCCCGAGTATCCTTTTGTGTTGCGGCTCCTCGTGGTAAAAAATCCCATTTTTAGCACAATAAGTTCTTTGAAAATTTAATACTTTGAACGTATTTAATAGCTCCATAGTTTTTACACATTTATTCTGTGTTCCCTTACTTTCTAAATTAACACAAATGCTTCAGCTGAGTCATTTGTTTATCATAGAAATGTGTCAAATATCACTACACAGAGATTTTTTGTTTACACGTGACTTTTGAGTTCCTCATTTCAAGGCGCATTAGGGATATTGTCCAATATACGTTAAATATGACTAGTTCTCCTGAACCAATCCAATCACTGACAAGTCCTCCGGAAACCATCCGATCAATATCAAGTCCTCCGGAAACCATCCAATCAATGACAAGTCCTCCAGAAACCATCCAATCAATAACAAGTTCTCCGGAAACCGTCCAATCAATGACAAGTCATCCGGAAACCATCAAATCAATGACAAGTTCTCCGGAATCCATCCAATCAATGACAAGTCTTCCGGAAACCATCCAATCACTGACAAGTCCTCCGGAAACCATCCAATCAATGACAAGTCCTCCGGAAACCGTCCAATCAATGACAAGTCCTCCAGACACCATCCAATCAATGACAAGTTCTCCGGAACCAATCCAATGAATGACAAGTCCTCCGGAATTCATCAAATCAATGACAAGTTCTCCGGAAACCATCAAATCAATTACAAGTTCTCCGGAACCAATCCAATTACTACAGGAAAGTACCTAACCGAATACGGTAATTTTACTGAGCCCACAGGAGCACCACATGTTATACTGGCGCTGAATCTTATAATATACAGTAAAACCTGACTTAACCGAACCCTCTCGGGACATGAGATGATGTTCGGTTTTGGCAGGTATTCGATTTCAGGTTCACAATGCATAAAATGTGATATGATTGGTCTTCAGAACAAGTTTAGATTAGACAGGTCTCCGGTTTATTCAGGGTTCGGTTTAATCAGGTTACACTGTAAAATTAAATATGAATATATAAAAATATGTAACGCTGAAATAAAGCTTTTAGCAATTGATTCTTCCATAATATGATTGATATAATTCGCTAATGCAAGGTCCTTATTTGACAACTCATATGAAACTCGTCATAGTGCCATGTCAGCCGAATAGTTCAAATACGGTCAAGCTAAATCGTATTTGTGTTTTTGGATTATTATGTCGTGTATTTATACCGTTTACCGGTACTTATCCCTTTCACACGATTGGATTCCTCATTTTAGAAAGCTATAATTAGTTATCAAAAGTACCAGGCTAATTATCTTATACGCCAGACACGCGTTTCGTCTAAAAAAAGACTCATCAGTGACGCTAGGATCAACATAATCTGAATGCCAAAGAAGTACAAAGTTTAAGAGCATTGAGGACTCAAAATTCAAAAAGTTATTCCAAATACAGCTAAGGTAAACTATGCCTGGGATAAGAAAATGCTTAGAATTTCGAAAAATTAATAATTTTGTAAACACGAAATTTATGAAAATGACCATATTATTGATATTCTAATTCATGTCAAACACTCAAGTGCTGACAACTGGGCTGGGGATTGCTCGTGGACGAAAGCAGTAACATGGACCCAGTGGTGTAAATAGTTAACAATGGTTATCCAGGTTTAACCTACTATATCTTCGTCGTAAAATGCCTGTTCTAAGTAAGTTTTTCGCAGCGTTCTGTTGTTTGACAGCGTTTGATTTTGTTTTTATGAACTTCCTCTTGTTGAAGTTTCCTCACAGTTCGTTCTTTTTATTGTTGAACATCGTTCACATGGGAAATTGTCAATTGCAATATGTGAATTACAGAAGGTATCGCAACGTACCAACTATTCGCTAGTAGCGAAACATTTCATTACCTAAAATGTCCATTGCTATATATATCAATATTTCAATTTATTATTGCTTTAGTTCAATATTAAATGATAGCCGTATCTATTTTTTTGATAATGGCAACAATTGTTTTAAATTGTTAGGTTTAAAGAAGGACTACGCGTAAACGAACATTTAATTACTTTTAAATTTCAATCAGTGATTAACTATATTATATTTGTTAATTATATGATTAAACTTAAAATTGTAAAATATTTAAAGGTAATTGACGTTTCTGCAACTCATATTTACATACAATTATGTTGTCCATGTATTAAGTAATTATGCATGAATGACCACAAGGACAACATTACAATGAAGATATTATGAAGTATAAGTGCCACTTAAAATACGAGTTTGTTACACAAGCTATACATCAGTGAATGTAATTAGTTTTCACAAGATTTTTATATATTCTTTTATAAAAGGACCTTGATTAAGAACGTTATTTTTCAAAGACCAGATACTTTAATTTAAAATTAAACTGTATCGACACAAGATTTAATTATTGAAGATATTCCTGTTGTTACTTTGTTCAGACACACACGTATGTTTTATAAATCTTTTGAGGGAAATATGAAACAATTTGATCGTACAACGAGACCGGACTAAACAGAATCCTGCATAAACCGAACATGTTTTTAAGCACCGAAATACCAAATTGTATGCGTTTTGAACCTGATAAAACCGAACATCGGCCAAAACCGAACAAAATCTTAATTTCCGACGAAATTCGGTTAAGCCAGGTTTTATTGTATAAGGATTGTAAATTTACTCCAGATAAGACGAACCAATTATGAATTATTAATTAACTTACGGTGAAAATGTCTGAAGGAAATGCACCATCTTTATCTATATTATGATTAATTGATGATACTTGAGCTTTACAATGAAATTAAAACTGTGTTCGTTACGTGACACTATACAAAGACAGCCTTTGTATGAGGTCGATACAAGGATTTATCATATGTTTAGTAGTAAATACAGTAGTTTTGAATATTTGATAAATAGCCTGCTGTTTAATCCATATCGCGCAACTTTGATGCGCACCCTTTATCTCATACCCTTGGTCACACCCCTACTTTTTTTTTACAGTCAGTTTTTATTTATTATTTTTATTTTATTTTTTGCTTAAGAAATATTTTTCCTCAAAATAGGTACGGTCATACGGGCGTGACGCAATATATTAAATAACGTCATTGTTTGGTATGTACATATGACGTCAAAAACGTCAAGTTTTCATATTTTTTTGGCACAATAAATGCAACTATAAAAAATACAAAACACACGAAAAAATACAATAATAAAAAAAAAAATTTTTTTTTAAGCACGCAAATTGTAAGGTAACCCAGGTGCTTTGAATAAGTAATTGAGCAGTTCTTTTAAGGCTTTTAAAACAAGACAAAAGTAGAACTAAAGGTAACCCAGTGAACAGTTCATATTATATAACTCTCCTGTTGAAATATATGATAAAGCGTATAAAACATGGAAAAATCCGTATCACATGCCGTATCACCCTCGACCAACATCATCCATCGGGCCTAAAGGCCCTTGGGCTGAAATTGGTGTCTCGGGATGATACGACATATGATACGGATTTTGCCATAGATATAGGAAGATGTGGTGTGAGTGCCAATGAGACAACTCTCCATACAAATAACAATTTAAAAAGTAAACCATTATGTATTATTTTCTGTATATTGACCTCATACAAAGGCTATATTTGTTATATTATTAATTTCAGACCATTATGCATATTTGAATCAAAATCGTCATTTGATTTTGTTTGAAAGATATCATATTGTCTCCTTGACAATAAAAACATATTATTAGTTACATAGTGTGCTAGTGACCTAATACGGTATATATGGGATCAGTAAATTCTATATGGGGTGAGAGCGATATAAGCCCCGCCTCCCTACTACCTTATATGGAATATAAAGGGACGTAACTCCACTACTAACCGTGTATGAGAAAAGCCCCGCCTCCCTACTAACCTAATATCAAATATACACGGTCTCCACGAGGGCGCTTTTAACCAATCACATTCCTAGAAATGTATAGGAGGTAAGATAATAGACAATAACAACATATTAGTTGTTATTTACTTTCTTTTGTTTGTTTTTTTACATCTTATGTATTTGAAGATTTTTTTCGTCAAATAATCGATCACAGATATCATTTGTTTCAAAACGTTTAACGATATCCTGAAATTCATTACATGACGTCACAGAGTAAATCGGTTTTTAAATATTCTAAAAATAACAGTGCAATATGCTTTTTGCTATCCGCCGTTTTCTCTCTACCTTCGAAAATATAGTTTAACATGTGACTATCCCTAAACGAATCAAATTTGTTAAAATATACGGAATAATAATATAGGATTTATTGACCTGAAAGAAGTATATTGACTGAGGACGAAGTTTGAGGTCGATATACTTCTTTGGGTCTATATATCCTGTATTGACCTCATAAAAAGGCTATATATGTTATATTATTAATTTCCGACCATATTTGTATCAATCGTCATTCGATTTTGTTGGAATTATATAGATATCATATTGTCTCCTACACAATAATAACATATTAGTTATTATTTAATTTACTTTCTTTTGTTTGTTTTTTTTTACATCTTATGTATTTGAAGATTTTTTTTCGTCAAATAATTGATCACAGATATCATTTGTTTCAAAATGTTTAACAAGAGCATGCAATTCATAAATCGTTTTTTTTTTAGATATTCTAAAAAAAACGTGTAATATGCTTTTTGCTGTGCAATATGCTTTTTGCTGTGCAAAATGCTTTTTTCTATCCACAGTTTTCTTTCTACCTTCGAAAATATAGTTTAACATGTAACTATCCCTGAACGATTTTTTTTTAAATATACGAATTAATAATATTAAACCATCAGTTTTGCATTGAAATTCTAACGGTTTTTGTAATATGCATCCATATACTTGCTTAACTGATATTTAAATTTAACTATTATCATGTTTATAAATCTTATTCGGTAGGTCACAGTCAAGAAAAGGAGTACGGGACTGTTCTAACAACAAAAACTATGTCGTCATCTGTGAAACCAATATTTCAAAACTAACTCGTGATGGCGTTTGTAAAATTTTCAAATGGAAGGGACGATTTCAACTTCAACGATACGACTGGAACTGCTCATCTTAACATATATAACATACATAGAAGTAGATATATTTTTAATCTCGACATTCCTATAAACACTAGATGCTACTAAAATGTACCATCATTTTTCTTTCTGGAGTTATAGAACATTGGAAATCATGAATTTAAATGTTTAAATGAAAATAAACCGTCAATGTTCCAATTCGTGTTTGTTGCATTTATAAACTTTAGGATCAGGAACATTAATGTAACAACTTGACCTAATATGTTAGCTGTGATACTGAGTAATTTGATACAGTGAAACCTGGCTAAACCGAACCTCTTCGGGACTTAAGATTTTGATCGGTATTTGCCGATGTTCTATTTTATCAAGTTCACAACGTATACAATTTGATATGACGGTGGTTAAGAACATGTTTGGTTTATACAGGTTTCTGGTTTATGCAGGATTCGGTTTAGCCAGGTTTCACTGTACTTATGTTTCATAAAACTTCAAAGCTAATGAGGTCCTATTAACAAATATCTGTGCAACAAGTAGTCAGCAAAAAACTAATATATATACATAGACCAATTATAAAATATTTGAGTCGTCTATATGTGCTAGATTGGATAGTCAACGGAAAGGTATATATATATTGAAATTAAAAGGTCATTGCCAAATTTTTGATAATTAGGTTAGATGAATAAATGCAATTTGTTTATTGTGTCAGAAAGTTAACGAAGTGAAAACCTAAGATTGATCTGTTTGTTGCTTTATCTTATGTATATATATATATAAAAATAATACCGTGAGAAAATCTCATTATGTCGTAAAAGTAACTTTAGCTTTTAAATGGTATATAATACAATCTTCTTTATATAACAACTATGTGTCCCTATACGCTGTTATTAAATGAATAGTTTGTATTTTAGCGTGCAGACTTCATTTAATTTCTTTTCTATTGCAATCTTTTGGAAAATTGCCAATTTGTTTTGTATCAATAAATATTGAAAAAATTAAACTTGATTAGAAGGAAACGAATACTATATAAATATCGTAAAAAAGTATAACAATGTTGTGCATGAACTACATTTTTTATTTCATTTTGTTTTGTGGTTAACTTAATATATTTTTATCATGTATATATATATGTAAAGCGCCTTAGAGTGATTTTATTGTTATATAGGGCGCTATAGAAATTTTTACTATTATTATTATTAAGAAACAAACAATTATCTAAAAGGTTAATCATAAATTAACAAGACATTTATTTTATATAGATTCAAAACAAACGACCTTTCATTCCAAACCATTACTTAAGTAAAAATTGATCTAATACTACGTACTAGTATTTATCAAATGGACTCTGATTTGCCTTGTTGATTGAAAATATGAAAATGTATATCTAACCAACAAAACCAGAGCGTTTTGCTGCAAAGATGAATACGAAATATTGTATACTTATAGTTGTAGGTTTTTCGAAGTTTTTTTAGAATAAGAGTTTAATAATAAAAAAAAAACTGACTTTTCTCTATTGGTTGGGCGGGGGTAAACATGTTTTGGGAGATATCAACCATCTCCCTATACATTGATATATTTTCTGTCAAAAATATCTTAAATAAATAATAACCTTCATATCAGTAAAAAGATAAATTATTAAATGCAATTAAACTATTTCATTTCCAATAAATATGCAATTTTAACTCAATAAAGATAATATGCTTATAATTTTAAAGTCATCAACAGAACTTTATATTATTTATATGTTAGAATTCGATTTTTATAGGGGAAACAGTGCTAAGAAAAAAACCTTAAATCTTAGTCGCCGTCAATCTTTTGTGATAGGGGTATATTTTTTTTACATTTATCATTCAACTGAGAGATGGTCATGTAGAGACGTTTTTTCCAAAAATGTGGGCTAAATGTAAATGATAGATTTAAAGCTGGTTACCAAATTATTTATGTATAATTTGAATGTCACTTTATTCTATAATACTTGTTTAATATTTACAAAAAGAAGGATATAAATAGAATTATTTGAAACCAGACTCTTTTGACTTTATCTGTGCCTATGGATAAATATGGGCTTCCACATGTCTACCCTTTAATAAAAGAAAGTGACCCAGATAACCTTAGCCGTATTTGGCACAACTTTATGGAATTTGGGTTATCAATACTCCTCAACTTTGTAAATGTGGCTTTTTAACTATTTTGAACTGAGCGTCACTGATGAGTCTTGTGTAGACGAAACGCACGTCTGACGACTAAAATTGTAAGCCTTGTACCTATGATAACTAGTATCAAATGAACCAGTCGAAAAATTATCTGAATCCTAAAATTTAATTTTAAGATCGCTAACCATCGTTAAGGAAAAAAGTTAGTGATATATTAAGCCTGTTCGACACTCATGCTATACAAATAACAGTAATATGTGTTAATTATAATCGTTAAATGTAGGATTGAAAATGGTTGCTTTATACGTACAGTAAATTTGCATAGCTAAGTCCCTAAATTAATTTCAATCACCGGAAACAAGACGGATATAAGGAACACCGCACATGCTGAGGGTGACGTTTTCCTCGTGACGAGTGAGAATTGAATACATGTATATTATTGAAGCGCATAGATAAGTTTGAAGGACGATCTATTGATTCCTTTAAACATACTTATTTCAAATTTAAAAAGTTCTTATTGTAGGACAAACTAAAGCCTGTTCGACAAACATGTCTTTAAAGGACAAACATTTCTTTCTTTAATTTAATTTTGCACATAAAAATTATGTGATCCTTTAATTTAGATAAATCAAAGAAGACGAATTTGTTTAGCATAACACATTAGCTTAACTTATTTTATCTTATCCGATTCTTCAAGAAATTTACTGCAATTGAAAATGGTTCTTCCCGTACGCCTAATTTCTTCGGCAGTTTCCCGTATACGTTTACCAGTTTACCTGCCATGAAACCTCATATTATAATTTTCTTCTTTTATTTTCTTCTTCTTTCGTTTAGAAAGAGGGGTAGATTATTAGATTTTCAAGATCACCTTCGTTTTGGGAAAGGAGGCGGGGTTAGGTTTATAAGATTTTCAAGATCACCAATGTATATAGTGAAGAAGATATCTGTTTGTTACTCTTCATTGGTAATTTTTTTCCTTGTCAATTTGCATTGAATAACATCAAATTTAATTACATTGGAAATGTCTACCTAATAAATGCACCCTTTGCATTGGTTATTTGCATAACATTTAGTGTTCATATGGCAAACCTTGATCTTATATATACTAAATGATAGAAAGAAATTCAATGTAAATGCTTTTCATAATTAGAAATGAGTCAAAGTTGACATGACTTTAACATGTTTAAAATCGCTTGAAATATCAACCTTAACAATCTACCCCTTGGTCATTTACTATCAACAACATTAGGTGTGCATACGTCAAATTTCTATCTAATATCAATATTGAATGAAAGTAAAAATTGAATATAAAAGCTTTTCTTACATAATATAAAAAGAGTTAAATTTGACATGACTTGAAAACACATTACTGTTTTATTTTAATGTGCATAATACTCTCAAATTTTTTGATTTAGAAATTTAAAAAAAACATTTTGTTTTCATTTTTTTTAAATTTCTTTGTTGCACACCAATTCTGTTACTTAACAAAAACAGAGTTGTGAAACCGTACGATCAATTATCCTGGAAAACCACAATTACTAGTTTTGCTAGCTATATTTTGTAAACTAGCTATGTAAGCAGGTTTAAATAAACTCATCACAGATACCAGGATTCAATTTTTATATTTGCGCCAGACGCGCGTTTCGTCTCCAAAAGACTACATAAGGACAAATAAAGAACCCACTCTTGATTTCGGAATATAGCTGTACCAAGTCAGAAATATAACACTGAATAACGTGCGTAGCGAGTTATTTAACAGTGTGCACCACATTTTTTATGTTATTTCGAATAGACAGAAAAAATATTACAGTCATTTCTTATAATTTAATTCTAAATTCCATTTTAAACCGTAGAAAACCATGAAAGATAATGAAAAAACGTTGATGACGTCACAGTCACATGAATAAATTATGTCTATGGGCTGATAACAAAATAACGTCAGCCAATCAGAAGACATGTAACATCCAAAATTAAATTATTCGTTTATTTACGTTTGATTTTGTCAGGGTTTATGGATAACAAAAATGTACTTCCCCCTTTTTTTCTCTTTACTTTTCAATTCCATATTTCTTCTGAATACTTTTTTGCTTAAAACTTGCATGACCGTTTGTACTGATTTCGTACACATACACAAACATTATAATCCGCAGTAATAAATAAAGAAATAAAGTTAAGCAAACAAACAATACTGAAAAATAGAAAGATATTAACAAAAAAAAGAAACCGGGATCATTTATTTGACAATGTAAATGATACCGGTTCAATATTTATTCAGATTTTAAAAAGTTCATCAATCTTTTTATCATGTAAACCCTGTTAAACTCTTTTTAAAATTTAGTAAATATTCTTTTCATTGTATGTTCAGTATTTAGTGACGGCGTGTGATCTTTATCATGTTTATGTCACTTCAATTTAAAGACTGCAATATTTACTGTCAAATTATGTGGGCATGATAACATAATGAAAATGGGAAAAACATTAAAAATGTCGGCCTTTGTTTCTCCTTGTTTTGTATTTTCCTTTGCTGTCTTAAAAAAAATATTAAAAAGGTTTGGTATGTTTTAAATTACTGTGTGACATTTCTTACAACTCCTGTTGAGATTTATTATTTTGATAAACCCCCACATTTTTTTCAGAATTTGTTTGCATGAAATATACATAAAGACATTAGTTCTAACCATTCTTAAAATTTGCCGATCTCGTAATCTTTTCTTTTGGTTTTTCGTTTGTAATGTCTGTCTTTGTCCATCTTAGTTTTGCATTGCCCTTTCTATCTTTTAAATTTATTGTTTAGTTTTAATTCCTTTTTGTACAATTCTTTCAATTGCTGTCGTGATCGATTGTTTTTATAAACCCACACATAACTTATGCAAAAAAAGTTAATATTAATGCGCTTATTCTTTTTTTCTATTAAATAAAGGCAACAGTAGTATACTGCTGTTCGAAATTCATAAATCGACCAGGAGAAAACAAATCCAGATTGCAAACTAAAACTGAGGAAAACGTATCAAATATAAGTGAACTACGACACAACAGAAACACAACATTAAAATGAAACACACACATAAACGAACTATAATATAACAAATGTAATTTTGCTGACTTGGTACAGGGCATTTTAAGAAAAACAATGTTGGGTTGTGGCATGCCAAACATCCCGCTTTAATGACAATGTTAATTATAAAGCCAGAACACACTGACCTGGTTATCTTTTCTCTCAGTTAAATCTTTTGCTATGCCTGTGTTTTAATCTTAGTTTTGCATTCTCCGTTTCTATTTTTTTTAAATTCTACAAACGAATTGATTTGTTTTTTATTACTCTGTTGTACATTCCTTCATTTGCTAACGAGAAGAATATTTTCATAACCCTAAAAATGATTTAAAACAAGTTAATATAAAAAAAATTACCATAAAGACATGCATTCTAAACTTTCTTTACAATAAGAATTAAGACTTTTAAATTCTAATTTTTCTTTCGCTCCTGGGTTTTTTTTTTGCAATGTCTGTCTCTTTTTTTTTTAATTTACGTATTGCATCATCCTTTTCTATCATTTTTTAATTTTAAAAATGCAATGGTAGGTTTTATTTACTGTTTGCTACATTCTTTCAATTGATGATGAGATCAATAATTTTGATAAACCTGTTGTGGACCCTCAATAAATACGTTATGATTACAAAAGGGGGACGAAAGATACTAAAGGGACAGTCAAACTCATAAATCTAAACCAAACTGACAACGCCATGGCTAAAAATGAAAAAGACAAACAGACAAACAATAGTACACATGACACAAAATACGTCTAATTGTTGTGATTGTAATAAAATCTACACAATAACGTCATTTACTACAGCAGTATGGCTACAACGTACAACGTTATCATAATTTAATGTTAGTTCATCGCGTATTTTCCGACAAAACTCCCACATCTTATATACTGTGGATTCATTTATTTTCGTGGGTACCAATTTTCGTGGATTACGAAAAACTTGCATGTTCGTAGATATTTAAATTCGTGGTTTTGACGATTCTGCATATAAGCCTATAAGAAATTTGATATTCGTTGAACATTTAATTTCGTGGTTCACCTGTACCCAAGAAAGCAACGAAAATTGGTATCCAACGAATAATAATGAATCTACAGTAGTATAAAACATATCAAAGGGACATAAGTCCTAAACTTTCTTTACAATTAAAGCCAAAACACACCGACCTTGGATAGTAGCCCGTGGTTTAAAACATTTGAGTTTAACAAAAGTAGTCAAAGGATTCTTGTATAAGCGTTATTTCTTTTTGTCAACATTAAACAATATATCTTCGTAATCAAATCTAGTAATTTAACATTTCTGATCAAATCACGGTACTGTTAATAATGGGTAAAATACATAATTGACAAAGCAATTATTCTTTCATATCAGTTTTCGAATATCTATGTTGAGATTAGCGTGCTAGTTTTGTTGTTAAGACTTTGACATGTCAATTAGGGTCAAGGGTTAAGGTAAGGGTCAATCGACCTAGTATAAAAAAGAATTCCCTGTACTTGCCCTGATCATACCTATAGCAGTCATGTTTCGCCTCGCATTCATTTTGTCAGTTTTAGTGCTGGTCATTCAGGTAAGTGACCATTCATAATTCATTTTTATTTTTCATAGGATTAATTTGCTTTTATTCTAAACAACAGTCATTTAGAGATTTCTCAAAGTTCCATTCACGAGGAAGAAAAAGACCTACCAGGTACAACTAAGGATAATAATTACATTTAAAAAAAGATACTGTAATTGTACTTATTTTCACGAATTTCGCGGTTGGTTTATTATCGCGAAGATAAATACACGCGAATCTGAATCAAATCTTTTAACTGAAAGGCAATAATTATAGAACCGCGAAAATAAATACCCGCGAACGTGTTTGAAAAACACAATTCGCGAACATAAGTACCCGCGAAAACAAATACAAGTACAGTAGTTAGGCCGGCGTTTTTTGTTTTTGGCCAGGTTTTGACATTCTGCTTAATTGTCTGATTTTTTTAAAGACTTACACTTAATTCAATAGGTATCATGCTTGATTATTGAGGTTTACCAAAAAGATTTACGCATAAATAATTACATTAGATGTATGTTTCATCATAATACTTTATTCTGATTGTCTAACGGCACATCACGTGTTATTCCTATAGCAATTGCATCACTCAATAAAACTTTTCATTCATTATAACACGTTGTCCCACAATAAAGTGCATAGGTGAATTAAATAAAACAATTATAAAATTCAATTATAAGTATTGAATGCTTCTTTTTGTAACTTCATATGGTTGTCAAAGCGTTGACCGTGCGCACATTTTTAGTATGAAGCGCGCTTCATACAAAATGTACTTCGGTCAACGCTTTTACACCCCAATGTAGTTACAAAAAAAAGCATTCAATTCTTAAATGATCTCTAAAATGAATGTTCATTTTAATCAGCCTGTTTTATTCTAATTTTCATAGATCCTAGGCCAAGCCATTTAGATTTCATACAGAATGTACTTAGATTTCATACAGAACTTACAAATTCACACATCTAGCTGTTTTGCAAAACTTAAGTTTTTTTCAAAAAGTCATTCTAAATTTTTCAACTTAACATATATGTTAAGAGTAAGTTTGCTTTTTTTTTGGCAACAAAAAGGAATATGAATTTGATTTATAAACATAAATGAGATTTGTTTTATGTTTGAGTTGGAAGCTTTCAGTTAAGGAAAGATAATTAAAATGAACTGAAAACTAATCTTCAAACGCATTAATGAAGGAATTGTCGGGCGAAACATTTGAGTTATCTCCCCTTATTTGGCAAAGTTGGAAAAAAAAATCAAACAAAAGTATTAAGTTAATGGTAAAATACAACCATAAATATGATAAAACATTGCATTTTCTATATTATAATGATAAATCTTACACATGAATTACCTACTTATCTCAAAATTTGCACATTTTCTCAAAAATATAGACTTCGTTTTCTGGTATTTCAAAATCCAAGATGGAGGAAGACACCCTATCTACCTTAAAATGAACTGAAAACTAATCTTCAAACGCATCAATGACAGAATTGTTTGGCGAAACGGAAGCTTCTAATGACGGCTAAATGGAGTTCTTTGAAAATAAGACGATTTTTGATAATATGCTTTTTAAACCAAGTTTTACTCTGCGTATTGCTGTGTATTTGTTGATTGATCATTAGCTAGAGATATAGGGATAGGGTTGAGATCATTAGCTAGAGATATAGGGATAGGGTTGAGATCATTAGCTAGAGATATAGGGATAGGGTTGAGATCATTAGCTAGAGATATAGGGTTGAGATCTCACTTAACGTGGTAAACGCTGCTGCATTGTTGCACCTGGTCCGAATCAGGAGTCTCTGACCTTTGATAGTACTGTATGGTTTTTTTTACGTTTAGTTCATTTTTATGTTTAGGAGTTTAGTATGACGTATCTTTTCACTGAACTAGTACACATCTGTGTTAAGGGGCCAGCTGAAGTCCGATTGCGGAACATAATGGCTGTGTTGAAGACCCATTTTGGGCTTTCATTTGTTTTTTAACAGTGTTGTCTCGATACACATTCGTTATTTTCATTCTCTGTTTTATTAGCAGAAACAAGTGGAGTACTAGCTAGCTACATACCCAGATTAAATTTATCATGTTCTACATTATGACATGCATGTACCTAGTCAGACATAAAGACTTTCCATTTTGTATGTTTCTGTATACTTTCTTATCATGTTCATCTAAAGTATTTATTGTAATACAAGTTCCAATGAAGACGAATTTCAATTTTTATTGAAATGTAATAAATATGCTGACATTAGGGAAAAATTATCTAACAATATTTTTGGAGACATCCCTGTACTCATAAATGTATACTAGTGTTATACATGTATGTACAAAATGTTAACATGATTAACAAACTAAACAATATTGGTTAAAACTTAAAATTAGCTGAGAAACTACGTTGCTAACTTTTAACAATTTTATGAATTTTATGCTCTGAGTTATACTTAAAATTGTACTGTATAAGAGTAATTAAATGTGTTAAAATACAATTACCATTTTATTATTATATGTCTGTATATGTTATATGGTGCATGTATAATTAATTTGTCAAAAATTGTATACATATCCTATCAGCTGTACTTGCTTTTTGAATAAAGTATTATTATTTAAGGTATATGGCGATGACGAAAACGACCCACTTCCTGATGATATAAAAGAGAACATACTTTTACAAGATCGATTATACGACTTGTTGATGGATGATCGTGGTGAGTTACTTTATATTATTATACCTCGTGTCAAAATTCTAGATTTTGATTGGTTAATACGAGGGAGATAACTTGATATAAAAGAGAACATACTTTTATAGGATCTGAAAAGCCAGTCAAGGTCGTTAAACACTTCCATATATATAGGATCGATAATACGACTTAATGCTGGATGACCATAGTGAGTTACTTTATATTATTATACGTCATGTATCGTGTACAGCAGATTTGGCAAAACAATAGATTTCATAGTATTGTATTGCATATTGTAAACCAATTAACTTTCGCGAGCGATTTATTTTTCGCGAATTTCGCGAGTTGAAAATAACGCAAAGATAAATCGTCGCAATAAAGTAAAACTTGGATCTCTCCTCATTCAAATACGTCAAGAAAATGAGAAAAGCGCGAACTTTAATCCCCATGATACGAGCTTGAAAGAGGGAAACGTGGAATAAAATATCCGCGAAAATAAATTGGTTTACAGTATCTAACGTTAAAGATGTGTATGTAAACCATTGAAACGTTTGCGTGAACAGTAAAATTACAAAATACTCAACTCCGAGGAATGTTCAATCAGAAAGTCCCTAATCACATGGCAAAATCAAATGACAAAACACATAAAATACAAATGAACAACAACTGTGAGTGATATGAAAATATTTTGCATTCTAGAGGCCGGTCAATGTGGAATACAAGAGTCGTACCTCACTTGTGCACATGTAAACCACTGTACCAACGAGCAGTGTCCACAAAATCAGCATTGTTGTCAAACCCAAAAATGTGGTGATATATGCCGTAAGTATTTACATTAGTAGCAAATTATTTCATGGTTATCATTTTCAGTGTACAATTCTTGTTAAATGCCAAAAATGGGAAACATTTTTTGTCGTAAGTGTCATCTTTTTACTTAACCATTTCTATGTCATTTTTCGACATGTTCAATATTTAAACTGGTTCTCTGTCCTTTTCTATTTTGCTCTGACAACAAGAGAGACTCAGATACCCGTATGTTACAAGGGAGATAACTCACCAGCTTACAAATGAATGTTATATTGATGTTGAATGTAATCAGATATTTTCTATCATATTTTTGTATGTCTACGTGCACAAAATGCGGTATATGCACTTTACATATTTATCCATTAGCCGAATAATTTCAGTTTGTGTCGCCAAAACAGATTAGTCACTATAGGTTGTAGTGTAGTTGGTGTCACCAAAACAAATTTCGCACTTTAGATTGGAATACCTTTTTGTATGCATCATTTCCAGCAGTTGAATAATTTTATTTCGCACTTTTATTCAATTAAATCGCAATGCTAAATATATTCATTATTTTCTAAATTTACAGTTGATAAGATACACTTGTTTCGTTGTTTCTACACTCTCTCAATAAGCTGTGCGCAATTAATTGTTGTTGTTTTTTAAATCACAAAATACACTTTTAAGTTAACATGACTGTTATATTTTTTTTTTTTACTTCAGTCTGCAAACCACACCCCGAAAACTGTTCCCAGTTTTGTACATACGGATATAAGACAGGACCAGATGGCTGTTATACGTGTAGTTGTAATCCAATAAGTATGTATCAAAACGAGGCTGTGTTGTAAAAATACGTAATGTACTTGAGAAGTGTTTGTCTAAAATTTACACAACTCAAGGACAGTATGTCTTCCTAGGTACATTGTTATACATATTCTTTGGAGTTTAGTATGAAGTCCATTATCACTGACTAGTATGCATGTTTGTTTAGGGGGCAGCTAAAGGACGCCTCCGGGTGCAGAAGTTTCTCGCTATATTGAAGACCCAATGGTGGCTTTCGGCTGTTGTCTGCTCTATGGTCGGGTTGTTGTCAATTTGACACATTTCCCATTTCCATTCTCAATTTTATCTTGTAATCTGGGTAGATGGTTGGTATACGTGTTGTTGTGATCCATTAAGTATGTATCTTATTTGTTAAAGGGCTAGACATTTGTCAAAAGAAATAACTTTATAGGGGAGATAACTGTTTATAGTTTTGTAGATATAAGACAAAGATTATTGTTTGCTATACTTGTGTTTTTAATCCTAAAACTATGTATCTCTACTGTTAAAGGGGGTAGACATTGATAAAGGGACACTACTCTTTAGTACAGAGGTATAAATCTTAAAGGGAGATAACTATTCACATGTTTGTAGAATTTGATGTTCAGTTTCATTGATGTTGTTAAACACATAGTTGGTAGTTTCATTGTTTAAGGAATTAGACATAGGTGAAGGGGAATAACTCTTAAAATAAGATCATTTGTAATGAGAGATGACTCTTAAATGTAGATAACAATTAAGGTGAGATAACTCTAAAAATTAAATAACTACTAAAGAGACAAGATATTACAGGAAGATACCTCTGAAAAAGGAGACAACTCTTACAAGGATACAACTTTTAAAAGTAGATAACAATGCAAATCAGTGTAAATCACTTTTACCGATACTTCTAAAACGAAAGCATGTGATACAAAATAAAAAAAATCTATGTAACTAAGACACTTAGAATACGTTCATGGATATTGTTCACACAAACATTAATAGAACTTTGCTATATGTTAAGACCTTATCAGGAAATGATGTTCAGTTTAAGTTCGATGTTGATTAATATGTGTATTTCATCATGAACAATATTTAACTGTATATAACATATGTTCGATCCAGATTTGAAACGACTTCTGAGGAGATTAATGAACAAAAAGGATACACAGTCCTCTAAAGAGGGGGAAATGTGAAGGTATGTGTAATCGTAATACAGGTACAAGGTATGTTTTATTTGAAATAAAATTTTAACAAACGTAGATTTTAAGGGATGACGATTCTACAGTGAATCCTGTTGAAACCGAACCTCTTCGGGACTTAAAATTTTGTTCGGTTTTAACTGATGTTCGGTTTTATCAGGTTCTCAATGCATACAATTTAATATGACGGTGCTTAAGAACATGTTTGGTTTACACATGTTTTCGGTTTCTGCAGGATTCGGTTTATACAGGTTTTATTGTATATGTCTGTCTTGCCACTTTCATTCCATGGTCAATAGATAAGGTGATAAACGAACTATTTTTTTATCTCTTTGTTCCTTCGAAGAACTTTTAAAAAAGTCATTCGGGATCCTTGGATTTGTCGTCATAATGCACTCATTAATAAAAAAAAATACCGGCTGAAACTTCATTGTTTGGCATAACATTTCAAGGACACAAATTAAATCTGCACGTTGCCAGATCGTGGTTAGCAAAACGTGGACACATAATCTGTATTCGAATCAATCCCTTAAATGCCTTATGTTTAAGGAATGACTGTTTTATTATTTATCTGTCTATGAAGAAATAACAACAAACATGTGGTGTACACTTTCAAATAACTCGCTAAACTTTAATTGTAATGGTACTTTGAATAGACAGAACAAAACAGTCATTCAAAATTTGATTCTATTTTGAAGAAGTAAAAGATGAATACATGCTGATGACGTCAAGGCCACATAACAAAATTATGTTTATGTGCTTTATAGACTAAAACACTTTCAGCCTATCAGAAGTCGTGTTCCATCCCAAAAATAAATAATATATGCATAATGTGTATATTAGTAGTATAAAAAATAATCACAAAAATGCTGAACTCCTAGAAAAATTGAAAACGGAAAGTCCCTAATCAAATGACAATATCAAAAGCAAAAACACATCAAACGAATGGGTAACAACTATGATATTCCTAACTTGAAATCATATACTTAAAAATATTTGTCTATTTTACAGATATGCAAGATAACAGAAGAGGAAACAACATGGACATAAAGCTTAGCCGGAAATGAAAACTATTTTGAAAATTACTCAGTCATCACCTCTTTCAATATTATTCAATGTAACATACATGTAGTCTTAGAACATATTTAAAGTTTATGTCTTTTATGTTTTTAATAAAATATGAAACAAAATATTAAACAGACATTGTTTAACAGGACGATTTTGTTTATCACTGGGGTTGAAGTCATACAACTTTGCTCAGTGCTCGCAGCACAAACATCATGCTCGAAACATGCAATCCAGCATTTTGATTGGTTGATTTTTTAGTATGAGTACAAAAAGTAGTGTTATGACCTTATGGCCAGGTTTCTTATTACGTGAATATTAATGTACTCCGTTTCGTTTGTTCTATATCCTTTTTTCTCTGCACTTTCGATTTTATAGCTTTGAGACAATATATAAAGATTGCATCCGCCGATATTAATTGTGACTTGACCTAGCTGTGTTTGATTATAACGTGTTTTTATTTTACAACAGAAAGTTTGCTTTGATGTTTCAATATTTTCATATTGTGGAATGACATAGCCAAATGACATTACCAAATATTTCTTTATTTGGAACAAAGATAATTTCTGCTCAATTTAAAATAAATTTGAAAAGACTATGGTCAATGGTGGTATTAATAAAGGCAACAGTAGTATACCGCTCTTTGAAATTCATTAATCGGTTGAGAGAAAAACAAATCCGGGTTACGAACTAAAGCTGAGGGAAACGCATCAATTATAAGAGGAGAACTACGACACAACAGAAACACAACAATAAAATAAAACAAACACAGAAAACAGAAACAAACAATAATATAACAATGGTCATTTTCCTGACTTGGTACAGGACATCTTAAGAAAACAATGGTGGGTTGAACCTGGTTTGTGGCATGCCAATCCTCCTGCCTACCGAAAGAAACATGACAGGTGCAACACCTGGAGTTATATCTGCTTTCCCTCAGGGAGCAACTAAGATCACTCCAAGTTTTTGGTGGGGTTTGGGTTATCTTTAGTTTTATATGTTATTTTTTTTGTACTGTAATTTGTCTGTTTGTCTATTTTATTTTGAGCCATGCATGTTGTTGTCAGTTTATTTCGACTTAACAGTTTAAATGTCTCTTTGTTACTTTGTGCCTGTCTTTTCAATTTTTAAAACCATCAGCCAATCGACATAACTGTATAAGCTCATGGTTTGCGTTTAACATAAAAAGAAAATCAAAGTTTCATGATATGTTGCACGAGATCTTCAAGTAGAAAATTTATTTACTATTTGCGGTGTGATTGAGTGTTTCAGAAAACCACATACAGTGAAACCTGACTAAACCGAACCCTTTCGGGACTTGAGATTTTGTTCGGTTTTGGCAGGTATTCGGTTTCATCAGGTTCACAATGCATAAATGTGATATGATTGGTTTTCAAAACAAGTTTGGATTAGACAGGTTTCCGGTTATTCAGGGTTCGGTTTAATCAGGTTTCACTGTATTATAATTAGTCATGTTGTTTTGCATAAAATCCAGAACATTAGCTATTTAACTGATGTAAATATTCTTCCATTATAGTTTTTCTAAGTAGTGTTTTGTGGACTGTAGTTTTGTCTATTCATCTATTTTATTTGGCATTAGTTATGTCTTTTTTGTCCACATTGCAAACACCCACTTAATAGCTTTCTTCCACATATGACTCATCAGTGACGCTTAGATCAAAATAATTAAAAAGCTAAACAATTATAAAATTGAAGAGCATTGACGACCCAAAATTTCAAACAGTTGTGCTAAATACGGCTAAGGTAATCTACGCCTGGGATAAGTATGATCATTTGCAACTTCGTATACAACATTATTGATATGAAGTTCTCCGGAAGAGTGACATCTTCCTGCATCGTACATGACGATTATGGTATTATTAAGTAAAAAAAACTAATTGGCTAAACTCGTCTTGGTTATGTGGAGCAGGATCTGCTTACCCTTCCGGAGCATCTGATATCACGCCGAGTTTTCGTGGGGTTCATGTTGCCCAGTCTTTAGTTTTCTATGTTGCGTCTTGTGTACTATTATTTGTCTGTTTGTCTTTTTCATTGTTAGCCATGACGTTGTCAGTTTATTTTCGATTTATGAGTTTGACTGTTCCTCTGGTATCTTTCACCCTTCTTTTAGCTTATATACCGTTTCTTTGTATTTCTAAAATTTACCCTCCTCTTATTTAGAACGCATATCACACATTATGATGTTCATGATATGAATATAAATTTAACAAAAAATTGCTTGCTAATTTCACTGTGAAATTAAAAAAAAAAGCATAATAAAAATGTATTCAAGTATGTCTGGAAAGAGTGCGCGGAATAAATGACTACCAAAATAAACCATAAAGACATATAGGTAAAATAAGTAAATAAAAAAAAAAACAATGTGATGCTGTAGTATATACAGTGAAACCTGATTAAACCGAACCCTGAATAAACCGGAAACCTGTCTAATCCAAACTTGTTTTGAAAACCAATCATATCACATTTATGCATTGTGAACCTGATGAAACCGAATACCTGCCAAAACCGAACGAAATCTCAAGTCCCGAAAGGGTTCGGTTTAGTCAGGTTTCACTGTATAATAAAGAATTATGATGAGCATATTGAAGAACAGTATGAGAAAAAAAACCGAAGAACAAAAGAAGAAAGAACCTTGAATTGGCAATTTAAAATACATTTCACAGACTAATTAATTGCTCACTATTTAACGCTATATAGAGCACTATTATTTATAACTTGGTTGCCAGTTTTAATTGTTGATAGAAGTCAGACTAAACTGATCTTAGTTGGGAAAAGTAGTGATGCTAGTCATTTATGATCGGAGTCGGATGCACCTACAACGTGTGGGGGTACGAGCTCACTACAACATGTTAACAGGCTGTAGATAAATACGTTTAACTTATACTATTCGGCCTAACCAGAATGTTCTTAATGTATCTTGCAAAATACAAGTTAACTTTTCATTATTTAATAACTATTATGAATTCAATAACTTAACAGATTGGTGTACTTTTATGAGCTTGTTAACTTAAAATGCTATATGCAAAAAAAAAAAAAAAAACTCGTTTACATTTAATTGAAGTTTGACTTAATATTTTTATTATGTAAGATTCATATCCGCCTTGAAAATAAACATTATTCATTAAAAATGAACTTTTGATTTTTTTGGTAATTTACTTTAGAGAGATGAAATTATGTTTTCAGTTCATCTGCGTTCAAATATTTAAAATTTGTTTTGAAATTAGCTTCAGTACATTACTTTTTGTAACTTTTTGTAAACTTAATAGTTAAGACCAAGGACATATCATAAATCAACAACAAAAAATATATGTAGATAAATGTTACTGCATTATTCAACCTATACAATGCTATAGAGTCATTGAACAAAAACAATGTTGGTGTATATGCCTGCTATTAAATGACTTTTTCATTCAGTTGTATTTTTTATTTATTATAGATAAAAAAAAAAGTCATAGTAGTAAAAGTCTATTAAATTATATGAATAAATTGTTTGGATAAGTGGTTGTGGTATTGAAAGAATGTTGGTTCATAAATGAGTTTCTGTTGGCCAAAAAGTAAAATCACAAAATACTGAACTCCAAGGAAAAATCAAATCGGAAATTCCCAAATCAAATTGATAAATCAAAAGCTCAAACTGATGTGTAGATGACACTGCCATATACCTGCCTTGGTACAGGCATTTATTTATATAGAAAAATAGATAATTTTCTTATGTAGAAAAATAATTAATTTTCTTATGTAGAAAATTGTGGATTGAACCTGGTTTTACAGCTAGCTAAACCTCTTACGTTCAAAAAATTGCAGCAAATTAGATTGATGTTTTTGTGTTCTGTTAAATTGTTCCTTTTAAAATTGCTATACAATGATGACTGATGTACCCATATTTCGACTATTTATTTATTGTGTCTGTTTAGTTAAAGCATCAATGTAACTATAACGGAATTTGATGAGACTGTCATCAAAGTGAGAGGGTTAGCTCTATAAAACCAGATTTAATCCACCATTTTCTACATTTAATCATGTCAGGAATATGACAGTTCTTGTCCATTCCGTTTTGATGCGTTTTGTTATTTGATTTTGCCATGTGATTATAGACTTCCAAACTGATTTTCCTCTTACTTCAGTATTTTTGTGATTTTACTTTTTTCCACTACATAAACAAAACAAACAGACAAAATAGGTAAAAATATCACAAATACAGCAGTCAACATTGTGTAATAATCTTTATCACAAAAGCAACTAATAACAAACGTGTAATACAAAATTCTTATTTAAATTCAAATTTCATTTGAAATCACTTAAAAAAATGTTTCCGGCTTAATTTTTTTTTCGTTATTCATTACTTTTTTAATAAATGCTAAAGAATTATTCACAATCATAAACTATGAAACTTACATCAAAGGAAAAAGGGGCCCGAAAACTTTTCAATCAATGCAATCGAACTCCATATGATTCTCTCAATAAAGTTACAAAATTTCAATTAAGGATAAATGGAAACTTTAAAAAAAAAAAAAAAAAAAAAAAAAAAAAAAAAAGAAGAAGACAAAAGCCTATTATGTTCTATTCCGTTCTTCATCCAAGCACATAAAGCATAATATAATCTGTAAACCACAATAGTAAGCCTAGTACAAAACAAATAAACAATAGCATTATGGGAACAGCTCGTTAATTGTGCAGCTTAATTTGTAAATTGTATAATTATAACGGCAATCATCCTTATCACACACATTTTCAAATAGACTGTCATTATGCAAATTAAAACATAAGCTTCGCCCGATCAGTTGGAATGACATTGGTAATATACACTGAAGCAGTGTTGTCTGCTTGTGGAAACCATGTCGTATGAATATGAATAAAAAGAGATATGGTTTTTTTTATGTTATCTTGGTTACAATTGAAGTTTATATATATGTATATACAAATAATAGAAGTGACGACTTTAGAATAGGCTATGCAAAGATAAAACCCAAGGTTGAGGACAAAGTTCACGATAAAGATGATAACAAATTGGTTTTTATTACATGTAATGTTATAGTTTGCAGGAATATAATGTGTTTAAAATATATATATTATCTGTTGTCATAAATATTCATTAAATTAATTAATATTATCAGTTTTATGAATATAATACCAAGTTGATGACAAAACTACATATATGCAGTGTATTCTGTTCATATACCGGTAATTACCCAGGGTAGACATATGAATATTTACAAAGCTCATTAGCGTTTAAAATACTATGAATAGAATATAAGATACTTCATTTCTTGAGTAAATATTGCCTTATGCACTTTGTCGATAGAGTGAGTATTTGTCATTTTAGTTTTTTCTTTGTTGAACAGTTGAAATATTGATTAAGATTATAACTTATAATGTCGATTGATTTATTCCCTATTTTGACATTTTTTTGTATTTTGTCTCTGTGTTTTGTTGTCAATATTTTATGTAACTGTCTAAAAGTGTTTAAGGGGGTAGACCTTGGTTCAGGGAGATAACTCTTTAAATCAGTTAAGTGTTTGTAAAAGTCAAGTTCATCAATGTTTTTTAAGCATTTAACTGAAACAGATTAAAAATAACCTATGTAACCTAGAAGCTTAGAATATGTTTTTGAAAATGGTTGACACAAACGTACTGATGATTTTAAGAGTTATTTCCCTTAACCTAGGTCTACCTCCTTAATTCATCATTTTCTACTTGACGACATGCTGTACCAAATCTGTAATTTGACATGTATTTTACATTCGTTTGATGGAATTGGCTTTTGGTTCTTCAATGTGATGAAAAACTTACCGTTCAGTAATTTTGCTATTTTGCTTTTTTTCTATAAATTATATATACAATACTCGATTTCTTTTGAGTATTAATTGCTTTATACTATTTTCAGTTATAGTAAATGTTAAAATTAAACGATGTAAAGCACTTTCCATAAACTGAGTATATGTGTTTATGTCCCACTTAAGGTCATTATGTTTTCTGGTCCGTGCGCCTGTTCGTTCGTCCGTCCAATTGTCTGTCCGTCCGTTCGTTCGTTATTTCGTCCGTCTGTCCCGATTCAGCTAAAGAAAAATGATAGTGCGAGTGGGGTATCCGTGTACTATGGACACATTCTTGTTCATAACTTTTTAATGGGTTTTTGTTGTTTTCAAATCATTTTATCTTTTAGTTTTATGTCGTCTCAATATGAATTAATTTCATCTTTGGAATCTGATTTAGCATTAAATTTCAGTGATTATACATATTTTATCTACATTATATCTAAATTATAACTTTACGGGTGATGACTTTTTACATTTAAACAATTATTATATCGTCTTTTAAAATCACTATCGCATGAAACATATTTACAATTCAATACAATGTCGATATGAAAAAGATGTTCTTTCAACCACAAAAATATGTCTTCAACGTAATAAAAACAATTAGGATTAAAAAACAAGGGCGGGTGGTAGGTTGTTTTATAAGTTTACAAAATTGTTAGAGTGTTGAATAAAATATAGATATAGTACTTCGTACTTTGTACAAGATAAGTAGAATAATATAAAGTCAGGATTTCCTTTTCTCGATCTTGATATTCAGACTGAGTGTATGTTGGCAGAGTAACTGGTCCGCTCGTAGACTGAGATGATTTAGTCTTGTCTTACTTAATTTACAAATATTGTCCTAGTCCCAACTGTGACCGATTGACTATATGTGGATTTATGTGTGGATTAATCGGTTTCGCCACTTTTACTGTTCATGCAATTCTCTCTCTCTCTTTTTCTCTCTCTCTCTCTCTCTCTCTCTCTCTCTCTCTCTCTCTCTCTCTCTCTCTCTCTCTCTCTCTCTCTCTCTCTCTCTCTCTCTCTCTCTCTCTCTCTCTCTCTCTCTCTCTCTCAAACTTATAATGAATACATAATGAATTAACGAATAAAAGGTTGACGTTCTGACGTTTTAAAAAATCATTTTACAATATCATATTTCAGACGATGTTCAGACGATGTTTATTCAGGATACTGGTTAGTATGTTTAATTGTTTTGATAACTTTTAAGTATTCTTCCTTACTTTTCATCAAAAATGTCTATGTCTGAAAATAGTAAGTAGGCGTGAAATGCAAGAAGATTCCTTTGTCCTTTGCATTTTATACATTAGAACAGTCGAGTCATGTTGCAATTTAGTATAAAAAAAAGACCACAAAAGTACTTTGAAATTTATATTATTTTGATTGTGGTAGATCCTAACCACATGAAAGTTGCACTTTAAAATTGCATATATTTTTGTTTATAAACAGTAATGTAGATTTTTATACTTATAAATGCTAAAACGTATTAAATATTCACTATCAAAACATATATTTGACAAGTCGTAGATTCTGATATTGGTTGATTGTTTGTTAATTTTTTTGTGGACGAAACCGAATTACCATTACAAAACCTGAGTTTAAAAAAATAAGTTTAAGTTTTATAACCATGATGGTTTTCTATACTTTTAATTGTTTCCTTAAAAAGTCTTTTTTATATATTTTTTGTTTGTTGGCCTGCGATTTTATAAAACGTCCTATCTGCTCTTGCACGAAAGAAACTTACAGGTTTTCGTGGTTATACAATATCCTATTTACAAGGGAAAGGCAAACGATACATAAAAAATTCCAACATGAAAAATAATGCATAAACTATCTAAAAAGTAAATTCAACTACAGTACTGTTATTCCAATTCTAATGCTTACAAAAAGAAATAATACGATAAAACTTGAAAAAAGGTCTAAATCTAACAAATAAAAAATAATCCGCGAAACTTCATGAATGATTTTGGCGCAAAGACGTCATGGGTAAACGTGACGTCATACAAATAAAAACTTACAAACTGGAGGTTATTACGTGACCTGTACGCTTCAAATTCGGATAAAATAACTTTAATACGGCGAATTCGAGGTAGGAGTTGTTTTCTTTTGGATTATATAGTAGTAATCGAACATTTGTTGATTCAATCATTTCAAAATGGTTGTCCCTCATTAGTTACGCCTGGTCAACTGTGGATTTGACGGCAACTTTTAGCCAATGAAAAAAATTGTAACATACAAATTGCATTAGAATATCCTATTTACAGGGGAAAGGCAAACGATACAAAAGAAATTCCAACATGAAAAATAATGCATAAACTATCTAAAAAGTAAATTCACAAAAATACTGAACTTAGAGGAAAATCAATTCGGAAAGTCCATAATCACATGGCAAAATCAAATAACAAAACGTATCAAAAACGAATGGACAAGAACTGTCATATTCCTGACTTGGTACAGGCATTTTAAAATGTAGAAAATGATTGATTAAACCTGGTTCTATAGCGCTAACCCTCTCACTTTAATGACAGTCTCATCAAGTTCTGTTATATTTACATTGATGCGTTAAATAAACTGACACAATAAATAAATTAGTCAAAATATGGGTACATCAGTCATCCTCGTATAACAATTTTAAAAGGAACAATTTAACAGAACACAAAAAAAATTACTATCTACGAACACATTCATTGATTTGAGTGTAAATATCTATACAACGCATCATATTTTATCATTTGGTCAAAGAATTTGTTTAATCTTTATATATATATCATTTTGTTATAAACGATACCTGTTCTCAAAGACAAGTTCATTTTTAATTGCAATATAATCCGATTACACATTCCGCCGCCAATACAAAATTTTCTTCAGGATTTGATATTGTGAACGTAATTAACGTTTTAAGTAGTTGACTGTCGTGTAGATCAGTACATAGCTTTGTATATATAAAATAAAAAATAAAAGTATAAAAAAGAGGGACTTAAGAAACCAGAGGCACAGTCAATCTCATAAATTGAAAATAAACTGACAACGCCACGGCTAAAAAGAATAAATAATTATCAGATGGCAAAATCAAAAACCTTAATACATCAAACGAAAGGGCAACTGTCATATTCCTGATTTAGTACAGTCATTTTCTTATGTAGAGAATGGTGGATTAAACCTGGTTTTAAAGCTAGCTATACCTCTCAATTGTATTCCATTATATTAACAACGATGTGTTAACAAAACAAACGGACACGTGTGTAAATGATTACTATATATGGCTTTTTTTTTAAATTGATTTTTCTTCCTTAATAGTATTCATGTGGTCATTTTCTTATTGACTACCATATTTCTTATAAAGTTTTATGAGCTGTGTTGGTCAAGGTGTCATCAAATACCAATCCACTGTCTTGAATGACAGTCATTTTCATTTCAGAACATCATCCAATAATCACTTGCAAACAAGTAATATATAAAATATTTTGACAAAGTGCAATTCATTTGTGTCTATGTATTGTTAACAACAGAGGTGGAAGATTACGAAAGCCGAGAAGGATCATTCAAAATTCAAAATTCAAAATTCAAAATTCAAAACTCAAAAATCCTGCATTAATCTATCATGATTCCCCGTGCTTACGAAAAGCCAAAAAAAGATCGCATTTTATACTTTAATATACTACTGAAAGCTATTTTAGAAAGTTTGTTAAGAACACGAACCCATTGAAACAAGGCAAAGGGTCCGTTAAACCTTCATAGGGATACATCACACTTTACCATTTGAAACCCTTGGTAACACATCGTCCTTGCAAGTAGCAACCCTCTATCAAGAAAATAGGAAAGGAAACCCGAGCCCTTTACTACAACAGCTGGAAAGTCGCTTCACTGAAATGGAACGTTCACAATGGAAAATTGAAATCATCACTTTTCCGTAAAGTTTAAATATGCATGAAATATTTACCACTGGAGGTTAAGCAAACAACAACAAATCTCTTATAATAACTTAGTTTTCCAACGGAAGAATCTAGTTATCAAAATATGTATATACAAAAGACAGATTTTGTGTATCGTTTATCAAATTCTGTTAATTTTATGTTGTTATATCAACACAATTCGTGTTAAGTTTTTAACGATTTTTCTTTATGTTATTTGGAAGTTACGGTCTTTGATTGACGAAAGATGATACTTTTGGCATTTACTTATTTAATTCCGTTTATTACGAAAGCGTATTAGGGTCATCCGTTTTTATTTATTCGTTTCAAATTGTCGACTTCAATCTTGAAATTATCAACTTAAATCTTGCAATTTCCAACTTTAATCTTGGAATTATCAATTTTGATCTGGGTGGGAGGGTTAACTTCGATTTTTTTTGGTAGGGATATGCTATGTTTGCCTAAAACAATGTACCCATCTTTATATAATATTATACAAATATAGCCTTTGTATAAGGTCGATACAAGGATATATTGACCTGAAAGAAGTATATTGACTGAGGACGAAGTCCGAGGTCGATATACTTCTTTGGGTCGATATATTCTGTATTGACCTCATACAAAGGCTATATTTGTTACATTATTAATTTCCGACCATATTTGTATCAAAATCGTCATTTAGGTTTGTTGGAAGTTTATAGATATTACATTGTTTCCTTGACAATAACAACATATTAGTTGTTATTTTATTTACTTTTTTTTTTTTTACATCTTATGTATTTGAAGATTTTTTTCGTCAAATAATCGATCACAGATATCATGTGTTTCAAAACGTAAAACAATATCCTGAAATTCATTACATGACGTCACAAAGTATATCGGTTTTTAGATATTCTAAAAATAACCGTGCGATATGCTTTTTGCCGGTCAATATGCATTTTGCTATCCGCCGTTTTCTCTCTACCTTCGAAAATATAGTTTAACATGTGACTATCCCTAAACGAATCAAATTTGTTAAAATATACGAATTAATAATATTAACTAATATATGGTACCTATATTTATATATTAAAATTGTGACCCGCCATGACATTTCCATGGTCTGTGCGTCCGTTCGTTCAGGCTTATGGAGGTAGAACATCATTGTTAGAGAAATTATAAACATGATAAATATCGAGATTCAATGTAATACGTATTTGTGAAGAATAGATAAACACTCTCCTTGGCTTCTTTTTTGCGGACGCCGAACTATACATTATATATAAGTTTTGAAGAAGTTTTACTTTATCGTTTGAAGTGAAAAATATTTGAATCTACATTTTAAATTGATACACAAAAAAAAAATCAAAATGCTCTGTTCTATAGATTTTATTTCATAAATAGAGTCTGAGATATATATCCATAACAAATGCACCGTATCAAATGCATATATAAGAGAACACCTTCTTATAACCTGTTACCCATCACATGCCTTGTTTAGAGACATGCATAATAAGTCTAAATTAAAAAAAGGAATTTTTAAAGCTTACTTTGACAAATTTTAAACAAAATTCATTTCAACAAGTTTAAAAAGTAAAATCACAAAAATACTGAACTCCTAGGAAAAATTCAAAAAGGAAAGTCCCCAATTAAATGGCAAAATCAAAAATTCAAACACTTCAAACGAATGGATAACAAATAACATGTTCTAAAAAAGAGCTACACAAAAAACCAAAATGCTCTGCTCTATAGATTTTCTTTCATAAATGGAGTCTGAAATATATCCATAATAAATGCACCGTATCAAATGCATACATGAGAACACCAAGACTTATAAACTGTTACGCGTCTCATATTTTGTTTAGAAACATGCATGATAAATCTAAATTAAAAGAAAAATTTTAAAAAAGGAATTCTTAAAGCTTACTTTGACAAATTTTAAACTAACTTCGTTTCAACAAGTTTAAATTACATGTTCTAAAATAAAGCTAAGAATTGTCTGTATTGTCGTAAATTTAATTCTTTGAAATTTTATTCAAATACACTATTGAACATTACTAAGAGCCAATAAATACAATAATTTTGTATTTTATAAATTAGTGCCTTCAGTAAATAAAAGTCGTCATAGAACAGTCTCATTTTCATACCGGTATTCGAAATGACTCGTTTCATTGCTATTACAACAAATATGTCATAATAACAGTGTACGTATAGGAGCCATGGGCAAAAAAGGGGACAAAACTATGCCCCCTCCCATTTTAAGACAAAAATTGAAACTAAAAAATTAAAATGAAAGAGAACAATCACTTAATTTTAGATTATTACACTACATAGAAAATAGGTTTTTTTTCTTGTCACTTTCAGAACTTTGCCTCCCCCCTTTTCCACACACAATTTTTTTCTCAAACTTGTCCATTCTTATAAATGGCCTATTTCTATACGAAGGTATACACAGACAGACGTTCCGCCGGAATAATCTCAGCTACAGCGGAGGGGGCATTAATGTTAACGCTTACATGTCCGGCTGTACGTCCGTACGTATTCATGGGAAAATTTTCAACTTGGAAGTTTCCGCAATTTAACTTTATTTTGTCTCAAACAAATGCTATGAAACGTATTCACAATGCTAATTACCACCAAACTGAGATCAAGTTTAATTTTTGGCTGGCATCACTTTCATCGTTCAAGCCCATTTATAAATGGACAAATGTTTTAAATTTGTCGTCTACGCGCTCTAATTTTATTTGCCTCAACCAAATGTTATGAAAGTTACATACAATGCTTATTACCACTTCAACAATGAGCAAACCCCATACCACATAGCAAATCATATAAAACCCCGATGTCATTATATGAAAAAGAGGACTGCTTCAAATACAATCAGCACCATTGAACTAAAATGTACATATGATACATATACGGATACTTAGCATGTTCCAGAGAGGTATACAGCCGGTAAAAACATAAATTGAAGCTGGTACTCTAGGAATTTATTCACATAGGAGTATTTTCACCTAATTTGACACAAAGCTTCTTTTTTGTATCTTAATTATACACAAAATTACTGTAGCCTGTTGTACTCGTCGTTTAATTGCTATTTTAGGAGGGAAATGATAACTTTATTTGGAAATGTTGTGTTTTAGTACAAATCTTTTTTATTGTTACTACCAGAAAGTTTTCTTGTAAATTTTTAACTTATAGTGTCTTTGCTAAAACAGAACCAACATTGAAAGATCAAGTTTTCAGTGTTTACTTAGAAGGTAATATTTTGACACTAGATTTCCCAATGACAGCAATGAAAAATCCGAAAACCCTGGGTAAAATTGATATCCAGGAACATTTCAAAACATTTTCACCAGTTTCAAAAAAGGCGGTTTCGGGTTAAACATGTTAAAGAAATAACAGAAATAAATCAATAAATAATCATTTAAAAAAACAGTAGAAATTTTATATTATTATAATCAAATAAAGTATGTCAAAACTATGTAAGAATCCTCTACAATGAAAGAAAATTTGTCTTTTCGGACACAATGCGAAATGCTTAATTTCTTACAGCATAATCTCTCAATGTGTTCCCTGCGTGGATTAAAACAAAAACGCTACGATCTCCATTCTTCGCCTGCCTGTTCTCTAATTCTACACCTGACAATAATTCTCATTCACTACACCGAAAAGTGGAGGACATATTTTTTGTGTTGTATAAATGAGGATGGTGCACATTCTGTATGTGCCTGTCCCAAGTCAGGAGCCTGTAATTCGGTGGTTGTCGTTTTTTGCTGTATATCAAATTTGTTTTTTCGTCTGAATTGTTTTACATTTGTCATTTCGGGGCCTTTTATAGCTGACTATGTGATATGGGTTTTACTCATTGATGAAGGCCGTACGGTGACCTATAGTTGTTAATTTCTGAGTATTTTTTGTCTCTTGTGGAGAGTTATCTCGTTGGCAATCATACCACATCTTCTTATTTTAATATAATATTATGAAAGATTCTCAAGTCATGAAAAGAACGAGAAAAAAACAATCGAATAAGGATTGAAGTGACAATCGATGTCTTTCTCTCCCGGAGTAAAATTGATAACAGGAAATGTTTCACTTGTCTGACATTATGTCGGCACATACCCTTTGGAAAGTGTTATAATGTTTGTCTGTGCACAATTATATTATTAATCTATTGATCTACGGTATATTTTATCAGATCCATTGATCAGATTAAGACAATATTTGTTGTGTTTGGATTACAACTGTAATAAAACAGGATTATCTTTCTTGATTTGCGAGTTTTGAATTCTGAATTATGAATGATCCTTCTCGGCTTTCGTAGGAATTCTGAATTATGAATGATCCTTCTCGGCTTTCGTAGGAATTCTGAATTATGAAGATCCTTCTCGGCTTTCGTAGCAATTCTGAATTATGAATGATCCTTCTCGGCTTTCGTAGGAATTCTGAATTATGAATGATCCTTCTCGGCTTTCGTAGGAATTCTGAATTATGAATGATCCTTCTCGGCTTTCGTAGAAGATACCAATGGGACATTCAAAACTCGAAAGTCGAACAGAAAAATACCATGATAATAAAAAAAAACGACAGGTTAAACGAACAGGTCAACAGTACACTAAATACAATATACATTGTAAGGCGATGGTCTTAAAATTTGTATTTCGTCAGAGAATTTAAACGTATTTTGATTCAGATTCGATTTGGGGTTTTATTTATACCTTTTGGAATCACATTGGGTACCAATTGCGCTCAAACTTGCAGATTTGTTTTTGTATGGCTATGAAGCAGAATTTATCCAAGGGCTTGTATAGAAAGGAGAAAAGAAATTAGCCCAGTCTTTCAATTTCACCTTTCGGTATATTGATGATGTACTGTCTCTTAATAATAATAAATTCAGTAATCACTTACATTTAATATATCGAAATGAACTTGAAATTAAAGATATTACCGACACAGATAAATTTGCTTCATATTTAGACCTTTTTCTCGAAATGACTACTGATGGTAGGTTGAATACCAAAATTTATGACAAACGCAATGATTTTAGTTTTTCTATAGTCAACTTTCCATTTCTGTGTAGTATATGTGTCTCAATTGATACGTTACTCTAGAGCTAGCTCAAAATACGTTGATTTTGTTGAACGAGGAATACTGCTTTCTCAACAGTTGCTAAGACAGGGCTATGAATCAATCAAATTAAGGTCATCCCTCAAGAAATTTTACTGTCGCCATCATGAGCTGATTGGCCATTATGACAAAAGTGTGTCAGAAATCATATCAGATATTCTTCCTCAGTCATAATAACCTTCCATCTTTATCAAACTGAACAAAGAAATAACACCACGGGTGCCGTATACGGTGCAGGAAATGCTTACCCTTCCGGAGCACCTGATTTCACTCACGGTTTTTAGTGGAGTTCGTGTTGTTTCTTGTTTATTATTTATAACTGTTGGTGTAAATGTCCTTTGGATTTGTGAATCTTTGTTTACTCCTTGGTTTTGATTGTTATTGTCTAATAGTAATCCTTTGTACGTAGCAATTTGCACACTGTTTTAGCACATTTCTTTCAATATTTTACAGCGATTTTTAATATCTTGCCCGAACTGTTAAATTAAAAACTTTGATTTTGAGAAACTAGACACTGTCGGATTAAAGGACGAGCTAGGTTAATTCAAACTTGTTGACGCACACTGTAGTAAAAATATTAGAGCGAAGCGTTGTTTCAATAATCTGTATATGACACATGTTTAGTTATGTTCAGTCCTTAAGTCAAAAATGAAAACAACACGTTTCAAATTTCATGCGTCCGAAGCGCTTTTTCAGATTCACCTACACAAGGAACACTAATACCCGAATGTTTGAAAGTCAAGGATGTATAAGGTTCGAAAACGATGAAGAGTTAAAACCAAAATACATGCTCGTGGGATTTTGTCTGATGCTTTGTCCGTTCCTGTGTGTGTTACATTGTAGCGTTGTGTCGTTGTTCACCTCTTATATTTAATGCTTTTCCCTCAGTTTTAGTTTGTTACCCCGATTTTGTTTTTTGTCCATGGATTTATGAGTTTGAACAGCGGTATACTACTGTTGCCTATATTCATTGCGGTAAATTTCATTTCTTACCCTACAATTTGCTCGAAATAACTTTCAAACGTGTCTAACGACTGTCGTTGGTCTGTTCAAATCAATAAAAACTGAAAAATTTGTGATCTTGAAAAAAACATTAGTCAGACGATTTAAGTGAAGGTAATCAAAGAATTAAACGATAGAAAAATCATGATAAGACCTATCACTGATTATCTGATCTGATCTTGATTCTTCAACTTTGTACTTGTTTGGCTTTATAAATATTTTTATTTGAGCGTCACTAATAGTCTTATGTAGACGAAACGCGCGTCTGTAGTACTAAATTATAATCCTGGTACCTTTGATAACTATTTACATCACTGGGTCGATGCCACTGCTGGTGGACGTTTCGTCCCAGAGGGTATCACCAGCCCAGTAGTCAACACTTCTGTGTTGTCATGAATATCAATAATGTGGTAATTTTTATAAATTTCCTGTTTACAAAACTGTGAATTTTCGAAAAACTAAGGACTTTCTTATCCCAGGTATAGATTACCTTAGCCGTATTTGGCACAACTTTTTGGAATTTTGGATCCTCAATGCTCTTCAACTTTGTACTTGTTTGGCTTTATAAATATTTTTATTTGAGCGTCACTGATGATTCTTGTGTAGACGAAACTCGCGTCTGGCGTACTAAATTATAATCCTGGTACCTTGATAACTAATTAAAGTAAATATTCATTTAACATAAAAAAAAATATAAAAAAATATATAAATGGTGTGATTGGTGCAAACATAAACTAGCGCGAGTATATTACAGAACAAAGAGACTATTTAAACTCTGCCATTAACATTATGTTCGTGGTACAGCATCTAATGATAGGCTAAGTTATTTTTAATTAGGTTTTTCTGACTATTTGCCTCGGAAATTGTAACAAGTGATGAATATGACATTTGTTTTCCATTCGTTCAGTTGGTTGAATAATTCTTACGTTTAATTTTTTCAGTTTTTGTGGTCTTCCTCCTTTTTGAAATACCTCATTCGGCAATCCTCGGTAGAATCCGTTACTCTCGTTAGATGAGGGTACGGAATCGGCCGAGTTGAGACGAATGTGAAATACCTATGAGATCGATATTTTTGTTAATAGTACATGTTTTATTCTTATACATGTACATGTTCACAACGTGTACGTTGAAAATATTCGAAACTTGCAAAAATACAAGTGTATGTTTACAGGGTGAATGATACCATAGACACCACAGATAACATTGACCACGTAGACGTTTGAACACTTTCAAAACTGATTGAAGTGTGAAAACATATAACGTTGTTATGAATTAAACTTTCTCTATATATATTCCCTTCCCTCTCTCAAGTCCAAACTCTGCAAATTATACCCAAATGTCAAATCAACAAAGTAAAATTGAAAAGACGTAAAAGTTTTAACATTAAAAAACGTTCAGTACTTGAAAAAGACCGTACTTATATATCATATGTCAGAATATGTTTATTCAGTTAATATCATTTGAAAGTACGTTAAGCATTTTTTTGTCAAACGACATGATTCTTCTTTAATTTTGATATAAACTTTTTAGTCTGCAAATAGTAAGTAGGCGTGAAATACAATTTGCATTGTACTCTGCATTCTATAAATTAAGAGAGTGAATTTACATATCTATGTTTTCAATGTGTAAAAATACTACAAAGGGTCAATGTCAATTATATTATAGCCATCTTGGTAAATTTTAAAAATCTAACATTTGTGCTTAGTGAAATAGATTTATTTACACTTATGAATGTTTACACTTATTACTTAGGCAAAGTGCGAAACATCTGTTAAACAAGACGTTGTACAATTTTATGGAGTTACTTGATTGTTCGGGTTATTTTGGGGAATACGCCGAAATAACAGGAGAAAATTTTAATCAGAAAATTTGTCACCTCATTCAGTTAAGATAGTACCTTGACACGAACGTTCTCGTATTGACAAATATATATATAATTCATGAACACAATCTTGTTCATGCTAGCGTTAATAAATATACTGCAAAATTACAATACTGATTGATATGAAAATGCAAGTGTTCTCGATTGTGACCTTAATTAGGCTCAGTTTAATGTCATTTACCACAACAATGGTCTTCCATCTTTTAATTGTGTCCTCAATAAGTTGTAGCTAAAGTGTTTTATTCATTTTGATTTTTTCAATTATTTATACATTCATTTTAGAAAGTTAGCTCATGAGAGCAACCAAGTCCCTCCACCCTCTTTCGATGTTATTCACTATCTCACTTGATCATTTGATTAGGGGGTGGTGGGCATGCAAGCGGGAATGGGAAATTCCATTATAAGAAATCACATATTATCTATATATCTTTACATTGCACCATAAATTATAATTTGGATAAAGTATTCGATTTATCTTTATATTCCGGTTTATCTTTTCACATAAACTATCTGTACTTATTTTATACTTACTTACTTACTTAATGCCCGGTATGCCATCGGCATGTAGGGCAGCAACAAAGGTTCTCCATTTCTGTCTGTCTTTGGCCATCTTTTCTACTGTTCCCCATGTATTATTCATGGTCTTATTTTATAACGCTGTCTTAAAGATAATGTTTGGAACTTGTTCATTTCAACTTTTATAGCTTTTTTCCGTCTTTTTAAATGATATGCAGGGTGTAACTTCAATTAATAAATGCAATATATATATGCATTAGTATGGAATAACAATTATAGCTCGCTTAAGTAGCAGATTTGAATCTGTTTGTCTTTTGCTTTCACCTTACTCCGACTGCGGTGTTGTGGTTGGTACAGTGTATTATGCCGTTCTGATAGTATGGTTGCTTCCATTGCCTCTTTAGATTTGATACTGAAGGGCGACATATGCGGTAGTGTGGTAAGTAGTTAAGGGTCATATGAAGTATTTTGACACAAACCGTTAAATTGTTGTCTATGTATTGCTTAATAAAAAGATACCAGGAAAACATTTAATACTCATGCAAAAGTAGAAAAAAAACTGACTCCACGTAGTTAAAAATAGAAGGACACAAAAGTAAAAAAAAACTACATATATTTATATTATGTATGCCCAATGTGAAAAATCTTATAATTCGTTTAAAAAGGTGTCAAAGTTAAAACGTTTGATTATTCTTTTTTGAGTGGTTTCTTTTCACCTATATAAATTGATTACGTGACAAATTCTCGTCATGTCGTAAAGTTTAATCAGACGTTGGGGGTAGTTTTAGGTTAAACATGATATTCAATACCGGTGTTTGACACATGTGTTATCAACATCTTTAATAGCGCATAATATAGTAACACATTGTATATTCGCTCTGCACTATTTAATTACAGTTTTTCAATATTTTACTGCAGTCTTTAGAATGTTGTGAAAGTCCATCTTCATTATATGACTATATTATAGTAACCCTTTGTATGTTCACCGTGCAAACTATTTAGCTACATTTTTTTCTATATTTCACCTCAGTCTTTAAAAGGTTGCATAATAATAAAAAAAAGTCATTTTGTTGTTTTTTAGACACTTCATACATTATAGGTTCGGGTTTCAGAAAAATCTGGGTAAATTTAAACTTAGTAATGCACATATAGTACAAAAAGTTAACTAGTGAAAAGTTATTTCTGAGAGTATAATTAAAAAGAGTGGATACATACAGACCTGTGGTATTCAGTCTTAAAGCTAATGTTAGAACGTATTTACTGCCAGAAAATTATTACTTAAACAATATATACAATTTTCTGAAATCCATTTTTCTCTTTAAATTGTCATGCTGAATGCACGTCTCAACATCATCCAACGAACTTCGATAATGCCCTCGTCACACTGTCCCGATTTTTATATACGATGGACACCCGAATGCGAAAGTTGTAAGTTCGTACGAAGTTGTTCCCGATCTCGTTAAAATAGCAAAAAGTGACCGAAGCAAGTACGATGAATAACGAAGTCTATACGATGGTGCCGAAATTATATACGATAGCAAAAGATGGACATACGAAGGTTAACTGAAGACGGGTATTTAAGCTTCATATCTCAGCCGAAGCCTACACGATGGATCACGAAGGCTACATGATGGATTACGAAGGCTACACGATGGATTACGATGATGGTGCGATGGCCATACGATGTCTAAAAGACGTCGTGGACAAGGTTGCGTTCAATATCGTAGCAGCTACGTAGTGCTACGTAGATTTTGACTATTGAACGTGTAGCTATAGACTAGTTGTTAATATAGATATTGATAGCAGCTATGCTTGTAGCCGCTACGTAGCTGCTACGATATTGAACTCAACCCTGCTTACGATGCATTTAAATTATATGCCGAAGGCATCACGCGTTTTAAATTGTTTGATCAATATTGAATATATATTATATTGTACATTTTATTTCTGATTAATCATAAGACGGAAGACCGTGGGCTTGAAGGGTAAAACTTGACTCTGAGTCTCTGCATATAATGCCACCAAAATCAGGGAGAGGAAGAGGAAAAGGGAGGGGTATGAGTCTAGCAGGAAAGTACAAGACCAAATGAAAAATAGATATAGAAGTGGAAAGTTCGGAATCGGATACCCATAGCACAGAGAAAAAGAGACAAAGAACTGGAAGTCCGATCGAAACTGAACAAGAAATCCATAAACAGGACCAAGAGCCCCAAAAGACGGAACAACAAGCGTCGACGCCTCCCCTAACTGATAGCAGACAATTTGATTGTTCTTCTAATGAAAATGGAGGTAAATATATGTTTACCCCTATTCTCTTTATAACCAAGCCAAAACAGAAATGTCGTATTTTTAATGATACATATACATGATAACTTTACACATTATGAATATGCCTGTCAAAGTTTTGTCTCTTCAAAGATTATTAATTACACGTTGCTTTTTCAGATGGTGAAGTTGACATCGACCCTTCGACATAAAAAGCTAAAACTAAACCAAAAATTGGAAAAGGAAAAGGAAAAAAAGGCAAACAACTGGAAGAACCTATAGTACAGTGCAGTTTTACAGAGGAGGAGGAACAGGAAATAGCTAAGTGGCTGGAAACGAAAAAATTGTTGTATGACATAAAGGACAAAGATTACAAGCAAAAGGCGCTGAAGAGACAATTATGGGAAACAAAAGCCGCAGAGTATGGAGTCAATTGTAAGTCAATAGATTAAATTTTCCCACTGAAACTAGAATATTTGTTGTCAATAGTTATCTCAAAAATATTGTATTATCATATAGTTGTCAGGTTTAAAATGTGTATTTAAATACAATTTGCCCCCTTAAGGGGATTTTATTCACAAATTGTTCATTTAAAGGTATTCGTTTATATTCAGTATTCGTGACAAATACATAATAATTTAGTCTTTGTAGATGCCGCTATTCGGAAATGGTATCAAACACAGAGAACTCGATTCTCAAAACTACGTGAGGGTCAACCAAAACACAAATCTACAAAACGGTCCGGTGATGGTTTTTCGAGTGGTGACGATGAAGATCCAATTCCTCAAGGAGAAGTCATTGAAAATGATAGTGACCGTGATAAGTTCATTCGACGAATTTTTGCTTTTCTTAGAACACACATCAAGCGACATAAGAAGGATACATCGTCAAGCGTAAGTGTACTTTATAAATATACGTCAAATGGATATGGGGACACTTTTTTCTTGTGTACAGTTATCGCCTAAATTTAGCATTTTAAACCAGATGATCTTTGATTGACCTTAATCACAAAACACAAACTGTATCGGTACACACATGTATGATGAAATGCATTTACTATCATTGCAAATGTTCTGAAATTGCAGATTATTAACTGCGTCTTTACAGAGAACGGAAGTCTAGAACTCAAATTTCAGCGCCCGTCCGTTCCTAAAGGTGCCTTGTTAATGAAATAATTTAAATAACTTCGCAAGGCCGCACATTTCTCAAATTTATTCAAGAGATTGAAAACGTTGTTCGAACTATCAAGACCCTCCTTAAGCTCAGACCCATTATATATACTTGCATCGTTGCTTGATCCGTCAGAGCCAACATCAATCCAGAGAAACTTATAATCTGCGTCTACTAGGGCTATGAGAACAACAGAGAAAAGAACCTGTATTCCAAGGGCATGTGATTGCAACATGCTCTCCGTCTAGGGCCCCACAAAAGTGTGGGAATTGCCATCTCTTCTCAAATAGGTCCGCAATGGAAGCCCACTCTTCCGTTTCTGTGGGACACTGAATCACCTCAGTGGCAAAATTCGTCTTTAATTGCATCGCAAACTTCTTGCACTATGAGCGATATGGTATTGGGGGCTACCCTGAAGTTATAGGCTTAGCTTTGGTAACTGTCACCAGATGCAAGGTGTCTAAGTGTTATGGATAGCTTTAACCCAGGAGATAGTGATTTGTTATACCATGTATCTTGTTTTTGTATTTTGCATTGAATCCTCCTTAATACCTCATCATAAAGTCCTCTTGGTAACCTAGTATAGTTATAGAAGGCTTTGTCATTTTCCGTTTTTAGCTCTTTTAGTAACGTTGTGAAATGTCCATATTGTTGTCTTCGCCTTTCCGACAACCACTTCCGTACCCATACGGACCTGGGTTTTCTTCGTCGTCTTTGGTTCCGTCTTCTCTGGAAAATAAACAAGATAAATAAAGGTAAAATACATGTATGTACATAATACAAGTATACAAACGATCTAAAAATGCGTTCTACCTGTTTTGAACTTTTTTATGATACGACCAGAATTTCGAATACATATCGTTTCTGTACAAGTCTGCCATGCATGGCGGAAAATCGATCTTTTTATCTAATTCTTATAAAACTTAGTTTATTATACCCTCGCCTACTACATGTAAGTTGCGTGAAGATAAAATTGTTATGGACACTCTAGAACCAAAATACTCAAAACTTAGTATGGTGTTACTCGTTAAGAATTCAGACTTTAAAGTTCAAAGGTCAAGGTCACAGTGACAGTTGCAAAACAAGGTAATATCACCCTTGTGGACACTCTAAAACCAATATGCTTCAAAATATTTTAACCACATTTGGTATATTGTTCCTCCTTGTAATGATCTGACATTTTTTGCGTTCAAGGCCAAAGGTCAAGGTCATGCAGATGGACTTGTTTTTTCTCCTTGAAATAGCATAATACACAGGAAATTGGTTGCTCATTTTTTTACCTGCTGGTTCTAAAGACAATATTAAAGGTATTTCCAGTTACTGAATGTTTTGGTTGATTTCTGAAAAAATAGTTTATGTATCAAATATGCATATTCAATTTACCATTTTCTGCATGTGTCATATACACATATAGTGTCCATATTTGTCCCCAATATGTTACATACGAGGGGATGCCACGCTCGGCATTGCCTTGTTTGAACTGTAAAATGTGTGCACTAGTCTGAATAATCACCGATAGTTATGCCCATGTTTACTGATCTATCTTAAAGGTAAGGTAATTGGTTCGTTGATCCCTTTTATTCAAAAAGAGCTCTTTCAAGGAGAATATCATAATAATATAGACAAAAGGAAGGATGTGGGGAAAACAACAAATGCGGCAAAATATGACATATAGAAAACAAAATGGTTATGGAGTAAACATTCGTGTGACAACAACTCAGACGATACATGAAAAATCAGAATAATGAAGAAAAAGTTGGTTTCCCTATATACGTGTACCTGCAGTGTTGGTGTACGAGGCGCGTTTATGATTTTCATTATGTTACTTGATATGAAAAATTGACAAAAAATAATATTTTACTTGTAAAAGTAAATCCTGAGCCTGTAATAGCTGCTCTTCTTGTTCTATTTGAAACAATGCTGTCGCCTTTCTTGTTTTCATGGAATCATATGATATGAGCTCCATGTTTTGTGAATGTCTTTCTTAACTGTCGTATTAGACTGACCAGTGCATATCGCGCATGGCACTTTAAATGTATTTTAGCGCGAAAATTAACTTACATTTAGCTGGATTTATTGCCGTCGTAGTTCACGTCGCCTTCTTACTTTTATTCGATGGCAACACGACGGGATTACGAGATCTTCACGAAGTCGTGTTGCCATCGTAAGACCTTGGGTAGCTTCGTGATTCATTCGTGTAGACATCGTAATGTCAAAACTGCCCGATAGAAACGATGGAAACACGAATGCAATACGATGTTCAAAGATGCATTCCCGGTGACATTACGATGGTGAGGATGGTGATACGAACTCAATACGAACCCTCAACATCGGACGCACCTTCGGGGATTTTTTAACATGTTAAAAAATTTAGAGCCCTTCCCGAAGTTGTCCCCGAAGGCTAGAAAAAGTGGTCGATGGTTCTACGATGGTTAAAGATGGCACTACGAATAGCCCGATCTAGATACGATCAGTCCCGATTTTGAAAATTTCCATAATCGTGTTGCCATCGGCGTAAAAATCGGGACAGTGTGACGCGGGCATAATGAATGGTCGAACGAACGATACTTTGCCAGAGTTCGCGAAATCTTTTTCCCCTGGTGGTCCTTGAAGAAAATCCACTGGTCCTCACTATTAATTCTATTGAAAAATACTAAAATTGTATCAGTCCCAAGCAAAATTTTGGGGGTAAAATTCTGAGGACTGACCTTTTTCGCGAACTCTGTTTTCAATCTTTTCACAGTTTCAATTAATTTGGGTTTTTGTAGTCTTATCAATGTGTTTTTTTTAAACAACTTGGTTAAAGTGTAATAAAAAGTGTCATAATCAGCATTACGTTTTATAAATGGTAAACATGTAAAAGGGTATGAACGAGGAAAGAGAAAGATGGACAAATCATAAAGAAAATACCAAAATACTAAATGGACAAATCAAAGGAAAATAGAGAACACCGTTGTATTAAAAAAAAATAGAGAATACCGTTGTAAAAAAATATTCAAAAAAATAGGGAAACAAAGCCTTGACAAATAAAGGATATAGAGAAACGAAGACATATCAAATCAATATCCTCGTTCATTATTCAAATGAGAGAAGATAGTCTTTACAAATGGATAAAGAGGGTTAAACGCTAATGAGATATTTAAAATCTTGAAACCGAATCCTGTGTGTATAAGTTGAGTGTCACTGTGTTCGTTGGCGTCTGCTTAATATTCAAAAAGTATATTTATGGAAAGTTTTTAAAAGTCATGCAATTAGTTGACCTAAAAAATGGATTAACCTTTGTCTGATTTGTTAAAGGGCTACGATTACAGTCAAAGGGAAGGTATTGGCGTTGCTAACGGTAAATGTTCTTTTTCGCGGCGTCTAACTGCGACAAACAAAATGTATCGGAGAGCAGATGCATGTTTGAGTGATTTTAATCATTAGCAAATACTTTGGTCCCTTTTTTAACGACATTTGACTTGATACTGTATGAAGATTATTTTTTTCTAATTCTAATGAAAAAAATAACGATTGATTTTTCTTAATTTATATTAATATGCAGCATAATGAAAATTTTATAAAATCATTTATTAATAAAAAATTTTACAAAAAATCAAGAGAGGGAAATCATCTACATGACTTTTATACATGTATGTGTTTATCTTTGGAAATAAAAAGTTAAGTATGTCTGTCAGATATGCCAAAGAAACTTTCGTCCTTCGTCTCTAAAGGTATAATTTTCATGTCATGTTTGGTTTCATTCCATTCAATGGTTCTCTAGAAGAATTCAAAATATAAAATGTTAACGACGACAACGTTCATTACATATTTGAATTGACAACATTTAAGAGAAAACGGCGAGTATGCAAAACAAAATTCTTTTAAACATCACTGTGGTATCAAAACTGTACCGTATGCCCTCGAATTAAAAAAATTAATTTAACAAACTAAGTAGAGTATTTTTATTCTGAAATTACAAAGCAATTTTCATGGTACCACAACCAGTGACATCATGTACAAGTACGTATGACAACTTGTATATTTAGCTTTCCAATTCTGAACTTTCCATTTCTAAGTAGGAACATTCCAACAGCACCTGCATACGGTGTATATATCTCCCAATTGATACGATATTCCCGTGCTTGCATTTCCTATCATGATTTTCTTGATAGACGGTTGTTGCTCACAAGGAAGCTATTCTACCAAGAGTTCAAAATGTTGAAGTTGTAATCAACTCTTCGTAAATTTTACGGATGCCTTCACGAGTTGGTTGACCGTTATGGAATAACCGTTTCACAAATGATATCGGATATGTTCCTTACGTCGTAACTACAATCCCCTTCCCTTTCATAAATGTGACCTACCGAATAAGACTATTTACCGGATTTGTTGTTTCATAAGCAACACGACGGGTGCCACATATGGAGCAGGATCTGCTTACCCTTCCGGAGCTTTCTATGTTGTGGCATGTGTACTATTGTTTGTCCTTTTCATTTTTAGCCATGGCCTTGTCAGTTTATTTTCGATTTATGAGTTTAACTGTCCCTCTGGTATTTTTCGTCCCACTCTTGAATATGTTCTTATGAAACACATGTATCAACACAACGCTACATTAAAGAGTTACAAATACCAGTACTGACGCACAAACGCTTGGACACATACAAAAAAATGTACAGTCGTTTTCTGACATTCTACTTATTGCGTCTGTTTGTTTCGTTCACGCATCATTATCAATATTATAAAATTTGATGCGACTGTCGTACAAGTGAGTGGTTTAGGGCTATAAAACAAGGTTCAATCCACCATTTTCTATGTTTGAAAATTCTTGTACCAAGTCAGGATTATGACAGTTGTTGTCCATACATGTACGTTTGATATGTTTTATCATTTGATTTTGCCATGTGATTAGGGACTTCCCGTTCTGAATTTTCCTCGGAGTTGAGTATTTTTTTAATTTTACTTTCTTTTCATCATACTATTAGCCCAGTAAGTAGAACTTCGGTAATTGCACAAAAATACGGATATTGTTTAGTTGAAAATTGCTGTTATAGAATTTTTTGTCAGGTAGATTGTATTTGATGTACGATTTTCAAATATCTGGCTTCGGGCATGTGAGGTAAAACATGCGCATCAGAAGAAGTAAAAGTTCATTTTATTAATAAACCTAATGTAACTTTGCAATAACACAACGATACTTTACAGATCTTTACAGGGTTACAGATACCATACATATTTAACACCTAAATAGTTATTTAAACACTTCTAATGCCGAAAAACTCAACTATTAGACTAGATTAAGGTGGTACCTAACACTACAGGGAGATAACTCTGTAAAATCAGCTAAACGTTTTAATTACGTTGTGTTGTTAAGGGAATATTAAGCTTCTCAATGATCAAAATAAGTGTTTGTCAAACTGCTATATAACCAGTGTAATTTTTCTGATAAAACGGTTGGTTCAAATTTTTTGAAATTTTTATATTTTTGTAAAAGGGTCAAAGTAAATACTTTGTCAAACTTTTAAGAAAATTAAACGAGCCAAATTAATTTTAGTTAAAGTGTTGGGTACCACCTTAAATTGAAGAAGAAAAACAAGGACAGCTGTATAGAAAATTTAGAGGATTTGAAAGATAAACTTTCAAGTGAAATATATTCTCTGTCAATATATCTTCTCTATAGTTTATACAAACAAGCTAGAAAGCAGGCTTTGTTCGATAAAGCAGTCGTTAGTACTATAGGGAGGTACTCGTAAATAAATTATAAACCCGATCGTATATAATTAAACGTGACTGTGTTTAAATATACACTGTATGCTGTCTTCTTGTCCTTTATAACACTCTGTTTTAGAATGTTGTGTTTATTTTGTCAAAAGATCAAATCACTTGATGCATATGTCAAAACATTTGTGAATATTACATTACAACAAATATAAACCCATTTGAAATATCGCACCTATGAATCTATACACCTCCCTTTGGGCATGTACCATCCATTATACTAAGTACCCGGATGTCAAATTGCGATCTAAAATGGCGATACAGAACGTCAAAGATACAAATAATTTAAAAGCTTAAAAAAATTACAACCTAGCTATTGAAATGCTAAAAGTTAATTGATTTAGATAAAGTGAATATTTATTGTCGTATAAACATAAATAATTTTACTAGCAAAAAATACAAAATTATCCATAAACAACTATAAAAATAAACTTGTTTGAATACAATCATGATGAAAAGTCCAAAGGCCTTAGCTTTTAAATTTGTTTAATAAAATATTCTGTATCTTTGTCACTTGATTTGAGTTTTTCTATTGATTATAATAATTCATAAATCAGAAATTCATTAAATTAAAACTTATTTTAATTCATCGGCTTTGCTATTTGTTTTTTGTTTTGTTTTTTTCGGGTTTTTTTTCTTTTGGAAAGGGGGGAGAGAGGGGGTCGCTGGTTATTTTGACAACAATATTTCAAAAAAAGGAGTAGACAAATTACAAAATGCAGAAAAAACAAACATTAAGTATTTCTTTTGCTTGGCACTCACTACAAATCTATCAGTTACACTTGAAAAGTGCTTCAGACGCTCTTAATTCATTAACTTTTTTATTTTTGTCACTATTGTGATACGCAATCGCAAATAACGAAACAAAACAAATCAAAACAAATTACAAAAAAATTCAATTAACCCCATAAACTACAAAAATATTGTATTTCAATTAAAATGTAAATAATACCGCTTCAAACCAGTCAAAATATAATATCTATTCAAAATTTAAAAGTTCACATATCAATGAATTTAAACATAACTTGTTTGTACTCTTTCATAATTTTAATTTATTCGGGTAAATATACTTTTTATCTTATGTCAAGTATTTGGTGACGGGGTTTAATCTTTCTGTCACCTCCGATTCAAAAGAAGAAAAAACTTTTTAAGGACTCGGATATTTACTGTCGAATTATGTGGGCATGCTAACATAATGAAAATGAAAAAAGTACGTGCTGTTTTTAATTTCAATACCATTTTAAATGTTCAACGCCCTGGTTGTGTATTCAGTTGATTTTTTTTTTATAGAATTTATGTACTTTTAAATGTTCTGACATCTGTATGCGAGATGATGTTACGTTTCTATAAGTAACTGCTAACATCTTAAATCATCTTTACTAAGAGTGAATATGACTCTTATGGATCGAATGAAGCCATTACGCTATATTTACATACATTTTTGTACAGTGAGACCTGGCTAAACCGAATCCTGCATAAACCGAAATCCTGTATCATCAAACATGTTTTAATCACCGTCCTATCAAATTGTATGCTTTTTAAACCTGATAAAACCGAACATAGGCCAAAACCAACAAAATCTGAAGTCCCGAAGAGATTCGGTTTAAACAGGTTTCACTGTATATTGAATAGATAGTATGGTAATAAGAATGAGTGATTGATGGTTATTTGATTTACGTTCAGTGGAAAGTATTTCATGCATGTTTAAGACGACAACAAATTATCAATACTTGTAAGCAATTGATAAGTCTGTGTTATAAGGCCGACATGGATGCTGCGCAATAAATTGCGACTGTCAATTGAAAATAGCAGAACTATTGGATAGGGGAAATTAACCCTTGCAACTGGCCACAAGTGGACTCCTCAAACAATTTTTGCAAAGGTTCCTAATGTGCAGAGAGCGTCCCACTATCTCTAAACAAGGCGTCGGATTAAATGTCATAATGAAACCGGACGTGTCTGCATATCTATCACTTTCAAAGAACCACCATCCCCATCAACTCATCCCTCACGCACACACTTTGACAAGGGTATTATTGGCTGCCCGGAGAAACCAAAAGTGGCCATATTTTACACAGACCGACTTCTGTGTCACAGTCACCCTTGGCTAGATTGGCAATAACAGTAATACAGTGAAACCTGACTAAACCGAACCCTGTATAAACCGAAAACCTGTATAAACCAAACATGTTCTTAAGCACCGTCATATCAAATAAAGTGCGTTGTGAACCTGATTAAACCGAACATCGGCCAACACCGAACAAAATCTTAAGTCCAGAAGAGGTTCGGTTTAAACAGGTTTCACTGTACATGGAGTTGCATTTGTAATTTCTCGACGTTTTGGTCATTTAGGCCAGCGTTACTGAACAATCATTATTTGTGTTAGCATGACTTTTAAAAGACTTTCATGGACTAAGTGATTGCCATTCTAGCTGGCTACAGTTTGTCTGGCTTATCTTGACTGAACATGTACCGATGGTTTTTGTGAACGTGATATTTTTTAAAACGTTAGAAAAGGTCATTTTGTCGATTCCTGAGAACATTTTTTTTTAATTCACTTTTTGTAGTTATGATTGTCATAATTTGTATTCCCTTAACGTCCAGTGGCAAATATATCAGTTCGAATAGAAATAATGCCCATATTCCATAAGGTTTTGGCATGCTGACATTTTTTGCTCAAACGTTACTCTGGTCCAAATAACCTTAAGTTCCTGAGGGTTTGAAAGGGGTTTACAGAATAAAAAATAATGGGTCAATATTACACAAAAACGGACCAAATATTATAAAAATAATGAAGTATAAAGAATAGAGAATAATGAGGTCCTGAAATCATTCGGCAATCCTCGATAGAATCCGCTACTCTGATGAGAATACGGAATCGGCCGAGTTGAGACGAATGGTCCTGAAATAGGGAATAGTTGCCGACAAATGAAAGATGTCAAATGAAATACCCCCATACAGGTTCTCATGAATACGGTTAAAACCTGAAAGACCTTACATATGGCATTAAGTAGGTTAGTTCAAAAAAATAGCATGATCCGGAAAATATAATTAAAAAGTTGAATATGGGTAAGATAAATTTTCTGTCAAATCCAAATTCATAATTATAAGAAAATATCGTGGGGATATTCAAGTTGCCCCTATTTTGAAAGTTTTATCAACTACGTTTACCCAAGACCAATTTTATTCTTCTTTTGTAGATGTATTCCTAATAACTACAGTGAAACCTGGCTAATCCGAATCCTGCATAAACCGAAATCATGTATTATCAAACATGTTTTAATCATCGCCATATCAAATTGTTTGCTTTTTAAACCTGATAAAACCGGACATCGGCCAAAACCGAACAAAATCTTAAGTCCCGAAGAGATTCGGTTTAAACAGGTTTCACTGTATATAGTTCCACAAATTCGATTTTTGAATCCATACTGAATGATAGAAAAATGAGTTTGAATCTACTCGAAAACTACCGACAATTCTGTAATGGGGAGTACAGTGAAACCTGATTAAACCGAACCCTGAATTAACCGGAAACCTGTCTAATCCAAACTTGTTCTGAAGACCAATCATATCTCATTTTATGCATTGTGAACCTGATGAAACCGAATACCTGCCAAAAACAAACAACATCTCATGTCCAGAAAGGGTTCGGTTTAGTCAGGTTTTACTGTACCTAAATTGCAGCCAATGATTAAATTCTCATCGGTAAAAATCAAATTATTTATTTCACTATAGTTTTAGAACATTTTGTCAGAAATAGAACAATAATGTTACTCGGACTTAATCTGAATTGTTCGTTGACTTTCTGTGGACGTCATGTCTAGGCGACGCTTGTAAATGTTACTTTTCTTTCGGAGAACTTCTTCTCAGTAAATATGACCATTTTGTGCATATTTCAATATATCCACCGATTTTGCAAAATGGCAAACTTAAAAATACAAATTATTGAAAATCTTAGAAAACTTGTAAGATTTCCGTTGCTTTATTTTTAGCAAACCATGTGTACACACTTTGGGTACTCGGATCAAGTCGACTCGTGGACTGTGACGTTAGGTTTTGTAATAATTTTTCTTTACAATATCGAAAAAAAAAAAACATATATACTTTGACACATTTTATAAAAGAAAATGCGCAGATAGGTAGATAGCCACCCATATTATGCCTTGAAGAAAAGTAGTCTATAGCTACATTGTATTTTTTCAACACTTTAAATATTTGCTTTCTTCTTTCAAGTTTTAAAATACCTGATAACATCGTCTTTTTCAAATCATGATGGATTTTAATTTTAATCAGGTACATCACTGACCATGTGGTTTAAAAGATTTTTTAGACAAGTTTCAGAAAAATATCCAGAGGTTTGCGTGTCAGCATTGTGTTCGATATATTTTACAGAATGGATATGTGTACAATGAAAACCTGCTCAACATATGAGCCGTAATATGCGTAGGCTGTAACTAAACGGTCCACTAAGCGAAGCGGTATAAAAAGATTCTGTCTGTATTCGCCCAGATCACACCTATTGCAGTCATGATTCGATTCGTATTTATCTTGTCAGTGTTTGTTCTGGTCATCCAGGTAAGGACATTTTACTTAATTATGTTTATTAATGGCCGATCTGAAGTGTACACCTTAAAACTTATACGTATTGCTAAACTTTGGCTTATTTTAGTTTTATTGATCAAAGCAAATTAAATTTAGCGGTAATTTTTATTTTTTTCTTTATTCAAGACATATAATTTTTTGAAAATACAGGGGGAAAAAAATCAATTTGTGTAGCGTCTGTCTATTTATATTCTTTCTTATCCACGTATAGATTTATTCCTAAATTTAAGTTTATTTTACAAATGCAACTTTTATTCAACTGTTATTTTTTCTCCATTCTAAACTACTTTAAAAAGTTGCAAAAGCCACAAGTAAATTTGAAATTTTAAAAAGAGAATATACGTATATTTTCAAACAATTGAAAGTAAATAAGTGTTGAATATTAAAGACAATCCAAGTACTTTCAATACGGGAAGATTTTAAATAATATGAACAGGAAAGTTGTAAATGCATTTTTTATGTCCCTAGCACATACATTATAGGGATTGCTAAATTAAGGATCATGCTAAAAAACATACTTACAACAGCTTTTTTTCTTCTTGTATTACTCGTATAACCTACACGTAACTGCGCACAATAAAACTAGTGGGTCGATTTTTTTCAGTTTACAAAATAATTTTAATTTTACCTCTGGTTAATATTGGCTTCCTCTGCAACCATTGGAGGATAATGTGCAGATATTTGTCGATTTTGCAAATCACGTAGGCTATGCATTTGCGGACCAACAAGTAACCCCGTTGTTTATAAAACTGTATGAAAGTTGTAACCCGAATAATCCAGTCCCTCCCAGTAATCGACCTCTCCTACTTGTGAAATGTTAATGGGAAAACGGTACTATTTATTCTGCCATAGGCGACAATACTAACATTTTCTAAATTTACCAGTTTTTATAATAAAAACCTGGATAAAACAGTTATGTGTGGTGTTAGTACTTTATTACTGTTTTCTAAAAATTGAAGCCAAATAGTATCATGACCAATTTCCAACGGAGCTTGTTTATGTTATCCATGCCCACCGTCATTTTGCACCAAATTTATGAAATTTTGGAAGCCTTTTCGAATAATTCTCTAGAAAATATTTCAGTAGGTTTTAAAATTTATATTGTAAATTTACACACTGCAGTTATTCATAGATAAATAAACAAATATATTGTACCCTTACATCCAATCACAGCGCTCCTAAGTTGACTTGCTTCACCTGTCTTGGGTACACAAAAGGCCAACCTAATGCTGGGAAAATGTAATACTACCGTTTTCCCTAATGTAGTAATCTTAGATCAGCGGAATATAACGACTGAATTATTCGGGTTATGAAAGTTGTAACATTCAAACCAAATGAGTATTAAATGACATTTGATATTATGATATTTTTGCTAGAAACAACTGCTCTTTGTGTATAAGTCATTGTTTGTACGAGAGAGACAGATCTGTGATGTATAAGAGTATCAGTTTTATGCATAAAAATTATTCTTATCAAGGGCGGATGCAGAATTTTTTAAATGGCTTAATTAATTCCCAATAATTGAATATCAAACGCCGAGCAGAAAGAAGAAAACAAATTTTGACGATTTTATACTAAACATTAATTTTATATATATCGTGAAAAACGACTTTTTTTACGATCAAAAAGGGCCATAAGAAGCTCTCTCCATTGAAATGAATCCATTATTGCTTAAATCATTTCCCAAATTTTCAAATCAGAAACATAGAACTGTTGTATTAGAGACGTCCGAAAAATCGAAATAAATTTTACATAACTAAAGTATCAAATGATTGTGGTTTATATTTTCCTCTGGTTAAAGGGAGATAAAACCAATTTGATATATATTCATCGACAGTTTTCATTTTTTAAAGCATAATGTATAAGACCTGAATGTCCCCATACTTACATAACGTGATTAATTCCTAACGTCCAGTGGCAAATATTTCAGACGTGTTTCACGTTTATTGGTCTCTGGTTGATAGTTGTTTCATTTACAATAATACCTCATTCCTTTTATTTTATCTGTACAAATTGTTGTAAGATATACAATGTACATAAATCTCTACAGCCGGTGGTTGTGGAATTGCGAGATACAGTGAAACCTGTTTAAACCGATCCTCTTCGGGACTTAATTTTTTTTTTTTTTTTTTTTTTGGTTTTATCAGGTTCACAACACACTTTATTTGATATGACGGTGCTTACGAACATGTTTGGTTTATACAGGTTTTCGGTTTATGCAGGATTCGGTTTAGTCAGGTCTCACTGTACTTGTGAGTGAATATCCAATGTGAATAAACTGTATTGTTGTGCTTGGACTTACATTATATATTTTTTCAAATATTTAATAACTAACTATTTATTTCAGGCTAAGCCTTCTGAGAATGAGTACTACCGACTTCTAGAAAACCTTCTTGAAGAACGTGGTAAGATATTTATATATAATTGTTTCTTTGTTGAGAATTATCTTGAACCATGACTCAAGAAGAGACATGTATATGTAGGACATTGGAACTCAGCACAAAGCACAAATTGGGATTCAATTATCAATTGGTTTTCCTTTAATTTTTAGTTAAATTTGAATTGCAGTTTTTTTTTCTTAGTAAACTTGTTTATAACATGTGTGCTTGACAAAGGTCATTATTGTTTGCTTTTGTTGCTGATTTTTAGCGTCGATTACTCATTAGGTTTTTACGGTCTCAAGTAAAAGAATGGACATTCAGATTGTAAAATAATTATGATTTTTATAAGGACAATTCGCCTTTTCAGAATCTAAAGGACTATGGGTAATCTCATTGTTCGTACATGTACACCAAAATGAAAATAAGGCTACGTCACTGGTTGAATTTCAATTGTTTAGAACGTTTTAACCAATCATCACGATTTGGTCTACGCTTTTGAAAATATTACCCAGAATGCATTAGATTCTGAAACGGCGAAATTACTTTTTGTCATTTGTATGTCCTTAATCAACATACAGTCAAAATCAAAAATATTATCTGCTTTCTAAAGGTTTTAAAAAAGATTATTTTCTTTTAAAAATAACCATCCATCAAGCTGTATGCATGTTTGAAATTGGCTTACTTCGACTGTTCCGCTATCTGCCGAGATGTGCCGAATTGAATAAGATTGATAGACTACACTTTATCTTTACTGAGTAAGGTAATGTTATATTATTTGGTGTATTCTCTCTAGCTGGCCAGCTGGTAGGTTTGTTTTTTTTAATCAGGCAAGATTTTTTTTCAATCTTAGACAATATTGAGAAATGTCATTTCATTGGGCAGATCAAATTTGGTGGCGGAAACTACCGAGTTTAGCCGAACGTATTGATTTCTTGCATTAACATATTTATTGCAGATGTTCAGACCTGTGGGATAAACGACAAATATTTGAACTGCAATTATCAACAACAGTGTCAAGGTGAAACATGTCCGGGAGATAAATATTGTTGCTCTTCCAAATGTGGAAATATTTGTTGTAAGTATTATTACACATCCATCCCAACTCCGCTGATTCCATACCCTCAATCCTTCACAACTCGGCCGATTCCGTAGAAGGAGAGTTGCGGAATCTACCCATGATTGCCGAATGTATTGCTTCATTGACTATTTTCACATTTCCGACTTTTGACTCTGAAATATATAATTTTTCCCATTAACCCAATCTTCCTATAGATGGACATCCTGGTGCTCTGTCAAAGGGGAGCAACTTAAAGTAGAACAAATATATCAAATTGTATGCGTTGTGGTCTGATAAAAACTGAGCTTCGGCCAAAACCGAACAAAATCTTAAGTCCCGAAGAGGTTCGGTTTAAACAGGTTTCACTGTACACCTAAATATAACACATGGTACTAAACTCCATTTTTGAAAAATGTCTCTTGGTCGTGAACTTCCGTTATCTATATTTCACTGTTGTCAACCCTACCAAAATTTGTTATGCTGTAAATCATTTAAATTGATATTTCTTTACAATGGTGTTGGATATTTTTTCTTAGAATAGTGCCTGTGACCTTGTCGACTTTTCCATTTATTTTCATTTTTTCACGAAAGATACAACCTATTTAAAGACCATGATTTGCATACATGTAGTTACAAGTAAATGAATGTGATTGGTTTGTTCGAATTTTATTCTTTTGTTGCACCTCGATAAACCATGAAAACGTATGAAAGTTTATAATGTTACAGCCGATTTCATTTAGTGTGTAGCCAAAGGTTATATCTTTGATTAGCTTGCTTGTTAGCCGAACCGTGAAGTCATTGCTAGGTCAGGTAAACTACCCTCCTTAAAGAGTAGACTAGTCCAGCAGCCTGTTGGACTAGGCTACTTCGAAAAGAGGGTAGTATATCTGACATAATAATGATTTTACGGCTCGGCTTACAAGCAAGCTAACCAAAATATTACCTTTGGCTACACACTCAATGAAATCGGCTGTAAATCTAGTTAAATACCTGCTAATAATTTTATTGACAACTAAATGATTGTTTTTACAGTATGTCATCCAATTCCACAGAACTGTTCCAAGCATTGTGTCTATGGGTACCAATTAGGAAATAACGGATGTTATATCTGCGAATGTAATACCAGCAAACGAAGTAAGAACTTGTAATCATAGCTTTTGAATGTTCCTTTTTAAATTCGCCGTTTCATAATTTATAGGACTATGGGAAATTACACTGTTCGTGCCCCAAATAGAAATAAGTCATGTCTTCTGGTGATTTAAATTGTTACAATGCTGGTTTATTTTTCACCAATCGCAACTGATTTATATAAGTCAGTGCAATGCTAGATAAAAGACGATGAATATTAGATTAACGTCAATACATCTAAGATTGAAGACGATACATATGACGTTACAGACGATTGAGAATTACCGACTCTACCCCATCAAAAGTTTTAAGTTTTATGAAAAATTAATCTTTAGAAAAATTATAGATATGAATCCTACGTATATTTTTATCTTCCGTCAACTATGGTTTTATATGTCTATCGATTTACGAAATATAATCATCGTGGAAAAGAGAGACAATAAATTAAAGATAAAACGTACGGTGACCTTTTAAATTAATTTACATCATCGTGTCTGATAGTTGTCCCATTGACAAACATACCAAATATCCTTATAAAAAAACGGCCAATCTATTTATAAAGCATGTACATATATATATATATACAAATTTCATTTTGATCTTTTTAACAGGTTTTAAGCAATTTTTGACCAGATTACTTCAAAAGGATGAAGAAAAAGAAGAAATTGAAGACGAAGAACGCAAAGGTGAGACCTCCTTATATAACAAACTTCTTCGTGTGGGGTCTGTATCACGTGGTATAGTCTCCTGTTTACAGACGACCTCGTGTGGGGTCTGTAACACGTGTCATAGTTTTCTCTTTACAGACGACCTCGTGTAGGGTCTATGAAACTTTGAAAGACTACGTCGTGTGGGATCGGTGACACTATTCATATAGTAACGTATTTACCTACTTCTTAATGGGCGTCTATTACACCATATGTTATTTACTATTACATACTATTTCCTTGGGGTTTTCGACTCTTATTCTTTTTATCTTTATTTCAGAGCGCTTCTTCGAGGTATATGGTCCTATGTATTAAATTCTTATTACATAATATGTGTGTAATAGTCTTTGTTTCGATTTTGTCTTTCATACTACAGTGAAACCTGGCTAAACCGAATCCTGCATAAACCGAAAACCTGTATAAACCAAACATGTTCTTAAGCACCGCAATATCAGACATGCGTTGTGAACCTGATAAAACCGAAAATCGGCCAAAACCGAACAAAATCTAAGTCCCGAAGAGGTTCTCAGAGATCAAACACACACTAGAAGTTGGATATATAACTACCAACTGATTGCGAACTAATTTTATTAAAAATAGCAAGCTACTTTTAAATTAAACCAGATTCTAAAACAAATGTTTGGATGATAAGGTCATCGGAAAGGTTACATAGTCCTATTTGTCGTTTGCAATGAAATTATTTTTCTGAAAGAACTTTATGGATTTTGACATAATATATATAGTTCGCTTAGATATTGTGACAATGAGACAACTCTCTGATAGAGACTAAATGACATTGCGATAAACATCTACTACAGTGAAACCTGGCTAAACAGAATCCTGCATAAACCGAAATCATGTATCATCAAACATGTTTTAATCACCGTCATATCAAATTATATGCTTTTTAAACCTGATAAAACCGAACAAAATCTCAAGTCCCGAAGAGATTCGGTTTAAACAGGTTTCATTGTATAATACACAGCAAAATTTGCTCAAATGAAATTCATGTGAAAAAATTCCACGTACGATTCTGAATCACCTCAAACGAACTTTTTTTAACAAAAAAAATGGCATTTTTTTATGATTTTAATCAAATTTGAAAATTAACATGTTATTTGATTTCTGTAATTTTACAAATTCACGTGAATTTCGCGTGAACATATTTCATATGATTTGCATGCAAAATTCATACGAGTTTCACATGAGATTCACTTGAAAATCACATTTACTAATTTCACGTGTGTTTCATTTATAAGCTCGTTTGAAGTGGAGATTCACACGAATCTAAATTCACGTGAAATTTGCCTGTGAAGGTCACCGTGCGGCCTTCAACAATGGACAAAACCTCTACCTACTAGTAAACAAATACATGCGTATATAATTAAAGATTATTTATCTTTTCTTTTTCAGAACTGTCATCTGTAGAGAAATAAACACAGAGAAGAATCGTTATTTTTTTGTCATCGGCTCACAGTACACCAGTGAAGACGCCATTTTATAAACATTTCTGTAAACATGCTGTCATGCTCCTACAGCCGGATATTTTCTATAACACAACTTTGTTTTACATATTTCTCAAGGTTGGAATTATTGCCTTCAAAAGTAAATGTGTTATTTTTTTCACTTTAAAAAAAAAAAAAAATCATTAAATGAACAAGATTGCTTTATTTATTTTATACAATGAAAGATGAGAGAGTAATGCATGTTATTTTAATGATGGTGCATCTATGCACATAATTAGCAATAGTATACATATAGAGTCAAAACTCCCAGTTGATACGATATTTGAAAGCTTGAATTTCCTATCACGATTTCCTTAACTAAGGGTTGCTGGCCTGCTTACAATTAAGAAATTAACCCAAGATTTTTAATTCGTGAAGTTGAAAAAAAAGCCTTACAATTTCTTTCGGACGCAATCAAAATTTGGTTGACCGTTATGAATTATCAATACGACAGCTATGTTCCAATTATCGTAACCACACCCCGTCCTCGAATGTGACCTACCGAATTAGACTCATCATTGGTGTGTAATAACACGAGCAACACAAACGGGTGTCACATGTAGATCAGGATCTTCCTATCCTTCCGGATCACATGAAATCATCCACAGTTACGTCACCTCTCTAACGCAATATTCGCCACTGTTTCGGAGTTAAAACTTTGTTTCATTGTTAAGGTAAATTTCTTCAGACAACGTAACAGGATGTATGACATTACGGCATTAGATATAAGAGATTTGCAATAGATGTTTTGAGTCATTTCATGCTTTTCTTGCTTATGTGAATAAACTCTTCATAGATACCTGGATTGAATTTTATATTTGCACCAGACGTGCGTTTCGTCTACAAAAGACTCATCAGTGACGCTCGAATCAAATATATTTAAAAAAACCAAATAAAGTACGAAGTTGAAAAACATTGATGACCAAAATTTCCTTACAGTTTTGCCAAATACAGCAAAGTTTATCTATTCCTGAGGTAGAAAAGCCAGGTTTTTTTTAAAATTCAAAGTTTTGTAAACAGTTAATTTGTAACTATATGACCGTATCAATGATAATTCTAGTCAAAACAGAAGTGCTGACTACTGGGGTGGTAATACCCTCGGGGAATAAAAACTCCACCAGCAGTGACATCGACCAATTGGTTGTAAATAAACTCGATTTACACGTCACATGCCTTCATTGACAATATTAGCCGTACTACTATTCAACAAAAAAATCAAACATATTATTGATGTTGAGTGCCATAGCATGCACAGTCCTCAAGAACAATATATGTGTGCATATATCCTTTAGTCCCTTCCTGACCATTATGAATATGAAAAGGATAAAAATTAGAGCAGACATCAAAAGGCAATGATAAAAAGTTAACACCATAGTCAAAGGTCGACTGACATGTTATAAAAAATGTCAAGTACGCATTACAACAAACATGACAATTGAGCTACAATTGAAACATCCATGGTGAACTCATGTGCTTCGGAAAGATTCAAGAAGACAAGTATTAATTCCAATCGCAAATATAGAATATTACAAAAAAATAACACCATAGTTACAATACATCTTTTTTTCCTTGGCAACCATTCAAATAAGTGTATCGGCATGAGGTATGTGAATACGATGGCTTATAACATCAGTGTTAACTTGTGAGATCTCATAACAACACGTGACCTTGATGTGATGATCATAGTTTCATTTGATCGAAGTGGTCTTAAGAAATTCATTCTATAAAAACCCTTAATATATTAAATTTCCAGCAAACTATTTTGTATTGAGTAATTTGATGATTCATTAGACAAGGATATATTAATCTCTTTCCCATAGGCTCGAATTGCAAAATTGTTACCTGTTCCCTTTTCACGAATGTGACCTACCGAATTAGACTATAATTTACCGGGTTTGAAATAACATGAGCAACACAACGGGTGCCACAAGTAGAGCAGGATCTGCTTACTTTTCCAGAGCACCTGAGATCAAATGGGGTTTGTGTTGCTAAGTTTTTAGTTTTCTATGTAGTGTCCTGTGTACTCATATTTGACTGTTTGTCATTGTCTTTTTAGCCATGACATTGCCAGTTTATTTTCTATCTATGAGTTTGACTGTCCCTTTGGTATCATTCGAACCTCTTTTGCAACAAATGACAGTAGTAAAAAAAACTTTCAAATGGAATGCTTCTGTGAATTCAGTTTCAGAATGTTCAACTAAAAGATATAAGTTTTCTTGACTTTTTTTATGTCCTTTTTTTATTTTCACTAATTTTACAACTTGCAGTTCCATTTTTAATATCTCTGCTGAATACAAGTTTGATATTGTTTTAAACTTGTAAAGCATTTCCAAACATTGATTTACCTATTTTCAAAAGGCTCCTATAAAAATGCAAGCTTTGTTGACGTTAAATTTGGTTAAAACGTTCTTAAAAAAAAAATATTGATTCGAAACTTGAAAAATATTCCGGTACAATACAACGTTAAAAAACGTAAAAAAATTGAAAATAAAACCGAAAAAAATCTTTGAATTTATAGAAAATAAATATTCAAATAAACAAGAATGAAACACAAAGAGATGATAATTGCATGTACTATATAAATGAAGAGAAGAAGAATTAAATAATACACTATCTTATATAATACAAAGTTGTGTAAAAGTGTTAGTGATATCCTCGGTGACGAAAAGTCCGCCAGCACTGGCATCGACCATTACAACCCGAGGGTATCATCAGCCCAATAGTCAGGACTTAGGTGTTGACATGAATATTTATTGTATGGTAGTTTTTATAAATAGTATGAATTATTCGAACGACTAAGGATTTTCTTATCCCGGGCATAGATTACCTTAGCCGTAGTTGGCACAACTTTTTTGGAAGTTTGGGTCCTCAATGCTCTTGTTTGGCATTGAATCTAACTATTTGATCTGAACGTCACTGATGAGTCTTATGCTGAAGAAACGTACGTCTGGCGTTAAAAAAAAATGTAAGACAGGTACCTTTGATAACTAAATACTACAATTTTCATTCTGAGGTAAAAAAAAAAACACATTTAAAATGTATGTTCTTTGAATTTGTTTGGTAAGTGACAGGTACCCGAATATATAAGGGTTTCACTGTTCACGTTTCCAACTTTTACGAAGGGTGCAAATAACTGAAAGCAAAATAAAAATTCACATACATAGAAAATTTTCTAAGATTACGAAATTGATCCAACAGCAAATAATTTAATGTTTGTTCATCTATATAGTCACAAGGAACATGCGCAAAATTACATTGTTTATCAAGCTAATGACGTGGACCTTTTTTTGAATAAGCCTTTATACATGAAACTTGAAACTGCCAGACTAAATATGAAAACAAAGAGCTCTTCTTAATCCTCCACACAATTTGAGTTGAAATACAACTACGTTTACTAAAGCAATGACACACATTTGTATAGATGTAGATGAATGCAAAATTTTATCAAAATCATAATTACATAATAAAAAAAGTATTGACAACGATGTGTGAACAAAAGAAACAGATGTAAAAGGTAAAAATGTTTTTAAAAAATGGGCTTCACAGTAGTCAACATTGTGTTATGATATTAATCCCAATTACTTTAAAAAAATATATGTATCAAAGAAGCACAAAATGGCATTTATAAGCAATCATACAGCAAACATTAAAGACAAGAATACACAAATGTACCACCTTACCATAACACAATGACGGTATGTATAAGTACATTGATTGATTGATTGTTGGTTGCTTAACATCCAGTGGCAAATATTTCATGCATATTCAGGACGAGAACAAGTTCACAATAAATACAATATGTAGGTTGTTGTAATAGAGGCCATCTAGGATGATGGTCGGGGAAATTTGGACTGCCACTGGAAAATGAGGGTATATTGGATAGGGACATAAATGTTGCCTTCCAACAGGCCACCTATGGACCCCTCAAAGAGTTGTTGCAAGGGTTCTTAACGTGCAAAGAGCGTGGCACCTTCTTTACACGAGGCATCGGATTTAACATCCCCTTCTGACCGGACGTGACTGCTAACTTGATACATCCCGCACAGCCAAACGGATGCCCCACTTCAGCAAGCGTTTTACTGCCGGTCGGGAGAAGACCCAGTGACCATATTTCTAGACCCCAGTCACCCTTGGGGTTTGTATAAGTACAGAGTCACGTCACATTTGTATCACAGAAACATAAAAAGGCATTATAGAAAAAGCACATTAGCAAAAAATGAAAAGCGAGAATACAAAAATGTTTTACAATAGCACAATAACGGGATGTATAAGTACAGGGCCACGCCATTTGTATCAAAGAAACGACACAGGGCATAACTCATGTTTTCAATTAAATATTTATAACTGTTACTAAAAGTAAATAAACAAAATATAAATAAATAAATAATAAATGATTTACAATGATACTCATTATAAAAATAACTTACACAAAGTAAAACCGCTTAATTTGTTTTTGATCTATGTACAGTAACAATCTATACAGCCAGAATAAACATCCACTTACAATACAATACAATACAATACAAATATGTTTATTACAGTGACATTGTGTATAACAAATTATGTACAATATTGAAATATTTCAATTAAATTACACCCGGCCCAATGGACCTATAAGTCACTTCAAATAGATACTATAGTATTAATTCAGATTGTCATCAGGAATTATATATACATGTTAATTATTCAAATATAAGTGTTGTCTGCGTTTTGTTAATGAATTTTCTAAGTATTGAGCTGTTTTCGAGGATATTCTGACAATAATAAATTTAACTTTTCACTGTTATTCAAATTTAATACGGTTTCACCAAGTCCAGAGAATAATTTATTACGTAGTCCATTGTAAAATTGGCATTCAATCAGAAAGTGTAGTTCATTTTACACAGGTTTGAATATACATTTTAACTTTTAATTGATTATTTAAGGTGATGACTAGGGCAACAGCTCCTTCTAATGATTTGCCAGTATATGTATACATAGACGTCACATACCATGATACTTTTAAATGAGAATTCCGCTTTTTTTAAATAAAAGAGCTGTCACATACCATGATACTTTAAAATGAGAATTCCGCTTTTTTTTAAATAAAAGAGCTGCCACTTATGCAATGATATAAAAAAGAAACAAAAGTTGTTTTAACAGATTTCAAAAGATTAACTTACAATCTATATTATCTTTGTATGTCTATACGCTTGTATGCATATTGTTAGTGTTTCATGAGCCTCTAATATAACATACAATTGTAAATGTATTGAATTGTAATTGTGGTGTTAAATTTATATGTATATTGTATCAGGATGCACTTTAGATCATATAAATTTATTATAAATCTAATCTACCTTGTACATTCTATATAAGAACAACGTCGGAAAAACATCGACCTTTTGCAAGTGCACATGTATATACTACATGTTTAAGACTTTGATTAATATTTGAACAAATAAGAAACAAAGAAACACTTTGGTCTGTTTTGTGAGTTTTAATTTCAACACATTTTTCAAATAATTATAGACCTTAAATAGATATTTTAACAGCACGAATTTAACAGATGTATTTATATTCATTTGGATAAACTCGATTTTCTATTTAGTGTTGGTCATTTATGCATACCTGCCAACTGCCACTCTTTATGGGGGGATTTCCCCGATGAAAATTTTGAAAGAGCAAGTTCGTCTACAAGTTTATACAAAACGGTAAATTTTCATTGACTTTATGCTTTTAAAGTATAAAGAATGTAATAAAAACAACATAAAACTCTATTGGAGGCCCCCTTGAAGGTGTTTGTGGACTTAAAGAGCCCTTTTACACGTAAAACCCCCATGGACATTTTGTTGGCAGGTATGATTACATTACCTTTAGTAATGATAATAGAATATAACGCTCTATGTCAACTTACATGACCGATATCCTGAATATAGAATCAAATCTAGACAATCTTCTAATCAGGTCAAATATTATCTATTTACAGTAGGTTTGGAATTATTTACAATTATGACAGTGCAAGCTAAAACATTGCTACGTAAGTAGAATAGAATTATTTTATCACACAAGACCACCTTAGGGGGTTGACTTTACTGCATTTGTTTGTACCTGTCCTTATAGTTTTTAAAGGTACCAGGATTATAATTAAGTACACCAGACGCGCGTTTCGTCTACGTAAGACACATTAGAATCGCTCATATCAAAATAGATATAAAGCCAAATAAGTACAAAGTTGAAGAGCATTGAGGATTCAAAATTCTAAAAAGGTTATGCCAAATACGTCTGAGGTAATCTTTGCCTGGGATAAGAAAATCCTAAGTTATTCGAAAAAAACAAAGTTTGGTAAACAGGAAATTTATTGATATTTATGTCAACACCCGTCATCGAAGTGCTGACAACTGGGGTGGTGATACCCTCGTGGACAAAACGTCCACCAGCAGAGGCATCGACCATGTTGTGTAAATAGTTATCAAAAATAGGAACCTGATGTTCAGTAGTTTTCGTTTGTTTATGTGGTTTATAAGTGTTATTCGTTTCTCGTTTTTTTTTTTTTATTTAGATTAAACTGCTGATTTTCCCATTTGAATGGGTTTAGAATACTTTTTTCTTTTTTTTTTTTGGGGGGGGGGGGGCTTTATAGCTTTATGTTTTGTGTGAGCCGAAGCTCTGTATTGAAATCTGTACCTTGACAGATAATGGTATACTTTTATTAATTGTGACTTTGATTGAGAGTTGTAGCATTGGCCCTCATACCTCATCATCTTAAGCTTATATATATTTTAAATCATTCAACCACTATAATGTTTTGATAAATATGTATATACTTTAGTTTCCTGTAATCGAAGATGTCGTAATCAATTTCATACTTTATTGTATGAAATTGTTTACGAGCGTCAAAATATTTAACATTGCCATTAAAGAGCGAGTTTTGGCTAGCCGCAAAACCAGGTTCAACCCATCATTTTGTCTTAACATATCCTGTACCAAGTCAGGAAAATAGCTATTGATATCTTATAGTTCGTTTCTGTTGCATTTGAGTGTTTCTGTTGTGTCGTTGGTCTCCTCTTATATTTGATGTGGTTCCTGAAATTTCTCTCAACTACAGGCAGTAGTTTACAGTTTCCGTTGAGAATAAATCTAACAATTTTATTATTCATTTCGTTAAGAAACATTATCTATCTAATAGTATAGGCCAATAGGTTAACTTGAAATGTATAAGGTTCATCGACACGTTATAAATATAAGCGAAGAAAGGGAGATAATCTAATTTTTATCAAGCAAAAAATAATTTGAACATTCCAAGCAGTGAAATTAAAGCTGCCTGGTTAAGAAAGACAAACTCTCTAAATCTTGCAGCTATCGTTCTTGTGGTTCTGAGGGCATTCTTTTTTAAACATTGGAACAATTTACCTGTAAATGGTCGATGAAATATACATCTAAGTAACGAATTTGTTACTGATCGGTGACGTTTTGTGATATGTTGACAATGACCAATGAGGGCCCGGTTAAGGAATCTGTGGTTAGTCAATAAACCTCCTTTAAAAGATATTTTTCGAAGTTTTCGACTTTAATGGATCCATGAACACAACAGTTATTTCCATTCGTTTGATGTTTTGAGTTATTTTTAAAGGACTTTCTTTTTGAAATTTACTTGAAGTTCAGTATTTTGTGATTTTACTTTTTTACACTCTTTTTGATAATGTGTATACTCAATAGATCTATCTGAGATTATTAACATATGGAGAAAATGTGATTACATAATTTCCTAAATTATCTGATGTCAACTTATTGACTGTTCTGTTCTAACAAATAACCAGACATTGTAATCTTAAATATATATTTTCTATGTTCAAAAACACATTTTTTTTTTGCTGTATTAACGGTAATTGAATTTCAGTATTACACATGTTTTAAAAATGTTGTTCAAAATTTCTATCGATTTTGAACCTCTCTCAAAAAACTTGTTTTAGATTGTAAATAGTGTGGATTCATTTTCTTTCGTAAATATCGATTTTCGTGGATTGAGGAAATTTTGAATTTTCGTGGATATTTGATTTCGTAGTGTTGCCATTCTGCACGCACAAAGTATATATCAAATATGTAATGTGTTAAACATTTGAATTTGGGGTTCACCTGTTCCCTCGAAAACCACGAAAATTGATATTTGAAGAATAATTATGAATCCACAGTAAATCGTTTCTATCTTGATATCGCCACTGCAAATTTAGCCTAAGTAAAATATCAATCCTTTTTTTTTTACAGATTTGGTTCTTCTATCTTACGCTTGTTATAATGTAGTAGGTATGTATTGTATTTTCTGACAGAACAGTGAAACCTGTTTATACCAAACCGCTTTGGGACTTAAAATTTTGTTGGGTTTTGGGCAATGTTCGGTTTTATCAGGTTCACAATGCAACGCATACAATTTAATATGACGGTGCTTAAAAACATGTTTGGTTGAGACAGGTTTTCGATTTATCCAGGATTCGGTTTATTCAGGTTTTACTGTATAAGTGATGTTAAGAAAGATAACCCTACAAACACGACATGTGTTTGCAAAATGGTTGGGTGCTTCGGTGGCCGTGTTTCTCAGTAGCCTATAAAGTACTTTATAAATAGCCTCTTAAAACTGATGTTATGAGTTCGCGCTTGACCTGGATTGTCAGTTTACATGCCAACAGTCCAGGTTCCTCTGGGCACAATGGTTTATTTCGTCTACAAATATAATTCAAAGACACGAAATAGCCAATAGCGGTGAAAGAGGCGTTAAATCCAAATTCATCAATAATTGATTTCCGAGAGAAATTGCCCTTAAAATTGTAACGTGTGTGCTCTACTTTACACACACTACTGAGAATAAGTGCATTTGTTAATGTGGTTGGTTTTTTTTTAGGTGTGTTCTAAGATGTTTTTTAATTTATTTTTGAAACTTGAAATTGTTTTGCCTTTTAAAGCTTGCTGTTCGGTATGAGCCAAGACTCGGTGTTGAAGGCCGTACTTGAACTTAATTGGTTTACTTTTAAAAATTTTGACTTGGTTAAGTTGGAGAGATGTCTGATTTGCATTCATACCACATCTTTTTTAATCTATTTAACATGTATTTCAAGAAAGGTATTTACACTTCTTGCTTTGTATGAAGTTGATACCTAAATTTTAGACCTGATTCTAAACTGGTAGTTGTTTCATTAGTAATGGCGCCACTCTCCTATCTTTTAAAGCGGAAATTATCAAACCTCTGACTGATACCTGGAAATTATACATAAATATGACCAGTAATTGTTCTCATCAACAACGAATGAATAAAAAAAAACAGATCCAAAGATGGAGGAAACAAATTGACAAGGTTCATGTTGTAAATGTATGAATACTTTGACGGGAAGAATGATAACAAGTGTTAAAACACTATAAAATTACGGTTTTATGGACAACATTAGAAATTTGGTCAAATGTAGATTTGTTTGTTTGATTGTTTCACACATTATTGACAATATAATGGAATTTTATGCGACTGTCATACAAGTGACAGGTTAAGCTAGCAATAAAATCAAGTTTAACCCACCATTATTTTTCATAAGAAAATGGCTGTACTTAGTCAGGAATATGTTTTCCATTACTGTAAACTAACTTATTTTCGCAAATATTTTATTTTGCGTTTTAAGCTTTCTAGTCCAATTTGCAGATATTTGATTTCGCGATTTTCAAATTAACTTGATGAAGTGTAAAAGGGAAAGATCTAAGTTTAACATATTCACGACGATTTATTTTCTCGTTATTTCTCTACTCGCGAAAGTCACGAAAATAAATCGCTCGCGAAATTAAGTTGGTTTACAGCAGTTTGATGTGTTTGCACTGTCTGTATGGCCATTTGATAATGGACTTTCCGTTTCAAATTTTACTCGGAGTTCTGTATTTTTATGATTTTACTTTTTATAAGACACATGTACCAATATGCAATTTAAAGACGTAAGTCTATAGAAATATAATACATGTTATCAAAGAAAGTATTCGATCTGATATACAAAAGTCTCAAAAGCTATGCAAGCAACAAGTACCCTTACCAAACAGGGGATGGACTTGTGTGCTTTGGAAGGGGTTCCTTCTTCCATCGTTTTGCTATTGACATAAAAAGAATATTGTTATGCATTCACATTTGTCATGCAAGATCATATGATGCTTGTTATAATGAAGCTGATCAGGGTGTGTTTTTTTCGTGGCAGGTTTAACTTGTGGTAACTGTCAAGACGTCCTTAAACCAGAACAATGCACAACAAAAACACAGTGCGGGGCTGACCAGGTAGGCATTTTCCTATTTAGCTATAAGAAGATGAGGTAAGAGTGTCAATGCGACAACCCTCCATCCAAGTCACAATGTGTAAAGGTAAACCATTATAAGTCAGAACGGCTGTCAACACATAGCATTGGCTCTCATCGATCAGCAAGCTATAAAAGACCCCGAGAATGACTAGTCTAAAACCATGCAAACATAAAAATCAACGGTCTAATCATTAGAAAAAACGAGAAACATCTATGAACAATGTCAACAAACGACAACTACTGAACAATAAAGTGTTAACCATAAATCGATATAAGAAAATGTGGGTAAAGTGCCAATGAGACAACTCTCAATCTAAGTCATAAGGTTTAAAAAGTACAACCATTCAATCAGGACACCCAACGGTCTAATCACATACGAGGGAACGCGGAACACTTGTGAACAATATAAAAAAACATCAGGTTCCAATTCGCAGTATAAAAATTAGCAAAAGTTTGATGCCCGTGCATACACAAATTAAGGATTACCTATTAAACACTAAAGCGACACACAGAATGTTCAAATATAGTACTAAATATAATCGTTGACAACTCCATTTGAATATTTAATTTCAAACACGTCATAACTAGATGTAAAGTTGAGTATAATAGGTTTTGGGGTTTATTTTCTGTTAGATCAAAACAAAACATCTGCGTTTGTTCAATTCGAATGGTTTTCAACAAATTTATACGAAAATACATAGAAATGAAATATACCGTAACATTGACTAATAAGATACAAATACTATGTAACATCCTATTATAAAGTAATCATTTTACTAGAAGAGAAAGAATATCGGTTGGTTGATTCATTTGAATGTTGATCCATTGTAAATACTTTTGGCTGTGTCATGTTGGTGAGTTTGTGAGGCTCACACAGGGTCAAAAACCACCTGCGACCTCTGGGCATTTTAGAGGCGACTTCCGACCTGAGGGCCTACTAAAAACAACCTGAGACCTGTAAAATTTGGAAAAAAACGACCTCCGACCGACTTCCGTCCTCTGTGTTGGGAAAAACGACCTGCGACCTGTACATTTCCTTTAAAAACGACCTCTCGACGAATTTAAAAGAGACCTAGCGACCGTAGGGGTACCCTGTGGGAGCCTCAGTTTGTGGAATGACTTGGATTCCCAGCCAATAAGCATAGATCAGTGTTGGTGCAGGCATATGGTTAATGTATGTTAGCTACTAACACCTGTTGGTCACAGACGAACCGCGAAAATGAGAAAGAAGATAGAGATACAAAGGTTCTGCATCAAACAGACAAAATAACAAATATATTTACAGGAGTATTTACAGGATTAAAAAAATTTGTATCTAGTTGTTATGGAAAAAAAAGAATGGGCCACCGTAAAATGCTTCCAAAATTCTACATAAAAGACCATTAATTGGATCACGCCAGTTAAAATATTAGTACAGTGAAACTTGTTTAAACCGAACTTCTTCGGGACTTAATGTGTTAATCGGTTATGGCCGATGTTCGGTTTTATCAGGTTCACAACTTAAACAACTTGATATGACGGTGTTAAAGAACATGTTTGGTTTATACAGGTTTTCGGTTTAGTCAAGTTTGACTGTAGTACTTTTAAACCTCTGCGTTACACTTATGCAACTGTTTTAGCTCAATCAATGTATTCGCTAAGTTTCCGGCTTTGATAGCTACTTCATAACTGTTAGAATTCTGTAGACAAATTATTTTTTTTCAGTTGTGTGGAATTAATCAATTCATGTCGAACTTTGCCTTAGAACTGAGATATCACTTACGATGTATGACAAAATCAGTAAGTACTTTGCATTATTACATCTTCATAGATAGGTTTGGTCTCAGTCCGCTATTTAGAAGATGTTCTGTCGCTAAATAATATAAAATGTGTTGACTATGTTGAACGCATCTATCTCATCAAACTAGAGATAAAGGATACAGTTAAGTCTGCCTCCTATCTTGACATACCTTGTTTTACATTATACATCTTCTTTCGACAGTGAAATAAAAGAATGACGGATTCGGGCGCTGTTCATTTGAAGAAAACATTCGAAATATGTAAATATGTGTGGATATATAAAAGTTGGTGATACGGTTTCAAATGGTCCATTTTGACCTTGATTCTGAACACATGTAATTTTGTCATGACTTGTCTGATAGTTGAAAACATCAAAAAGTTAAATAACAAAAATATCGAACTCCAAGGAAAATTCAAACAAGCAAGTAATTTCAAATAACATTTTATTCAAGTTAGAATCATTTGACTGTTGTACCCCTATTTTGACATTTTTACCTAATATGTCTGTTTATTATGTTCACACATCGATGTCAATATAATGGAATTTTAAACGACTGTCAAACAAGTGAGAGGTTAAGCTACCTACAAAGCCAGGTTTAATCCTTCATTATCTATATACGGAAATGACTGTACCAAGTCAGGAATATGCAAGTTGTTATCCATCGACTCGTTTTAGTGTGCTTTAGCTTTTTTAATTTTTGATTTTAAACAATTATTGATTTTTTAGTTCCTTTTTTATTAATGTTTGATTTTTGCCATTAGATAAGGGATTATCCTAAGAGTTCGATATTTTTGCAATTTTACTTTTTACAGTTAAAACAAATTCTACAAAAAAGGACATTTCGTATTTTTTTTGTTAATTAATCATTCTATTTGTTACATTTCAGCTATGCAGTAATCTGCAGTCCTTACCGGGTGATAATTTATGTGTTCAGTGTTGTAATACCAGTATGTGTAATACACATGTCTGCCGTGAAGGTATAAACTTAAATTTGTAATACTAGTATGTGTAATACAAATGTATGCAGGGAAGGTATGGACTATTATCTTACCTCCTATACATTTTTAGGAATGTGATTGGTTTAAAGCGTCCGCGTGAAGACCGTGTATATTTGATATTAGATTAGTAGGGAGGCGTGTCTTATTTCATACACGGTTAGTAGTGGAGTAACGTCCCTTTATATTCCATATTAGGTAGTAGAGAGGTGGGGCTTATGCAAAGGTATGAACTTATAGTTGTTATACCAATTTGTGTTTTACACATGCATGCCGAAAAGGTATAAGCTTTTACTTGTAATACTAGTATGTGAAATACACATATATGCAGGGAAAGTATGAACTTATATTTGTAACACCAGTATGTGTAATTCACATGTATGCAGGGAAGGTATGAACTAATATTTGTAATACCAGTATATGTAATACACATGTATGCCGTGAAGGTATGAACTTTTATTTGTAATACCACTATGTGTAATACACATGTATGCAGGGAAGAAATGAACTAATATTTGTAATAATAGTATGTGTAATATACATGTATGCCGGGAAGGTATGAACTAGTATTTGTAATACCAGCATGTGTAATACACCTGTATGCAGGGAAGGTATGAACTTATATTTGTTTTGTTTTTTACTATGTGTATTACACATGTATACAAGAAAGGTATAAACTGATACCTGTTATTTCAATATGTGTAATACACATGCACACAGGAAAGGTATGAACTTATACTTGTTAGTTCACTATGTGTAATGCACATGTATGTAAGGAAGGTATGAACTTAAACTTGTTTTTTCACTATGTGTAACACACATATATGCATTAAATGTATTAAGTAAGACTTGTGATACCACTTTGAGTAACACACATGTTTGCAACGATGGTTAAAACTTATACTTGTAATACCAGTATGTGTAATACACATGTATGTAGTGAAGGTATCAATTAATAGTTGTAATACCAATCTGTGTATAATTAATATGTATGAATTGAATGTATTAAGTAAGACTTGTGATACCACTTTAGGTAAAACTTATACTTGTTATATATAAATGGGTAAAATTTGTTTTAGTGAAGATACTGGCAATACCATTATCTGTAATAAATTCGGTGTCCGAGTGGTTTAAGTAGTTACTACTGTAATCACTAGCCAAATCACTGAGGTTGTGACTTCGAACCCCGCTCGTGCGGGTGCACTCGACTCCAATCTTAATTGACTAGGATTGTCATTTTTCCTACCGAAGGTCGGGGGTTTTCTCCGCGGGACATTCCGGCTTCCTCCACCAATAAAAACTGGCCACAACGAAATAGCCTTAATGCGGTGCGTAAAAGTGGCGTTAAAACACCAAGAATCAAAGAAAAGAACAGAAAAACATGTATTAAGTGAATGTATGAACTAAGACTTGTACTACCACTTTGTGTTATAAACATGTACATGCAACAGTTAACTTTGGTTTAAACTTACATGTATACTTTTACAATGGTGTAATACAACTATGTTTCATACAGATGTCTCAACTGAACACATACAATAAAAAATACACTTTTTTCAATATATTGCGTCTGAGGAGCTGATCAGGACAGATTGGCTTCTTTTCTGTGGTTTTCTTCATTTCCTTCACAATGACGTAACTTCTCCAAATAGAATCCCTAATAATGTATGTCGCACTATTACAATTATTGGACAATAATTTAATTTTGGATGTAACGTGTCTTCTGATTGGCTGACGTTATTTTGTTATGAGCCCATAGACATAATTTAGTCATGTGAACGTGACGTCATCAACGTTTTTTCATGCTTTTCTACGGTTTAAAATGGAATTTAAATCCAACAACTCCGGTAAATGACACAAGTTATTTATTTAAGAAATGACTGTAATATTTATTCTGTCTATTCGAAATAACATAAATAATGTGGTGCACACTGTTAAATAACCCGCTACGCGCGTTATTCAGTGTGCACCAAATTTTTTATGTTATTTTTTCATAGACAGAAAAAATATTACAGTCATTCCTTAAATAAATAACTTGTGTCATTTACCGGAGTTGTTGGATCCATTGTCATTTTCTAGGGATCAGGAAATTTTAAATAGAACATTCTGTTTACTTTTGTTTTGTAGCTATGGATTGTAGACATTTTATTTTCATACACAGTTTGTTTCAACTGTTCTGTTTTTAATTCTTAACACATCGACAAAGAGGTTCCTTAAAATAGATTATTCAAAAAAATGTTATTTACGCACGTGAAAAATGGCTGACGAATTTCGAAATCAATTGAAAATTCAACAGAAAACATTAAAAAAAAATAGATACACTTCAGACAAATGCTTCAAGTCTTCTTGTATATTATCTTTCAAAATCAGGCAACTGACATTGTCGCTCTAAATACACATTAATGTATTGACTGGTCCAATATTTTCAGCAACGACAATACCAACAACATCAATAACAAAAGTTCCGACACCTCCTACAATGAAGCATTCAACAAAAGTTCCAATATTATCAACGAAAATGCAAACAACACCAACAACGAAGCTCGCAACAAAAGTTCCAGCAACAACCACGACGCCGCCTTCACCACTTGTTCTGATTTCTAAAAGCATAATAGTTCTCCATTCTGGACATGGTAGGGACCAGTTCACCTGTATAGCTGAAAATGTAGATCACTTGAATATATATGTCGATGGAATGGTAAGTGTTTGACGTATATGTTGTCTTCTTTCTATGTTGTGATGTTACACTGTTGTTTCAGGTTAGGGTGAAGATTGGTACCTATTAAAATGTTTAAATCAGACTAAAAGCTTAGTCACGCATTTTTAATCTTCATTTGAATAAATATCATAGCTTAGAATATCTAAAATTATAAAATTCCAATTGATCGATATTATCTTCATATAATCAAATTTACTGTTGAGCGATAACTTAGACACGTAAACTAAACATGCATGGAAACAACATGCCAGTAAGACGGACTTTATGCGTGCAATAAAATTATAAAAACAATTATTCAAATTCAATTTGTCATTTTGATATATTTGTAATTTATCCGTATCAATTTGATTACATATATTTTCATCTATCAAAAGACAGAAATAACAATTAAAAAAAAATTAGTTTTGTGTAACATATTTTTGGATCGTATAAATACACGTACAGAGAAAACAAACTTACTTGGATGAGCGAAACACTTATACTGCAGTATTAATTTCAGAAAATAAAAACAATATCTAAGATAACTGTGAGTAATATTCGATATGAAGGAATAGTTACGATCTGGAGAAATGCAACGTATAAATGTGAGGGAGTCAACATAGGAACGAACCAGAGAGCCAGTGCATCAGTCTCTATATTTGTAAAAGGGAGTAAGTTAGCTATTTTACAAACACACACAAAGCAATTATCAGGTACCAGGCTTATAATTTAATACGCCAGACGTGCGTTTCGTCTTCATAAAACTCATCAGTGACGCTCAGATCAAAATAGTTATATGGCCAAACATGTACAAAGTTGAAGAGCAATGCAAAAAACGTTGTGCCAAATATGATTTAGGTAATCTATGTCTGGGATAAGAAAATCCTTAGTTTTATAAACATTTATAACAATTACCATATAATTGATATTCATGTCAACATCGAGGTGCTGACTACTGGGCTGGTATTACTACCGTGCAATCTGTATTACATTTTCGAGAGCGATTGATTATCATTGACCTGAACATTAAAACACGTGAAAAACTTTTTTTGTTTGTTTGAACGATCAATAACATTACCCAAACTTCCGTAAATGCGGAAGTGTTGATAATTAAGTAATGGAAAACAATGGATGTTATTAAAAGGGATACATTTCAGTTCTTCAAAATCTAAATGAGACGTGTCAACTTCATCCGACTATGACAAAAGAGGATAAACCGGGAAATATATAAAATAAATATGTTCACGAGGAAGACAATGTATCTCGATCGTCTATCCAATTTGTTTCCATAAATTTGATCCCTTCCACTTTATCCTAATCCCCTTCTCATTTTTCGTATTTTGTTTATTTTTCTGCCTTCATTCTCGTTTCTGTATTTTATTTCTCGTTCTCATCTCGCAATTCCATAGAGTAAGCGTCCAAATAAAAACAAAAACCAAATGGAGATCGGGTTTTTAATTATTCAAAATACTGCCATAGATATGCTTTTCATGTTTTTCTTTATTTTTTAAAGGTAATGTCTTTAAATTTATTACAAATTATATTACATTTCAAATATTACAGCTGTTCCTTACTTCCCGGTTAAAGATACGAACGATGTGTATGTACAAGGCGGGGAAACAGTTGGATTAACTTGCATACCGGAAGGTGACCCAAAGCCAACGATCACGTGGACGCTTCCTAATATGGTGACTATTAAGTGAGATATCAGCAAAACATTGATTAATTTATTTGCTAATAAAATCCTCATAGATACCAGGATTAAAATGTGTACGTCAAACGCAGGTTTCGAACACAAAAGATTCATCAATGAAGCTGCAACAATTTAAGTACACTTTAACTAACAAATAAAGGAGAACTTTTGGTAAATTTTCATTTTAACAAAATGATCTTTTATTGAGTTTTGTTATTAAGATCTATGTTTTTAATTTTTTCGAAAAGACCTCATTTTTCATTCTGAAACGTTTGTAACAAACTAAAGCGTTTTTATATATGTGGTCTAGATTGGGTTCACAGAACAGAGAATAGTGAGGGCCCTCATGGGGTTTTTGATTATGTGATTACTTGGCCGTTTTTTTAATGATTATTTGATTATTAAGCCTAATATTTCATGATTATTTGATTACCTAGGACTGTATTTTTAGTTTATGATTATTTGATTACTAAAGATAAGCAAATATTTAATGATTATGTGATTATATTGGCAAAAAAATGGTGATTATGTGATTACTAGGACCCCCCCCCCCCCCCCCCCCCATGAGGGGCCTCATAGTTGCAAAACATTAATTTTACTAAACTTAGGAAAAGGAGCACGAGAATAACGGGATACAAAAGAATAAATATAGATTAGCGAAAATAAAACATAAACAAATACAATAACCATTATCTTACAGAAAAATCTAATAATTATATAATTTATATTAGAAATTACGGAATAAGTGTCATTTTAAAAGATAAGAAGTATGTCCTGTAAAATCAAAACCCCCGTATATACAAGCAACATTTGAAACAAATTTTCTTTTACAGGATAGTAACACCAGACAAAGTTTTATTGATTTCTATTATGAACGAGTTGAAATAAGATTAAAGAATATGACACCAATTCTGGCGGGAACGTACACATGTGCTGCTCACAATCCTCTTGGAACTGCAACGTTCACTTATCATGTTTTTTACAAGAATAGTAAGTTGTAACAATCGATATGATTGCAGTATATTTGCATAATTATATAATAAAAACAAAATATCATATTATTTGCGTATTGCTATGGAACAAGCCATAAAGTTTGATTCTAAACATATGTCAGCAAAGGTTTATTCCCTTTTACAATAAATCGTATGGATTGTTTTTAGAATCTAGAATCCCTAACTTCAAAATACGTGGTGAAATAAAGAATATTCTTTAGAAATTTAAATGTTGAAAGAATCAATTTGACAATACTTGAGTCTTCAAGTATGATACACTGAATATGATTTGCACCATAGACATATAAAAACAAACACAAACATTTTATTTTACTGCTCTTTAACAAAAACTGTTTAACTTCGTAATTCGCCCACCTGTTTTGGTGTTAAGCTTCGCCTATTAGTTTCATGTAGACAAAACGCGCGTGTAGCGCACTGAATAATAGCATGAGGTTTTTTTTACAACTTCTGGGTATATTACATTGCTGATAAACCTCGTGTTCACCGACATGCAATATCAATGCTGTCATTATCTTTAAATTAACTGTTCCTACGATGGTATAACTTTCGTAACTTTTTTGAATTAATGATTTGCAGTGCTTTTTAAATATACATTGCACTGTGTTTACGTTGCTTTTGATGATTATTCGTACCGAGATGAAATATTCATGCGTGCTAAATGTTACGCATTGTATTTTTACGGGTTAATTAGCCTTTTTTCACGTTTCATTTTGATGACTTTATGGAAAAAGACGAACAAGCAAAAATGTCACTTAATCTTCTAAATAGAAAATGATAAATGTGTTTTAAATCGCGGGTGTTACAAAATACTGTAGATGACGTTGGGGTGAGAGAGTACAATCTTTTCTGCTGATTATAATATTGCGAAGGCGAGTTGCTGTATAGTCATCTGTATTAATTGTTTCGCTCGCTTAGCTTTCAAAATATATCAATTGCAAGTTAAAAAAGAAATTATATTTTTCAGCTTCAATAATACCAATCCTTACTACTCAGTCTACGGCATCCTTGCTGATAAAACCAGACATATTCTTACAGCAATCCATAAATGTAACAGAGGGCAGAACCACATTGGCTATCCCATGTTCAGCAGATGGTATTCCTGTTCCTAAAATCCATTGGTCAGTTGACCAGGTAACTAACCTGTGCCATTGTTATTACTTAAATTAACGTTTTTTAAATGTATGTGCGTCAGACGCACTGTCTTGGCTTTCTCTTCTTTCGAAACGCTCAAAACCAAAACATTTCAGAGCCAATGATGTATAACTATAAAGTTTCTTTGAAATTATTTTTGTATGTACAATTTGCGTGCTAAAATATAGCAGGTCCAAATGGCTCAATAAGTACAATGGACTTTCTAAGGTTCTTAAGTGATTTTATTCACACTGACTGCATGTTGTTTGTTCGTTTGATGTGTTTGTGCTTTAGATTTTGCCATTTGATTAGGGACTTTCCGTTTTGAATTTTCCTCGGAGTTCAGTATTTTTGTGATATAATTTTTTGCATATAATATATGTATTATTAAATCCTACAACATATACATGTACATCAATAATAAATACTACGTATACATTAAAACCAGGTTTAATCCACTATTTTCTACATTTGAGAATGCCTGTACCAAGTCAGGAATATGACAGTTCTTTTCCATTCGTTTTTTATGTGTTGTGTCATTTGATTTTGCCATGTGATTATGGACTTTCCGATTGGATTTAATTCTGAGTTCAGTATTTTTGTGATTTTACTTTTTACATAGACAACACATGACAACAGAAAACAAAATCATAGACAAAGGGGAATAAGTGAAATAATATCTTATACTAAAATGAAATGCACACATACAGTCTCATTATCATGTGCTATAAAGTGTCCGAAAAAAAATGTTTTGAAACATATCATGCATATGCAGGACGATAACAAATCACTAAAAAATCGGTAATGTTTATAAAGGTAAAACAACAAAAGAAACTAACTCCGAGAAATATTCAGAACATTTGTCCTTTATCAAATGGCAAAATCATATCAGACGAAAGGATCGCAACAGTAATATTCTTGACTTGGTTTAGGCGTTTTCTTATCTAAATAAAAATATTGGATTAAACCTGTGTTATAGCTAGGTATACTTCTCACTTGCATGGCAGTTGCGTTGAATTCCATAATTTAATGACAGTTTTAGATTTAAACATACACAAATTCTGTTATAATCCTTATTACTATAGACGCAATTAAACAAATTGGTTAAACATTTAGGAATGTTTAACTGCATAGGGCAGGGAGTGTATGTTGTATCGGAATATTTATTTTGCTTCTTTTTACCTTGTTGTTCATAACTTTACTTAATCATGTATTCCTTCGTTGTCTTTTAATACTTTTATTCGAATTGTTTGTCCCCGAGGGTATCACCAGCCCAGTAGTCAGCACTTCGGTGTTGACATGAATATCAATTATATGGTCATTTTTATAAATTTTCTGTTTACAAAACCTTGAATTTTTCGAAAAACTAAGGATTTTCTTACCCCAGGAGTAGATTACCTTAGCCGTATTTGGCACAACTTTTTGGAATTTTGGATCCTCAATGCTCTTCAACTTTGTATTGATTTGGCTTTTTAACTATTTTGATCTGAGCGTCACTGATGAGTCTTATGTAGACGAAACGCGCGTCTGGCGTATAAAATTATAATCCTGGTAATTTTGATAACTATTTGACATTAAATTTTATATCAGACAAGTTATTCATAACAAAAATCGGTAAATAAGTATGAGGTAGAAAAACATTGCAGAAAATATGTATCCTGTCGAAAGTGTTTCTTCATCAGTAAAGTCTTAATATTTGGTTAAAATAGGGCCTATGGGTGAATACAAACAAACAAAAGAAAACTAAACTATCGTGGAGAGAAAATACCTGACTCGAGTCCTTTCTATTTGTTGAAATGGGCTTACTGTGTCCCCTGGTCTAAAAGGGGGGTATTCCTCTTAGTTAATCTTCTGATACCATCCCCTTGAAGTTATGTAATTGTATCCACACAATTTGGAGAAAAAGAGTCACCCTAATTTGTTCGTTTTAGGGGTCAATGCCAACCAATATCCAACAGTATCAGAATTATTTGATTATACACAACGTTGGTCTACAGGACAGTGGGTTTTATAAATGTACAGCAACAAACAAAGCTGGAACAACAATGAAAGGAATCCGTATCATTGTCAACCCGAAACGTAAGTCCCTAGTCATGCTTCATGCACGTGTTTCGCAATTAACTGCGCATGTTTAACTAACTTCAAAAATATAAAATCACGCAATATTTTCATCACATTTGTCGACTTGATGATTAACAGTTGATAAGCAGTGACCATGCAGACCTGGAAAATATAAAAATAAACAAGTGCTTGCGTTTATTATCTTTTGATATATCATTAGTAATTTCACTGCATAAGGTAATGTAGTCAAAAGTTTGATGATAGATAAAAAGAAACCATTTGAATAAATATTTTAGCATGTTCCGAGAATTTGAAGAGGTTTATGCACATTTTGTTACGAAAGTGCTATATCATTTTGTGTGAAGTTAATTGTAAAATTTAGTTTCCAATGAATTGATTGGAGATCATTATTGTAGTCATTGACCAGAACTTCAATAAAAAAATATAAAACACTTTGAAATAATAATATATTATAATTTTGACAATCTGTTTTTCCAGCTCATATCCCTCCAACAGTTAGCCTAATAACAAACTTACAAGTTCAATACGGATCAACTGTTCATCTCCATTGCAATGCAACAGGTTATCCGGAACCGGAAATCTTGTGGTTTGTCAATGGTGTAAGTATTTTCCTATTGTAATGTTCCCGTTTTTCTAAATTTTCATCATCAGCAACAACAACATCCAGATAACTGTTCATTACCTTTTCATTTCTCTGTCTTATACCCTGTTTTTAGTTATCCTGAATTATAAAAAAAAAAATAAGAAAGAATTTGGTAAAAGTGGATGACACAACTCTCCAACAGATACCACATAACAACCTACAACTATAAATCAACTATAGATCAACGCTCAGTCTTCAACAATGAGCCAGACTAAAACCATATTAAAAGATACTAGAACAAAAGGATAAACAATGACATGTATAAATCTATTAAAACGAGAAAAATCAAGGGTCTGATTGCTGCATGATGTGTACACATATTTAAACAAACAACAGTTATGATAAACAGCAACAAATGAAAACTACAGAATGCAGACTACTAACTCAGGACAGGCACATAACAGAACATTAATTCGTATTTGTAATCTTTTTTTTTTTTTTTTTTTTTTTTTTTTTTTTAAATCTCATAGTTCTAGTGTACTTTTATATAATGGGACAAAACGAGTGGAACAAATTTAAGTAAAAATCAGAATCTTTAGCATAATATAGGAGAACTCACCTTGTAGATGTAGCTAGGCCTAGCTGCTTTGGGAGTTCATGTTGTTCCCTCAGTTTTGGTTTGTCTGCTCGTGAATCATTTACAAGATTTCATTACCAATAATTTATGGCCTCCTTGATTCGTGCACAAACTCATCATATATATCAGGATTAAATTTTGTATTTACGCGCGTTTCGTCTACAAAAGTATTCAATCTGCATCTAACCAATCATAGTGTCAACATCAAAAGAATAATGTATGAATGTATGATGTTTTATATGGGTACAGAAAAGTGAAATCGAATGAGTTAAAAAAATTTATTGTCAACTTCGAATGAATAATGTATGAATATACAGTGAAACCTGACTAAACCGAATCCTGTATAAACCGAAAACCTGTGTAAACCAAACATGTTCGTAAGCACCGTCATATCAAATAAAGTGCGTTGAGAACCTGATTAAACCGAACATTGGCCAAAACCGAACAAAATCTTGAGTCCAGAAGAGGTTCGGTTTTAACAGGTTTCACTGTATAATGTTTCATATATCTACAGAAGAGGGCAATCGATAGAGTCCAATCAAATAAATTGTCGACATAGGAATAGTGTATGAATGTTTGAGGTTTTATATAGCAATGTATAGGTACAAAAGGGAAATTGAATGAGTTCAAACAATTATATTGTCAACAAAAGAATAATGTAGGAATATAGCGGTATGTTGTAACTTTGAATTTTTGAAATACTTAGGCTTTATTTCCGCAGGAATATATAACCTAAGCTGTATTTTGAAAAACCTTTAGGAATTTTTGGTACTCAATTCTCGTCAACTTCATATTTATTTGTCCTTTTCAACCGTTTTTATGCCCCACCTACGATAGTAGAGAGGCATAATGTTTTCTGGTATGTGCGTCCGTTCGTCCGTCGTACCGTCCGGTCGTCCGTCCGTTCGTTCGTCTGTCCCGTCAGGTTAAAATTTTGGTCGAGATAGTTTTTGATGAAGTTTAAGTCCAATCAACCTGAAACTTAGTATAAATGTTCCTTATGATATGATCTTTCTAATTTTAATGCCAAATTCGAGTTCGTTTTGACCCAATTTCACGGTCCACTGAACATAGAAAATGATAGTGCGAGTGGGGCACCCGTGTACTGGGGACACATTCTTGTTAATTCGAGCGTCCGGTTCTTTTCTATACTAAACGCGAGGATGGCGAAAAGAAAAAAAAATAATCCTATTATCTGTGATGAGTTTATTGTTTCATATAGGTACAAGGTGGGAAATCAAAGGATTTTATAATACCCATGGCTAAACTTATAGATACAGGAGCTTACGTATGTGTTGCTGTTAATGATGCAGGAAGAGATCAAAAGACGTCAATTCTACTTGTTTCCGGAAGTATGTTTAGAATTTATCGCCCGGGTTTTACTCCAATATTATCAGAACCCACGAATCCAAAACTTTTGTTTTATATGAAAGCATGAAAAATGGGTAGGAAACATTGTTTTTTCCACTGATAAAAGTCTGATAAAAAATTATCGTTAAGAAATGCACAATGCCATTGCTTGTTCATGTTGTTGAAACGAAAGCAAAATAAGACGGGGAAATCTTAATCTGCTCTATGACGCAAGGGACAGTTTAAAATTCGGTTAAACAATAATATCATAATCTGAAATTACACCTAACAATATAAATTAACTTCAAAAAAGGAAAAGAAATTACTGTTGCTGTGAAATAAAAAAATGTTACCGAATAAGAAATGACATTTTGAGGGCCTCGGGGAATGTTAGTTTATTGTAACTAACTGAGTTTACCCTCTTTAAATAAAGATTTTTTTATTATTTTTATTTTTATAATTATTAAAAAAGAACCAAAAAAACTATAACGATACTTAATCACCACTTTTTTGCCGTTCATCTCATTATTTTATATTGTATAATATCATGATTAAGGAAATCCAAAGCACTCCAGAACTTCGAAAATTAATCGAATTGAATAAAATTATCTATTATTCTTATTTTAAAGCTCATCCTTCTATTGTGACATCGACGCCTACAACTGTCCAAACAACTTCCACTAAACCTGTGTCACTGACGTGTAATGCAACAGGAAATCCACCGCCAACAATCACATGGAGGTTTCAAGCAGTAGGTAAATTTAGAATATGTTTACAAATGATATCGGATATGTTCCTTACGTCGTAACTACAATCACGAGTTGGTTGACCGTTATGGAATAACCGTTTCACAAATGATATCGGATATATTCTTTACGTCGTAACTACAATCCCCTTCCCTTTCATGAATGTGACCTACCGAATTAGACTATTTACCGGATATGTAATCACATAAGCAACACGACGGGTGCCACATTTTGTATCAAAGAAATGCAGATTGTTGCCATGGTTACACCCGATAGGGATTATATTTCACCATAATGAACATTAGAAATTAAATCTATGGAAGATTCTCTTTTTATAAATATATACATTCATAACACAAATATAAACCTTATTTGTAAGACAGGAGGGGAAAGAGGGTGTTTAAAAATTAAGATTGTCAATTTTAAGTTTTTTTTCCTAACTGTGTATTGCTACCAAAAGAGCTGTTAAAACCGAGGTCGGTAATCGGAAGTAGTACGATAATTATTCCGACACGTTTGTGAAACGCTCGTAAACTTGGTCGGTAACTTATCCTACGACAAGTCGTAAATCGTACGATTTACGATCTTTTGTGAAACGATAGCCTGATCTTTTATGGCGTTGCTGTATGAGACCTACTATGAAGTAAAGCATCCGGAATTTCGGAATACCACTTGATTAGTTTTCAGCATATATATTCCCTATTGTAAACTGAGGTAATACAAAGAGGATGGATAAATTGAGAATGTAAAATGACTAAGTTCCACTGATTCAAATGTTTTTACGCATATTGTAGAACAAATAATATCGTTTTTTGGTGATTTCAGTTTGTAGGACCTAGTCATATTCAACAGACATTATCGTTAGATAACTCGACCTTGACATTGAGTCATGCCGATAGATCTGGGAGAGCAATGTGCACGGCATCCAATCCACTAGGACAAGTTCAAGCCTCTTTTTCAATCATTTTAGTTTCACGTAAGTACTGCATATACAAATTATTTTGAATAGTTACTATTAATTATTTCAGTCTCTACGTTTACCTAGAATGCATTAAGACTAGTTATAAAGTAAATTTAAGAATAGAAATGGGGAATGTGTCAAGGAGATAACAATCCGACTAAAGAAAAGACAACCGCCGAAGGCCACCAATGGGTCTTTAGTGCAGCGAGAAATTCCCGCACCCGCAGGCGTGCTTCAGCTTTAAATCTTGTATCGGATTATAAACATAAGAACGGCGGAAACATAAAAAACAACTGTACATAAAACACAACATTGAGAACAAAAACCTTAGCAACAACAACCCCATCTAAAACTAGTAGTGACCTCAGATGTTCCGATAGGGTAAGCTGATCCCGCAGAACAAGCAGTAGTCTACAAAACATTTCGCAGAACTGAGTGTCGGTGTCCGGTAGTCTTGAATGGTAAGCAGTTCCTGTCCCAGTTGGAATTAAAGACTTGAATCCAACACAAAAACCATTTTTGGAAAACGCAGTAGTTCATGTAATGTCAATGCTACAAGTTGATACCTAACGATGGGGAAGGTCAACAACAATTGCCAATTACAAAGATGAAAATTCAACAGGTCTAACAGTCAAACATATTCGGCATTGTTTGCTAGCCCTTTAAATGCGCGCAGCTGTTAATTAAGTAACTTTTGGTATGTTATCCTTATGTACATGAAGGAAAAGGTATATTCACAAAAATACTGAACTCCAAAGAAAATTCAAGAAGAAAAGTCCCTAATTAAAACGGCAAAATTAAAAGCTCATACACATCAAACGAATGGATAACAATTGTCATAATCATGACTTGGTACAGGCATTTTCTTATATATAAAATTGTGGATTGTACCTGGTTTTTTAGCTAGCTAAACATCTCACTTATATGACAGTTGCATCAAATTCCAATATATCACAACCATGCACAACAATTAGACGTACTATAAGACATTTTCATTACATTTGTACAATGAACAACTATGAATTAAATTAAATAATTGATCTGTTGACTAACAAATGTCGTTTTAAATATCATAATGCAGATTGGAATTTCTTTTACAGAAAGTACTATCCTAGGCAGATAATTCATCAGGTCAAGTGTAGAAGTTAAAATAAAACACATAACTTGACATTAGTTGCATTATTTTCAAATCAAATACAGTCGTGCTATTTTCTCCTCTTTGATTGGGTTGGTGTTTCTTTGACACATTCTCAGTTTCCATTCTCAATTTAATGTCTGTCCTTTTGATCATCCAATTATAATTCATGTTAAAATTTCATGTTATAGATACTTCAACAACTTATATAGTCACCTAACAACAAAAAAAACAATCAAAAGGTCATTAAGAGGTCATGATTCAGCATTGACAACATAAACGTATGAAGGTCTTAATGCAATATAATGAATGGAGAATAATTGACAAATACATATAGTAAAGGATAAAACCATAAAGAAAAAAAAATAAATATTCACAAAAAGATGTGAAAATGAGGATGCTTTAATACAAATAATAGCAATTAAGGTAGTTCAGGGTTATACCGCCATCTTGAATTGTACAATCACAGTAAAAAATAGGTCTAGTTCTTTGCCTAAATCTGCAAATTTGGAGACAGATTCACAATGTATTGGTTACACTGTTTATAAAAATAAAGAAAACTTAGTTACTCATTGCATTATACAAAATGTCTGAACAAATACCAAATATTTGTGCTTTTAGAATTAATTTTTCAAATAAGCGATTTAAGGGGAGATGACTCTTTTAGTACAAAATATATAGTGGACATATAGGGAAATTTTCATTTTTCACTTGTACCAAGAAAAAAGTTCGGTGACTATTTTTTCTTTTTATATTTTTATAAAATATTATAAAACCTCTCTTCTCATATTTTTTTTTCAAAATTTTGTCTCATAGATTTCTTTTTATGCACAAAAATGTATTTTTTCATCAACAATTTAAGCAAATTTTGGCAATTTTGAACGACTATCACCTTGAAAAATAGCGCGGTGACCCATTCTTTAATCTTTTTTTTTTTTTAAAGCATAGTAAATCTTTCATTTTGACAAAGTATAAGAAAATTCTAAACTACCTTAATGGGCCAAACAAGTGGTCCAAGGACACAGTAAATAGTTATCAAAGGTACCGTCCTATGGTTTTCATTGCCTACGAATATAGTCCCTAGTGTGAAAAGTGTGTAACTTGCATTATTTATTTGATACACTTTCCCAATTTATTTCTTGATATTTAATGCATGAAATATTAAGTAGGGGGTGAAAAGACATGTTAGAAAAAAATTGGTGCTGAATCTCTATGTTAAGTAGTGATTTGGATCGGTTAAAGAAGGTCGAATTTTATTACATCCGAAGCTGTTAAACTGAATTTTACACCCCCTCAAAACAGAATTGTCAATATTTTGAGTGGTAGCAATTTCTATAATTTTAATATTATGTGTCCTACTAGTAGTACACTACACTGTAAAAATCTTTTTGAAAAAGAGCATGTACGAATTTTTTTTTTTAATTTGGATTCATTGTCTAAATGAAATCGACTACGAAAAAACTGTGTTCTCAGGCCAAGTAGAGAAAGGGGGGAAATGGAAAAAAAACAGTAATAGGTACCCTACCTCCATTGCCTATCAGCCAGCTCATTAGTTTCTATGAATAATTTGTATTATTATACTTCACGTTAAAATTCGCCACGGTTGACAATGTTTTCACGAGGTAACAATCTCCTCTATCCCCCTCTCAGCTATGAGTTATTTATATAAGGTTATGTGTAGTATGGACTATAATGTTTGTTTGTAACTTTTTTTCTTTCTTTTTACACATCTTCTCTCAAATGTTTGTAGTGTGTGTTCTGGACAACATTCCTCCCTGTGGACTGTATCATTTATAAGGCAGCAGCTGCACTTAAAACTGCTACTTAAGGGAATAATCTGTTAACCCTAAGGGAGCACCTTAAACTATCTTAAATCTCGAATTATCGACTACATGTACATAATATATATAGATATACAGTGAAACCTGGCTTACCGAATCCTGCATAAATAATAAACCTGTATAAACCAAATATGTTCTTTAGCACCGTCATATTAAATTGTATGCGTTGTGAACCTGATAAAACCGGACATCGGCCAAAACCGAACAAAATCTTAAGTCCCGACGAGGTTCGGTTTAAACAGGTTTCACTGTATATACTAGTAGTATGAACGACAATAGTGCAATATTATATTCTTATATTCATTTTTTTCCTAGTTATAATATGACGTTATCAAACAAGATATTTAGATATTATTTTAGATTAATGAAGTTTCGGTTTTTCACTTTTGCACTGTAAAAATTGACAATTCGGTATATTCAGCTTTTGGATTGAAGTTTTAAGTGAATATATGTTTCCATCTTAAATTTAAGAAGCAAACGCCTGCTTTAATAAAATTTATATTCTACGAAAGATTTAGTCGACCGAAAGTTTCTGTTTCATGCGATGTTAACATCATGGTAAATAAGCGTACTTTATTTTTAGAACAATTGTTATTTTTAGAAACATTATATAAGTACTGCGTAGTATCAAGATATTTTTAGAAAATTATGACAACTTGCATTCAATGACGTAGACAATTTACTTTAAACGGACTCTTTACATAAACTTTAACTGTTTTATCCTGTATCAGTTCGTCTTTTTATATAGCTTTCAACGTGGATAAAATTTATTGATATTCATTCTAATTTCAGTCAACAATCGATGTGTTTTAAGTTATTTCGAATTATATTGGATTTTCCGTAACTTTGTAACAGTTGTAAAAGGTAAACAAATGGTTAAAAAATGAAAACGTTCATAACATAATATGTGTGTGTGTGTTTTGTGTATGTGTATATTTATTATACGTTTATACGGGCAAAAATAAAGGTACGGCAGTTAACATGGTTAAGCATGTCCACACAGACAAGATAGATGATTTAGGGAACTACATTCCATTTCTCGCTTATTCAATCATATCTATGGCTGATATAACACCAAAACTGATTGAATTGTATAACGTATTTAATTCACCACCTTTTTTGAAAATACTACAAAGCGCTTAAACCCAAAGAACTTCCACCAGGAGGAATGACAAATCGTTGAATTATCACCAGTGATAATGAGGTTTCCAGATGCAATTGAGCCATTTAAAATCAAATACCTTGTAGCTTACACTACCATGACCTCACAGATGTATTAGTTTCATATTTCACTTCATTGATAAAAACACAATATTTTGTAGTTTTAGACGACTTATAATTTCACAATTTATACACAGTTAACTGTTATTCCCACATATGCCCCATATATTGGATTCCAACAGGATTAGGATAAAGTTCTCTAACAAGTTCCAAAACACACTCTGGCATAATTTCCCGCTGGTGCATAACAACCCATTCGCCACCTCCAACTCTTTTACAGAATGATGCATTGACATTAAACTTTAAAATATCAATTATTTATCCAAAGAATGGACTTGCATTCTATACAGGTATACAAAGAGTTTATTCCATATTATAACTTCAAAAGATAATTATGTGTAAAACACTCTATATAATTATCTTTATTGAAACTTTACACACAATTGTTTTGGTAACATTCCACTTCAACATTTGTAGCTGTACCTAAATGACTGCCATTAATCACCTTTTTAAAACAAGACAGCTACTGCTTTACCCCACTTTCGTTTTCAGCTGGAGATGGCAAGTAACTTGTGATAAAACTTGGACACTGACAGCTATGTTCTTGGGGTTTAATTATACCACGTATCACATGACAGTCTATAATATGTGGAATCAGCGGGAGAAACTACTTCCTTATCAGATCAACCAGAGCGGGCGAGCACCAAAAAGATAGTTTCACGCAATGAATGGTGTCATGAAACCTGTTTTCCAAAAGATGGCCAACAAAATCAAGGAGTTTAAAGATATAAATGAAATACAAGTCACTCCTGTTAAAAAGCTCAATAAAGGGAAAGCAGGGATAAGCTTAAGAGTGAAAATACGGGACCCAATGCAAAAAGCTCAAATAAAAAGTTTGAGATCGTGGTGCTCATCTAACTTTTACAATGATGATGCAAAGCTGATATTTCATATTACTCTTGGATATCTGTACAAAGAAATTAAAGAAGATCTAACCCTACCGATTCATGAACTCGAAGAATGGATAAAAAGTAACGTTCCAGTAATAGTGGTATGGCGACCCTCACCAACTATTTTTCTTTCTATGGAAAATTTTATGCCGTATATTAATTTCATCGATAAATAACCCTTGCTAAGCAATGGAGAATGTGTAGTGGTTAGACGATTTTTACCAACTACTTTTCTGTCGATTGAACACTGCATTCACTGTATGAAGATACAAATTAACCCTTGCTAAGTATTGTGGAAAGTACATGCAATTGGTCATTAATATGCCAGAAAACACAGTCATGATGTAGTGCAGTTCTTTATAACAATAAAAGCAAATGAAAAACCTGCGTGTTTTACAATAAAGTATTGTCGGTGTAAGGTATTACTTTTTTTTAAATATGTATCACAATTATACAAAATAAATATACTGTGGATTCATTTATTTTCGTGGTTAACCATTTTCGTGGATAGAGAAAAACTTGCATATTCGTGAATATTTAAATTCGTGATTTTGACAAAGTTCACATGCATTCCTTTAGAAAAGGAGTAGGTCCGGTAACGGCCGATTTTGGCCTCAAATTTCAAGTTCATCTAACGAAAGATTTTACACACTTTTTTTACACTTAAGTGTCTATTTCAATTGATTCGATTTGTTTATGTGAAAGATTTAAACTGATTTAGTCATTAAAAACGCTTCGATTCAAGCTTAAATATGAAAAATCTATCAAATATGCCAAAAAACGTCACTTTTCAGAAGGTTTTTGTCAAAAACGAAAGTGGCCGCATCCGTGTTCATCCTCAACATTTATATATATTATGTATAATCATCAAATACAACTAACATTTCAATATTTTGAATGAACACGAATATGGCCACTTTCATTTCAGACGGAAACCGTCTAAAATTTAACTAAAATGCTAAAATTGTGAAGATTTCAGTAATTTAGCATGACTTAATGATGCTAGTATCCGATATATGTGCATTGTATTGTCAAAAACAGCCCATATTTATGTAGCAGAAAAATTCTACTTTCCAATAAAATGCTTATAGATTACATTTTCACAATTTTGAAAAACTGCTATATTTTGGGGCCAAAAAGGGATCTTACTGAACCTACTCCTTTGCATTTTGTTGAACAGTTCAATTCGTTGTTTCTTTGTATCCACGAAATCCATGAAATTTGGTATCCAACGAATATTAATGAGTCCACAGTAAAGAACAATTATAGAAAAGACAGATTCTTATAAACTACTTGTTTACCATCTCAACAGGACCAAAACACACCTTTACCTAAACATTTGTGACCTAAATATTTATTTTACAGGAAGAACAGCTTTGATGAAACTGTCATAAAAGTGATAGGTTCGGCTAGCTTTAAAACTAGGTTTAATCCAACATTTTCTAAATGCCTGCACCAAGTCAGAAATATGACAGTTGTTCTCTATTCGTCAAAATGGCAATATCTAAAGCTTAAACACATCAAACAAATGGATAACATATGCCATATTCCTGACTTGGTACAGGCATTTACTTCTGCAAAACATGGTGGATTGGGTCTGGTTCAATAGCTAGCTAAACCTCTCCCTTGTATGACAGTCGCAGACAATTTCATTATATTGACATCGATGAGTAAACAAAACAACAGACTTATGAAGTAAAAATTTCAAATATAGGTGTTCAACGGTCAACATTGTGTTATAATCTTAATACTCAACTCCAATCTATTAGAAAAATCGAATTATTACAGAAGAGTGTCTACCATGCACTTGCACTGCACTTATATTAGAATAGTATGATAGTAGAATATATAAACAATAATATTGCATCGACTTGACATATCAACGATATAAGGATAAGGCTTAGAAACGGGAAAATGCGAGGCTCTCACTATAAAAACAAACAAATATGCCAGAATGAAACACAAAAGGGGATAGAGACAATGAAAATAAGCAAAAATGAAATACAAAAATAAAAACATTTACCATAGGCACAATAACACAATGACGGGATGACAAGAACTGAGCCACGTCAAATGGATATCACTAAAAATACACTAGACAGTATAAAAGTAATATTAAAAAAGACAAATTAAGAATACTACTAGTATAACACGTTATTAAGATGATAACAACGTTAGTACTTTTAATCTATACTCAAGACCATCGTGAATTATGTGTGAAGTTGATATGGAATAATTATCTACAAGGTCATGGATCGTCCGATGAACATTTTTTTACAAACACGGGACGGTGTTTGACCTTCCACTGGTTCATCAACTTTCTATTCAGACACTGGTGATGTTTATCAAAGTTTGAGTAGCAGCTACAAGTTCTTGAATACCAAGTAAGTTGAAATATGTAGATCACATTTGTAGGTCAAGGTAATATATTGCTACTAAGGTGTGTTTTACATAGATAATTTAAAAATTAAAATCGTCTGTTTTGTCATAAATTATGATTCTGGTAAAAAAAAATTTGTTTACTTGTGTCCCCGAACTAATGACAGCTGTTTAGTTCGTGGTAAAATTGAGATATTTTGTCCATGTTCATTTCACAATAACATGTGAAATGCTACGGAAAAGATGCAAGAGTTGGTAAAAACATGTATACAATGTTCATCGAAGAACTCCAGAATTCAACAATAATGTTAAAACGCCCATATTTTTAACTAAGTTGAGGTATACTTGAAAAACATCATGTAATTTTTGTTTTCAGCATATTCAAAACAAAGTAATACCCCCTTTTAGAAATGTGTTTCTTAATGGTTTTCACGTTTGTAATTTTTGGGGCCCTTTATAGCTTGCTGTTTGGTGTGACCCAAAGCTCCGTACTGAAGACCGTAACTTGACCTATAATGGTTTACTTTTACAAATTGTTACTTGGATGGAGAGTTGTCTCATTGGCACTCATACCACATCTCTTTATATTACATACGAGAAGACATCAAGTGTCACTTCTAACTAAGATAATGATCGATGGTGGAACCAATGACTACCCAGTCACGTCATCGGGTCACGTGATCGCCTATCTGATTAAAATTCATAGGTCAGGGGATGCGGTGATTACAAAACATGTAATTAGTTTAATGTGGGTGTTTTTAATAAATAGTTCTATAAATGAAATGTGTTTATAAAGTATAATTGAATTAAAAAAATGATTTTTTATTTTAAAAATCGTGTCAGGTGTCCTTTAATAGAATATACTCGTTTTTGCAAAAGTAGTGAATAAGGTGCTAAAAAGCATTCCATAACAACTTCAAATTCAAGGATTCTATTACATGCATCTTTTATTAAGATGAGTTAATAATTCACTTTATGCTGGGTGACTTTTTTCTTGGGGACGGGGGTTATGCCATACAATTTATATAAACATTCATTATGACATGTTTAACTTAAGCATTGTATCATCCATTGTTCTAAAGATATCTTTTGAAAGATATACATGTAAGATGATGTGATATAAGTGGCAATGGGACAACTCTCCATCCATGTCATACAATTTGTAAATGTAAATCATTATTGGTCAAAGTATGGCCTTAAACACGGAGAGTGTGCTCACACCGAACATTAATCTATAAAGGGCCACACAAGTTATTAGTGAAAAACCATTCAAACAACTAAACATGGTAAACCAACGATCTAATCTATATTTAAAATGTAAATAATGGCAAAGTGTAAAACATTTATTGTTTGTATTCTATTTTTTTCTTCTATATAGTTTACATCCTGGATCAAATGTATGAATTTGCACTTAATTAAGCGTTACATGAGAGTCGTGTAAATTTCAATCAATAAACGATTGGTGGTACAGGTAGATTATACATACATATAGGATCTTACGTAACACTGATCATTTACTGCTGTCCAGGGAAGCTATATTCCTATGAAAGAAACAATTAATAATACCGTAACAGTTATAAAAGGTAAACAAATGAAAAAGTTCAATAAGATCTTATTTGTGTGTGTGTTTTGTGTATGTGTATATTTTTTGTACGTTTTCCTGAATACACATAAACGTACGGTAGGTGAGCTAGGCAAGATAGATGATGATGGGAATTACATACCGTTTCTCGCTTATTCAATCATATCTATGTGTGATATAACACCAAAACTAATTGAATTGTATAAAGTATTCAATTCATCACCAATTTCAAAGTACTACAAACCTCTAAACTATACAACGTATCACATGACAGTCTATAATATGTGGTCTCAGAGGCGGCCATTCTATCCTTATCAGATGGACCAGAGCGGGCGAGCACCAAAAAGAGAGTATCACGCAATGAATGGTGTTATGAAACCTGCACTCTTAAAAATTGCAAATAAAATCAAGGAAACCAAAGATATAAATGATATACAAGTAACTTTTTCTAAAATTAGAAAAGGATCAACAGTAGTAAGTGTACGTGTTGACATCCGGGTTCCGAAGCAAAAATCTCAAATAAATAGTTTGAGAAAGTGGTGCGCATCTAACTTTTACAATAGTGATGCAGACCTAAAATTCCATATTTCCCTTGGATATCTGTACAAAGATATTGAAGAAGATCTTAGTCTACCGATCCATGAACTTGAAGAATGGATTAAAGAAAACATTCCAGTAATAATAGTGATGCGACCCTCACCAACTATTTTTCTGTCTATGGAAAATTTTATGCCGTATAATGAATTCATCGATAAATAACCCTTGCTAAGCCATGAGGAAAATTTAGTTGTTAGGCGATGTTTACCAACTATTTTTATGTCTATGGAAAACATTATGCCGTATAATAATTTCATCGATGAATAACCCTTGCTAAGCCATGAGGAAAGTTTAGTTGTTAGGCGATCTTAACAAAATATTTTTCTGTCTATAGAAAAATTTATGCCGTATAAGTATTTTATTGATTAATAAATTAACCCTTCCTAAGCAATGAGGAAAGTTTAGTGATTAGGCGATCTTTGTCAACTCTTTATCTGTCTATGGAACAGTTTATGTCGATAATAGTTGCATCGATAAATAACCCTTGCTAAGCATTGTGGAAAGTTCATGCACCAGGACACTTATATGCCAGAGAACACAGCCAAAATGTACAGAATTACTTAAGAATATAAACATGATAAATGCAAATCTAAAGCAAATGTGTTTTCACAATAAAATGTTTTCTACATAGTGTATTACTATAAGGATAAATTATATCAAAATTATGGAATAATCTGCCAGCTCTGACTAAAAATATGGACTGTTTATAAATATGAATTGAAAGGCATTGAGTAAAGAGTCGGCTTAGTCCTTGAAAGATGTAAAAGAGATGCAATATATGCTATAGTAACAAATCTTCAACTAAACTGACAACCTCATGAACAAAACGAAAGAAAAAATTAAAAAGACTAACAATAGTGTACAAAACACAGCACACAAAACTAAAGAATGAGCCACATCAAGCTAGAAAAAAATGAGGGTGATCTATGATGCTCTCGTATAGTAAGCAGATTCTGGTCCACATGTGTTACCCTTTGTGTCAGGTGATCGATGATGCTCTCGTATAGTAAGCAGATTCTGATCCACATGTGTTACCTTTTGTGTCAGGTGATCGATGATGCTCTCGTATAGTACGCAGATTCTGATCCACATGTGTTACCCTTTGTGTCAGGTGATCGATGATGCTCTCGTATAGTACGCAGATTCTGATCCACATGTGTTACCCTTTGTGTCAGGTGATCGATGATGCTCTCGTATAGTAAGCAGATTCTGGTCCACATGTGTTACCCTTTGTGTCAGTTTGAAAAATAAACTTGTATTTTGTAATTATTAATGTTGTAGCTAGACATGAGAAGTCTTGTATCGTGTAAGTGGAAATTGTGTATGCTGTAAATGGAAATAATCCTGATTTAGATAAATTTTCTCGCAATTTGATTGGCTGATATTGAAATTGTCTTTGTTGCAAATGGTGTATTGTACAGAGAAACCTGGCTAAACCGAATCCTGCATAAACCGAAATCATGTATCATCAAACATGTTTTAATCACCGTCATATCAAATTATGTGCTTTTTAAACCCTTAAAACCGAACATCGGCCAAACCAAACAAACTCTTGTCCCGAAGAGATTCGGTTTAAACAGGTTTCACTGTACAATCGAGCAGGGTGTATGATTATAGCACTTTCATCATAAGTTCATGTATTTCAAATATTTTTTAGTCGTTTGAATGGTGTATTATCGTGCTTGATTCAAGTAAGATTGATTGATTGATTAATTGATTGGTGTCTTACATTACTTTCAACCCTATTGTGCTATTTCATGCCGGTCAGTTTTTATTGGTGGAGGACGCCTCAGTGTCCTAAGAGAAACACAGACATTCCTAGTCAATTAATTAGGAGCCGAGTTCACCTGCAACGTGCATGATTTCCGTTCACAACCTCAGTGTTGGTTTTTTGCTTTTTTTCTTCCGTTGTATTTGTGTGTTATGGCAAAGATGTTCTATACCAAGTCAGGAAAATGGCCATTGTTCTATTATAGTTTGTTTCCGTTTGTGTTGCGTTTTGGTGTTGTGTTTCTGTTGTGTCGTAGTTCTCTTCTTGTTTTTGATGTGTTCCCTCAGATTTAGTTTGCAACCCGGATTAGTTTTTCTAAATCGATTTATGAATTTCAAACAGCGGTAAACTACTGTTGCCCTTGTTCTAAATGTATTTTTCCTATATGACATTTTAATGAATTTTAGTAGCATTCATTTTGTATGTGCCATTCATCTATGTGCTGTCTTATTTGATGCTTAAAATGTGTACCATTATGTATTTTTATTGGTTAAGCGGAAATAACTCCTGTTATTTTTGGTGCAATTTTTGCGGGAAATTCACCTTAACGTCGCTGCGAATTGCAAGATTTTCTTTGGGGCATTTTTGTAACTTATTGGTATGTCTTAACATACGTACTCTTAACCATTTTATTTTTTTACTTTCATCAAATTTAAAAAGTCTCACAACACAGATATACAGCTACTTTTGATTAGGTGCTATTTCTGTACCAAAAATCTGTAGTGCTGGAAATCTTATTTTAAAATTCAGTACTATTTTGTTACTTTAAAGTTTTTGTAATATTTAATTAAGTACCTGTAATATACAGTACTTGATTTGCAATTGAAATCTAAGTACTACAATTTTTTGGTTACATTTTCAACATTTTGAAAATTTGTTTATTTCAAATTACTAAAGTTATGATTTTCGAACATGAACTATTGTGATCACTGTTGGTATAATGTCTGTACCAAAGATTTGTAGTACTAAAAAATTTAGTACAAATCAAATACTGTTAAATACAGGTACCTAAATATTATAATATTTTTAGAGTAAAGAAATAGTACAAAATATTAAATGTTTATTTCCTGTAATACAGATGTTTAGTACAAAACAAGTACCAATGCAAAAGTAGCAGTGTGTGTCAGTAACATCCTTCGTACGTGTTGTTTCAAATTTGATGATGAGTCGCATTTGATGATGTCATGATTGAAGATAGAGGAGTTTAGTGTGGCTACGACAATCCGAACACAACCATGGTTTTACTGTGCGTATTGTTGTGTGTTTGGTTTTTTTCTACATTGGCTAGAGGTACAAGATGAGGGTTGAGTTCTCCAAAAAAATGTTTAACCCCGTCGCATTTTAGCTCTGTCCAAAGTCAGGAGCCTCTGGCCTTTGTTAGTCTTGTATGATTTTAAATTTTAGTTTCGTGTGTATTACGGGGTTTAGTATGACGTCCATTATAACTGAACAGTATACATTTTTGTTTTTAGCTGCATTGAAGACCCAATGGTGGCATTCGGCTGTTTTCTGCTCTGTGGTCGGGTAGTTGTTTCTCTTTTTCTCTCTCCCTCTCTCACTCTCTCTCTTTCTCAATTCTCAATTTTATTATCTTTGACAAAAACATTCCATAACGGTCAACATAGTTGTTAATTCGTCAATAAAAGTTAAAAATACACCACAAATTAACAAATAGGACCTCTTTGTTTATAAGAGTCTTGTAAACAGGAACATGATTTCACGAAAAGTATGACAGGTAACGGAAGCTCTAGAATCTAGTACAACCAACTGGAAGATTTATATTCCATATACAGACGCTGCTTAGATGTTGCTACTTAAAATGGATGGTTTACAATTAGATCCCAGATATGTTCCTTATGTCGTAACTACAATTACGTTCCCTTTTCACTAATATGACCTATCGAATACACTATTTACCGGGTTTGTAATAACATGAGCATCACGACCGGTACCACAAGGCAAACTAAAGCATCTATTATAAGACAACGTCAAAACTGCTTTATTATGATCGGTGTATATATTTCAAACGTTGAGCACTGTGTGGGCAAGCTCCATTTTAATCATAGCTAACATGATATATCTTTATTATTATTTTTTATCCTTATTTTTTAAAAACTTTATTCAATGGTCAATATCGACATTTTCATACAAAACCAGCTTCTTTCATACTGGGAAACAGCCAAAAGACAAGAAGCATTTTCAAACCAGATAACCTAAAACAAATTTAATTGAATTGTTTTATAATTTAAATCACTAGATCAAAAGGATCTTAATGATTGATTTTATTTAAAGACATTACCAAACAGACGATCTTGTGTGCATTACATAATGACGTATGTCGTATTGACAAAACCATTAATAGGGCTCTTCACGGTTAGTTCGGCCATATTGGATAGGGGCAGATTTTCATAATGCAGGTAAAAATGGTGTAAAAATACAGGAACACATCATTTAAATAAAGTGGTTGCTTAGAAACATGCATATGGTTTCCCATACTTTCATACTGTTTCGACCTCTTTCCAAAAAATCTGCCCTTCTCCAATCTGACCGAACTAACCGTGAAGAGCCCTATTATAATACTTAAATTGAAAGACGGTTTTGTTTTGTGTTATGTAATATTTTGCCGTGTTTTATAATCCAAATTGAGTATGATTTTAGTGTGTAAGGCACAATCATACAATTTATCTAAGTTGAAATTAGAATTAAATTATAGGGAAGGACTGTAACATATGTTTTAGTCTATTCAAAATAACCCAAACAATGTGGTGCAAACTTTTATATAACGCAATACGTGGATTATTCATTGAGGGTGGTAAAGGGTTATTTTCGTGCAACGTGTTTTGCCATTTTTATTCCACGTGCAGCAGTGGAAAAGTTTCGTTTTTCACAGTGTTTCGTGAAATCGGTAAAAAGATCAACGTGCAAGAAATTTTTAATTGTTCGTTCATCGTGAAACGGCAATTTTATTTCGCATTCTTCCGTGCATATATCCACCCCTTTTTACGCCCCTCTTCATTGTACACCATATGTTTATGTTATTTCATCATATATAGATAAAAAAATATCACAGTCATTCCTTATAATTTTATAATTCCCTTACAAAATTATGTCAATGAGCTGATAGACAAAAGCTTTAAACCAATCAGAAGATGTGTTACATCCAAAATAAATTAAATTATTTAAGGAATGACTGTAATATTTTTTCTGTCTATGAAGAAATAACATAAAAAATTTGGTGCACACTGAATAACGCGCGTAGCGGGTTATTTAACAGTTTGCACCACATTTTTTATGTTATTTCGAATAGACAGTAAAAATATTACAGTCATTTCTTATAATTTAATTCTAAATTCCATTTTAAACCGTAGAAAACCATGAAAAAACGTTGATGACGTCGCGGTCACATGACTACATTATGTCTATGGGCTCATAACAAAATAACGTCAGCCAATCAGAAGACGCGTTATATCCAAAATTAAATTATTTTTTGTTGGAGGCAGGTTTTTTTTTTCTCTCGTGCAAATATATAGTAACAAGTAACTCTGTCAATACGGAATTTGTTTCAATTCTAATTTGTAATTATTTCCCTCGTAGTTTTTATAATTCACAAACTGTTTTAACAGTCCTTCTGAAAAATAATTTTCTCAAGAAATTTGGAATCAAATGCACAATAATAATTAAAGAATTAAAAAAATTGAGATTATTTTTTAAAGTTTATTTATTAATTATAATCCACTTTCCTTTTCTATTTCATCTTATAAATAAGATAAATAACAACCATGAAAAAAATCTTTACACATTTGTGACGTCAACATTCAATACAATACTGTTCCATTATATAACACAATCCTTAAAAGAACGAATCAAACCGATGTGTCGTTAGTGTTAAGAAACTTAGGAAAACTGTATGATATACATAAAAATATACACAGCGTAAAAAACACCATTGAAAGTTATCTAGTTGATGAAATCAGCACATACGTTTGAATGTTTCTTTAGTAAATTAGAATAATCCGTGTAATCAAGAAGCTTTTTATATATTTGCGAAAAGGGATGACACAAACTTATCAATGATTTCTGCTGTTAGACCTTACCATGTAAAAACAGATAAAGCGTACGATGTATTTATTCTAATCTTACATGTAAGAGCGATCTTTCAATGGTATTTTTATTCTGATTTTATTTCGATTTCACGACAATGTTCATTCCAGATAATAATTACTGGGTACATCATATTTCTAAATCATACTTCAGACACAAATCTTCTCGCAGCTGCTTACTATTTAATTCAACAAATATATGCCATAGTATGGGGAAAAGGTGATATGAATCGCCTATTTCTAATCCTTGATATTGAATGAAGTCTTTAGAAAATAAAGTACGTTGTATTTGTTGTAATACGTCCTAAAACTGTAACTATATTCTTGATGACTACAAGGTCTGAACTCGATTTCTTTTAAAGGAAATAGAGTACGATTGCGTAAATTACTTAACGACGAGAATTATTCTGTTGTCAGTGCGTTCCCTTTATCTAACGCGCCAAATTTTAGTTCTGAACTAAGAATCATTACAAAAAGTCTCCTCCGACTGCTGCGAAATCATCTTTGAAAAGTACAGCTGTATTTGTTTAAGAGAGACAAGACGAAAACCATATTTCACTTCCGAGTAAAACAACCAAAACAGTTTATCCTACACTAAAAGTACTTACAAACTTTTGTCATCAAAACAATGCAAACAAATATAATACGGAAAGTACATCTTAGGTTCATTTCAAACGAAACTCGTCAATTGTCATTAAGATCCCACCATGAAATCGACTTGAATCTGTCCAGGTTTGAATTTTGTGGCGTGACCTTCAGCGTACATCTCGTTGTTTTCGTAGTAATACGTCCTAAAACCGTAACATTATTCTTGATGGCTTCAAGAGCTGAGAACGAATGGAAATGCACGAACATATCTAGGCTGTCGAGACTGCCATTTTCTTTCAAGGCTTTTAAATACTCTTGCTCGTTTTTTACATCGAATTCCATTCCCCTAATACCAAGAAAATTCTGAAGGTCAGATGCGTACCGTTTCATGGCGTTGATATTTCTGATTTTCTTTTGAACTTTTTCTCTTCGATCATCAATATCATCGATTACTCGTTGGATTCTGGACTTCATCTCCCTTTGTTTAGTTGCCATTTCATCGAGAAATTGACTTTCCATTCTGTCAAGATGGTCGTTAATGGCACGCTTCATTTCCCTGAGTTCGTTTTGGTATCGGGTCGCCTGATCATCTAGGGTTAATATGTTATCCGTTCTATCTTTTCGAACGCGGTCGATGGTTTGCAGTACGTGTTTCAGTCCCCTTTCTATAGTTATGCATTCGTTTGAAGATTTTGAATCTTTGATTAAATCGCTGATTTGTTTTAAATCACGGCATTCCTTATGACGATCTTTTATGCAAATAATACAGCACGGTTTTCCATGGCGATCGCAAAAATATTCAAACTTCTCTTCATGATCATCACATCTATTTTTGATAGCAAGGACAGATGGGGCGAGTCGTTGGTAGTCGCTAATATAAACTGTTTTGTGGTTTCTGGACATTTTCATCAGGCTGTGATATTGTTTGCATTCGGAACATAGTGCTTCCTCGCATTCGGAGCACCAGACGACAGCAGTATTGTACACCCGTCGGAGTTGGCAAACATTACAGCGTTGCTCTCGAGGACTGTTCATATCACCAACGCTAAAAATAGAGGACAAAAACGGATGTTTATCTTTGCAAAATTAAAACATACATGTAGAAAAATATGTAATGGAATTAAAAGCTTGAAACTTTGTGTAGACTTCTGTCTTTTGTTGAAGACCGTTCACTGACCTCTATAGGTCCTATAGATGTCTTTTCGGTTTTTGTGTCGATTTGTTGCTGTCTCACGTTCATCTCATACATTTTTGCTTTTGTTATGAAATCAATTGATTAAAATAGAGGATAACATCTTTTTAGACTGTTATCACAATTTCAACTTTAAGTCTAACCTGAATCTTTTCTCAAGACGCAAATCTGAAATGGCGAGCGAATATTTATGAAATGACTGTATTATTCTTTCCAAAAGACCGAATAGATATAGAAATAAACAAGAGGAACTTTTGCCTAAGGTAAAAATCATACGTTATGTCGCTGGATTGCTCTGCATATCTACATTTTTATCAAATTTATTAAGTAAATATAAAATTTACAATAATGAATATCAAGTACATTAGAGAAAAAAAAGATAGCATATCGCAGGAAAAACTTTGTAATTCCTTACAGCAATGAAAAATGAGTATTTTTGAAACTTGATCGAAACCAGAATAGCAATATTTTAAAAGATTACTTTATAAAATAACGCTACCTTCCGCACCTCCGCAGCTGTTCCATGACGTTTGTGACTCCTGTTGGGCTATTTGTAATCCTGAAGTCCCGTACAGATTATGTCAGACTGCTTATATAAAAAAATATAAAAAATACTTACAAAAATTCATAGGCTCAGATCGTACGAAGAAAATTATTGATGACGTCTACGTAATAAATTTGAAACAATTGCCAAATTTTTACAATTAATATTAAGATATGTTAAAATTGATGAGTACGAACTTTTATTCAAAATTTGACCTATGTTGGGATTCGCGCCAAAACTTGTATAACGTCTGCCAAGTGATGACTTATGACAATTGCACAAATAGATAATGGCGGACTGATTGATTTAAATATTTTGTTGATCATTGTTTAATATTCATTCATCATTCGCCAAATTTTACGATATAAATCAATAACCGAAATACATGTAGTAGTGACTTTACGAATGTCTGCATAAAAAATAAAAATTGCAGTGCAAATTCTAGTTTTAAATATCCCGAGAAAATAACTTTGGTATTAAAGTTTTTCAATTTTCTCAGTTAGATGTGGTTTTCGCTCTTGTTTAACGTTCAAGAAAATATCTTAAGAAGAAAAGTAAACATCTAAATTAAATTCTAATGCCAGGTGAGAGACTGTTGTTGGTTTCAATGCCAATTATTCTATGCATGTTCAGGACGGACAAAAATTAAACCATACATAAAATAGATTGGTCCAGTGACAATAGATATATATACATATATAGGAAGATGTGATACGAGTGCCAATGAGACAATAATCCATCCATGTCATAATTTATAAAAGTCAACCATTATAGGACAAGGTGCGGCCTTCAACACGGAGTCTTTGCTCACACCGAACACCAAGCTATAAAGGGCCCCAAAATATAACAAGTGTAAAAACATTCAAACGGGAAAACCAACGGTCTTATCTATGTAAAAACGAGAAACGAGAAACACTTATGAACGACATCAACAAACGACCATTACTGAACATCAGATTCCTGATTTAGGATAGGTCCAAACAATTGCAACGGGATTAAACGTTTAAATGGTACCAAACTTCTCCCTTGTGTGAAACAAATAGTATAACATCACAACATAAAAAGACACCCTTTATAATATCAATTGGAATGGCTTGACTCAATTTAAAAACGTAGTAACACAGATGAACATACACAAAACGAATAAAATGTGATCTATGATACAATTTAAATACAAAGTTAATGAAAATAAGGGATGAATAATTAAAGTAAAAGTATTATACCGCTGTGAAATGCTAAACAATTTCAGAAAAGCAGCAATTTTGAAAAAAAAATTACGTCATATGAAACACAAGTCTATGAAGGGTTCGCATAGGTGGCGAGGGGTTCGCATAGGTGGCGAGTTGGAAGTCAGTACTTTATCCGCTATCTTACGTACCTCCTTTTCCATTTGCAGTAGAACCTGTCGCCATTTAAACAGGTCGACCCATGCACTTCCCAGTACCTACCTATATTTACTGTTAATTCATTATTATGCATGAAATATTAGCCACTGGACTTGATGCAAACATCAATCAATATAGTTTAAGGTAATTTTACAATATTCAAAACATTAAAGAAGAGAATGCTGGAAACGTTTATATGTGTCCAAGCGATATCGAATTGACATAGGGACTACAGTTATAGAAAAAAAATACTTCTAACCAATTAAGGTGGTACCTAACACTACAGGGAGATAACTCTGTAAAATCAGCTAAACGTTTTAATTACGTTGTGTTGTTAAGGGAATATTTTAAGCTTCTCAATGATCAAAATAAGTGTTTGTCAAACTGCTATATAACCAGTGTAATTTTTCTGATAAAACGGTTGGTTCAAATTTTTTAAAATTTTTATATTTTTGTAAAAGGGTCAAAGTAAATATTTTGTCAAAATTTTAAGAAAATTAAACGAGCCAAATTAATTTTAGTTAAAGTGTTGGGTACCACCTTAATCAAAAATTAATCTTCAAAGATACAGGTTTATGATCGATTGTTCTTTGTTTGAATATCCAGTGGCAAATATTTAATTTATATTCAGCCCGAGAAACTGAATATTTATACAATAGATTCTGCTAGATATAGGGCCGAATGAGGTGGCATTTGTATTTCCTCTTGAATACAATTAAATACAATAGTATGTTGGATTAGGGCAGAAATTTAATTTGCCTTGCAACAGGCAACCAACAGAACTTTAATAAATTGTTGCAAGATTTCTTTAACGAACAGATAGCATACGTAGAACCAATGTTAAACATGCGGCAAAGATGAATAGACGGTGCCTAAAATGCAAAACAAAACCATGTGTTTCAACACTGTTGATAGCTTCTTTTCTATACTGTCATTCTATCTCCTTATGTTTTTATTTCGTTAAATAACTTTACAAAAGGTCGAATATCGGTTAAGTAAACTGATCCTACCTTATAATGATCTGTAGATTTGTAAGTGATATTTCAAAACATAATTAATAAATTATATATATATAGTACTTCCCTTCTAATCTTCTACCTTTAAAGTTATATTATATACACCATATTAGCTTGAACAATGACCCATGCCAAATATCGGAAAACTTCGGATGAATCTGGTGCTCTCATAAAAGGAGGTACGGAATCTGCCGAATAGCGGCACGTGACTAGCCAGTTGATATTAAAGGCCCAGACAAGACAAATACCAAGGGCGCAAGTTCCATATCAAGAAAGTCGCCTCCCAAAATATCAATATAATACCTTATTCATTCCGACGTACAAGAGCTGCATATCCAGTCAAGGTCGTTATTTTTTTATTCTTTGACTTTTTATACCATTTCTCTGTAGTCTATATTTCACCAAACTATTCTTTTATTTATATATTAACCCCATCTAGACTGTATTACATGAACAAGCTTAGAGACTAACGCATTAACATATATTTCGTATGTACTTTCAATTATATCAGATTTTTTTCGGCCGGCTGTGAGGAGATAATATGATTTACCATAATTTTCCATCCGTCTGTCTATCCATGTTCTTTGTGAACACACAAACTAGGTTGACAGGCTAGTTTTCACAAAAGGTGACCCACTAAGGCCTCTCTACCACCAAGGCGACGTCATACTGTTGACGAAAATGTCAACAAGAGTCCACACACTGAAATGTCTCGCCTTCTTTACTTATCATTGATATTATTTTGGTAGTCCTTAACATCAAGCTTTACTACAACTATCACATAAACTTAACATGATCCAAGAAAATGAGGTCTAGTTCATATAAACCAATCAAAAAATACGTGTACACCTTACAATTATTCAATACACTAAATATAGTTGACCTATTGCTTATAGTTTCTAAGAAACAAACTTAACAAAGAAAATTAGACATTGGCCAATGAACCATGAAAATGAGGTCAAGGTCAGAAGAACCAGGCCAGGCTGACATGTACAGCTAACAATTCTTCCATACAACAAATAAAGATGACCCATTGCTTATAGTATAAGAAACACAGACCAAAATACAAAACTTAGCACTGCATGAACCTTGAAGATGAGCTCACGGTCAAATAAAACCTAAAATAAGATTTTGGTCTTGATTGACATTTTCGCTTTTAAAACTGAAAATAAATTCATTTTGGTGTGACAAAAGCACTTTTCTTCGTTTCTCTTCATTTACCGAGGAACCCTTAAAACCAGATTTTGAAAGCCACAGATGTTATGAATAGCGAATAGCAAAAACCATCAAAGGTTTACTTAAACCGACAAAGGTTCGCTTTGTCTAAAGGAGTTGAAACCTTTTATAAAACTTCAACAAAATATTTCTAGAATGTACAATATATACCATGTCAGTGAAGAAGCACAGACTACTGAGCCAACTTCCAAGCAAGGACCGAAGCTCATAAACTCGACAATGTTAAACGCAAGACTTCGGGAATGTCCGGAGAGCCGACAACCTTGCTTCCGAAGTTGACTACTGAGCTAATGCTACTCTGGATGACATACAATTCACCAGCAGCGACCTCGATCTAGTATTGGAAATTACAAAAATATAACGCTTGGTAAATGTGATGCTTCCATAATGCCTTTCCTGGATACGCGTTTATAGTAAAAAAAAAAAACTTAACTCATATCTTGTGGAGAGTTGTTCAGTATTTTTGTGATTCAACTTTCAGTTTAAGATTAAAAATACAATGATGAACTTGACTGCTGTATCCCAATATTTGACAATTTTACCTCTGTTTGTTTTGCTCACAAAGTGTTATCAATATAAAGGAATTCTAGGAGAAACAAGAATGTGTCCTCAGTACACGAATGCCCCACTCGCACTATCATTTTCTATGTTCAGTTGACCGTGAAATTGGGGTAAAATCTCTAATTTGGCATTAAAATTAGAAAGATCATATCATAGGGAACATGTGTACCAAGTTTGAAGTCGATTGGACTTCAACTTCATCAAAAACTACCTTGACCAAAAACTTTAACCTGAAGCGGGACAGACGGACGAACGAACGGACGGACGGACGAACGAACGAACGGACGGACGAACGGACGGACGGACGAACGGACGGACGGACGAACGGACGCACAGACCAGAAAACATAATGCCCCTCTACTATCGTAGGTGGGGCATAAAAAATAAAATCACAGAAGTACTGAACTCCGAGGAAAATTTAAAATGGAAGTCCCTAATAAAATGTCAAAATCAAAAGCTCAAACACATCAAACGAATGGACAACAACTGTCATATTCCTGACTTGGTACTAGCATTTTCTTATGAAGAAAATGGTGGATTCAACCTGGTTTTATTGATAGCTAAACTTCTCACTTGAATGACAGTCATGTAAATGAGAGGTTAAGATAGCTATTAAAACAGGTTCAATTAACTATTTGTACATAAGGAAATGCTTGTACTAAGTCAGAAATATGACAGTGTTTCCACCGTGCGCTGTGTTTGAGCCTTTGATTTTTATGCCCCACCTACGATAGTAGAGGGGCATTATGTTTTCTGGTCTGTGCGTCCGTTCGTCCGTTCGTCCGTTCGTTCGTTCGTTCGTTCGTCCGTCCGTTCGTTCGTTCGTCCGTCTGTCCCGCTTCAGGTTAAAGTTTTTGGTCAAGGTAGTTTTTGATGAAGTTGAAGTCCAATCGACTTCAAACTTAGTATACATGTTCCCTTTGATATGATCTTTTTAATTTTAATGCCAAATTAGAGGGTTTACCCCAATTTCACGGTCCACTGAACATAGAAAATGATAGTGCGAGTGGGGCATTCGTGTACTATGGACACATTCTTGTTGTCATTTGATAGACTTTCCGTTTTGACTATTTCTTTGAGTTCGGTAATTGTGCTATTTACTTTCCACTAGAAACGCTGAAAATCAAACAGTTCTCATATACAACTTTAACAAAACTTTATTTAATTCAACAATAAAGCAAACATTTATAACAGTAAAAATGCATTATTTTGTTATATTCACATTCAAAATACTCCCAAATATACACTCTCACACACTCATACACACATAGACGCGTGTGCGCAATCTGTTAAGTTAAAACTAAGTTAGATGTAAATAAAATATCAGAAAAATATAAAAGGGCATCACGTTTAAATTATTTAGCATATAACACATACTGATGGCAATTAAGAAATTTGTTAGCAAAAAAAATTGCAAGACACAAGCATTTAACACTTTGAATTTTGTCTTATATATTTGCAAAACAGCATTAAACTTTCATTAAGTGCAAATCGTCAAAAATGTCTAAAGGCCTCATTTTGAGATCTTCTCATTAACTATTTATATATGAGAAAAAAAACTATACCCAAAAAGTCATTTCGCTACTCAATTAATTTAACAAAGATGTTAATTTGTGTAAAATGTCTGTTTGTGTAAAACCTGATCATTCATAATTTGACAAAAACAGTATGCGTGAAATTGCAATTTTAGGTGCAACACCGTATATATATATGAGGATGACATCACAAGCAACCTTTCTTTATAAAAGTTTCCGGATTAAGGTAATTCGATCGTTCATTTATTAATGAAATTGACATATATTTTTTTGAAAGGCTTGAAATTATTTTTTTGTATTTTTGCAATTTCAGGGACACAAAATACAAATTGCTCGCAGCGTAGCTATTCATTTGATTCATTCACACTGTGACAGACATGCGCACGTATGTCATTGTCTCATTAAACTACAATTAAAGCACTGATTGGTCTATAAACAAAACAACAATACTGTATCCTTGTTTTAGTTAAAGCTCTTCTATAAAAGCATGCAAAACAAAACTTTAATCAACTTGCTTGCTATGTTTGCAAACAATAGGTAGGCGGAGTTTCAATATATACTGGGGTTTGATTGGACATGAATTGAAGTTAATGTTTACTGCCCAATCAAATTCCAGTATATAGTAAACAAACTACCTACCTGTTGTTTAAAAACACACAAACAAACATAGCAAGCAAGTTGATCAATGGTTTGCTTTGCATGCTTTCATGGAAGTGCTGTAAAGCTACATGTATGATTGTCTTACCAAGGCAACATTACATTGAAACACTCTCTTTGTGAAATATGTTTATAAATATACAAATATAACAAATATAAAAACAACATAGAAGTATAAAAATCGATGAAATAAAACTCACTTTATAAATATTTGATTGACTTTAAAAGTTATGGAACGGCCATTTAACTTCAAGGGGGGTATGTTTTATTTTCCTACAAAAATATTCTGTCCTCCAACTGTATGGGGGAGAATCTTATTGAGAAGATGACCAAAAAAAATGTCTGAATGTAAATTTCCCCATATGTTAGAATTTGAAAAAAATTAATTTTATTGTTAGCATTAAAAACTAAAAAACCACCCCTCCCCTTTGAAGTTAAAAAAGTTACGTCATGTCACGTGCACAGTATCACAGTCATACTTGCATGATCTATTGTGTCGATAGTTTTTGATTGTTTCGGATTCAGCTACTTATCGCTTGTACATGCAGTATTTATCTTAAGATGATATACTTGAATACAATATTGTTAAACTTTAAAATAATGCATCAGTTCTTTGTAGATTTTCACAAAATCTTTTTTTTTTTTAGGTTGTATCACGATCACGATCGTGCAATCATGGCAAAGGGTCAAAATCGTATAGTACACGCCTAAATCGTTAAAGTTGGCAGGTATTCCTTTAGAATTGCACAACACAATTTTGTAAATATTCGCCAAAGGAATCATTCAACGAATTTTAAGATCAAAGACGGTTAAAGACTAGATTATCGTCAAATATGATTGTATTTAAATTTTCAAAATTGCAATTGAACAACTACGTATACTTTAAAAGAATTTTATGAAATTTGATGGAATTATATTTAGCCATTCTCAAAGTGTTGCAAATTAACGAACGACGACGTACGTCAATAGAAGCGCCCTCTATGTTTCGCTACTGCTTCGATTACAGGGGACACAATTACGTATTTTCTACTATCTAAATAACTTATTTACAATGTTATAAAAAATATAATAATGATCCATTATTAACGATATAACATATACAAATAACATAACAATAACACATTTCTTTTAAAAAAAAATCATTAAATTAAATATATGAGGGTGTGGATGGGGTTTTCAAAATAGGGGATAATGTGCAAAAAGTACAGATTAAAAGACAACAAATAAGAATAAAGAAAAATAGGGTGTTTAAGATATATAAATAAAAGAGAAAACGGACAAAATAAATAGTGATTTGAGAATTATGGTGGAATTATAAGAACAAAGAAATAAAGGACCCTCATACAGACCCTCATATATATACATTTTAAATTCAGCACCAATCGAGATAGCGACTATTTATGCATATATTTTCTCCGTATAGCGCTTTTCCTTTCCGTAAATTTAGTGTACTAAAGTCATATTAAGTGTAGTGATACAAAGTAAGTACGGAACGGATTTGAGCTCTGCGCCGGAGATTGATATTCTCTCTACATGTTTTAACACTTTTTTACACATATACTGTACATATATCTTATACAGTGTCCACCTAATCTAGTAACCAATGTATCTACATTTGTTAAAAAGAGTTTGCCTATTAGCCCCGTGTTTATTTCACGAGCAGGGTTAAATTCGGAGTTTTTGAAACGAAGAAGAATTGTGGTCAATCTGACTGAAATGCAGACAGTTTTCAAGCTTTGATTACAAGAATATGAAAAGGCCCCTTTCTACTTTCTGTTTTAAACAACTTTTAAGATGCTCTGGCTTTTTTCGGATAATAACACACTGTCAACAATTTGAAGATTGAAATTTCATTGGCTGATATAAAACAATTATCAGAACAGAAAGTAGCACGAAGTGTTTGTCAGATCATATTCTAAGCTTTGACACATGTTCTGCTTTTTAATCAGATTAAATTAGAGTATACCAGCATCTATTTCGAAAATTAGATGGGCTATTTTGTCCCATGAACTTGGGCTTTTCTTTTTAGTCATACGAAACGCTGAATGGGATTTTTTTTTCACCTAAAGAAAATACCTAATTAAAAGTAGAATATTTTTCATGGGATTTCTAAAATGTTACATTTTTGTTATGTCTAAAATACTTCATCGTATGTCATGGTCTATGTTATATCTAAAATGATACATTCTATGTTTCTGTATATACAAAATATTACATCTAGTGTTTATATGTCTAAAATGGTACATTGAATGAACATTTTATGTTTTGTCTTAATTTAACATTTTATGCTTTGAATGGTAGATTATATTATATATAATTTCTAAAATGTTACATCTATTGTTATATCTTAATGTTACATTTAATGTTTTGTCTAAAATGTTGCATTTCATGTTTTGTTCAAAATGTTACATTATACGTTTTGTCTAAAATGTTACATTTTATGTTTTGTCTAAAATTTTGTATTTAATGTTTTGTCTAAAATGTGACATTATATGTTTTGTCTATGATACATAAAATACACTAATGGAGATGAGTTATAAATTTAAATCCTGAACGGCTTCTTTCAAAACATTATTGTTTCAAGAGTTTTGAGATTCTTCGATGATCCACAATACTAAATTTATAAATTAAACAGAATCACTTTATCATAATCTCTCTTGTCCGAACATTGTAGTACAATTCACCACCCTAATTCTTAAAAGGAAAGTTTGACCTAAAGCACGGAATATATATCTTATCACAGTTTCTTTTTCAAAAGTTTTGTGATGCAATAGTTTGCTAAACTATCTAAAACAAATCTTTAGTTAGGACTACATGCTCCAATTCATACATTTTTTTTGTCAAAACCGTTAACGTTAATTCGTGACACGTGCGGCGGAACCTGTGACTGGATTAATTTGTTTTGTGATCCAGCAGCACTTATTGTTGACGCTGACATCGACTGGTTCAATGTTATTTCGGAATCTGTTTCTGTCTTTTCCGTCTTCTCTGTCTTTTTCAATTTATTTCTGCACTTGGCAAACAATGTTTTCAAACACCCTGTGTTGTTCTCGGGACCAAGCATTCCCATTAGTAGTGTAAACAAACCGAGGGAGAAAAACAGGGAAAATCCAATTGTGCAAAATAAAAATATCCCAAACTGCAAAAAAAATTGTACCATTGCAAAAAACATAAAACACGATGCGCCCAATGTTGTACATGCACCTGAAAACACGGATGTTGCCATTTCTTCCAGCATGTCACGTGTTCTATTTAATCGATCCTTGTGTAGTGATAGGTGATATCCTTCCGCCAAATGCACAACATAATCCACAGCTAACCCGACGACAATACACATGTTCAAAGAAACTAATAACTGAAATGAATTAAAAAAATGTAAAATCAAATTCAAAATACCAGTAAAGTTATTCAGTTATTGATAATAAGGTCTATGGAAAATTATGACATTTTAGCGATGTAAAAAATCATCCCATATCCTACAATTACTGATTCAGAAGCTGTATCTGTTCTTATACATCTTTGGCTTCATATTTTCCGCTTAAAATGATGAAGGTAAATACAGAAAATCTATTCAGACCCATTCAGTTTATAAAGTTGTTTTCAATTGTTTCTGTTTTTTCAAAAAACATTTTCTCAAAATGTCATAACAACAAAGATCAAAAGCGTTTTTTATCAATGATTCATTAATAAAAAAACAAGTATCTACGCGAAAGCTACTTATACTTACTCCTAGTTTCCAACCAGCAAGGGGAATAACTCCAATAACACAAATTGTTGTACAACATATTGACATGGTTGCAAAAAATCCGATTATTACATTCATGGTTGTCAAGGTCAGGATAGGAAAGGCCAAGGTCACTCCTATGATGATTCCTTGCACTGCATTGTCCGCTAAACTCTACAAAACATAGCAGAGCAAAGTTATCAAAACATTTATAAAAACGAAAAGAACTTTATGAAATAAAGATTTAATTTTAATAATTAAATAAAATAACCATTAAAAAGTAACAAGTGGAGAGAACAGTGAAATAAACTGTCTGATATGTAAATGAATATTGATTTCTAAATTAAGCAATTAATGAATGGCTGTTATTTATTTTGAATTTACAAGTTTTATCGTTTATATCAATATACAATGTTATTTCCATTGTTTTATGTAATGAAGGTCTACATATAATAGTAATGCTGCAGCTGATTTAATAAGTTTATGTAAATAAATCGGAAAAAAAACTTTGGTTTCTTTATAGTACAATCTGAATAAAATTTGGATCTATTATAATTTTCATTCGTATAGTTCTGGACAAAATATTCAATTTCATGATGTTTGATGTATAGGGAAAACGGTAGTATTACATTTTCCCAGCATTAGGTTGGCCTTTTGTGTACCCAAGACAGGGCGTAGGAAGTCAACTTGAGAACGCTGTGATTGGATGTATTAAAGGGTACAAGTTATTTTTTTATTTATCTATTAATAACTGCAGTGTGTATATTTACAATATAAATTTTAGAACCTATTGAAATATTTTCTAGAGAATTATTCGAAAATGTTGCATAATTAGTAAAGGTTGAATCTAGTGCATTTGGTTACTATGCAATTATTCTAAAAATAGTAAAATCACGTGAAGGCCGCGTGGAGTCTGCATGCACAAAGCGTGATAGATATTGTTCGGAACCAAATTGCGTTCTGAAATTCTCTTGACTTTTTATTACTTTAACGTATTCCCAATCATTTATTTATTTAGTATATTGATATATAATTGAACCATAAAATTAATTTTTGACTCTTCACATTTAACATAATCCGCGAATATTTATTTTGAATTTATTGAACCATAAAATTAATTTTTGACTTTTCACATTGAATAATTATTGCCATTCATTATAAATAAATTTCTATCAAAAATTAGGCTCAAAGATATATATTGATACGAATAACAATGTACACAGATGTTTGCGTATGAATACACAACGTTAGAGTGGGCGTGTCTTCATAAAAATTGATAACATTGAGAAGCTAATTCTTTTAACCAATCATAAGACAGTAAATACACCAAATTTATTTATTAAGTTTTGTTTCCAAGCGGATATTTTTGTAAAGTGTCTATGTACCTGTCCCAAGTCAGGAGATTTTAAGGTGGTACCCATTTTGTCAAAGTATTTACTTTGACACTTTAACAAAAATATAAAAATGTAAAAAAATTTGAACCAACCGTATTGTCAGATAAATTACACTGGTTGTATAGCAATTTGACAAACACCAATTTTGATCATAGAGAAGCTTAATATTCCTTTTACAATACAACGTAATTAAAACGTTTAGCTGACTTTACAGAGTTATCTCCCTGTAGTGTTAGGTACCACCTTAATTCGGTTATTTTAGTTGGTAGCTGTTTGTCGAGTAATGTTTTAGCATAAATCAGTATATTGGATTTCTTGTTTTAATTGATTTACATTTTGTCATGCTTCAATGGATATCTTACAATTTATCATACGGTATGAGTGATTAATCACCAGCCCAGTAGTCATCACTTCTGTGATGACGTCATGCATTATCCTGGACATGGTCATATTAATTAGAATTTAACTGCATATTAACAAAACTTAATACTAAGGATTTTCACCCCCCCCCCCAAAATCCCCGGAATATACTTCATTAAACCCCTTCGGATCATTGGGTCATCAATGCTCTTCAACTGCGTACTTTAGTTGATTGGAGTCACTGATAAGTGAAACACCTGTCTCACGTTCACAATATATCATAGTCCCCATAAAAGGCTTATTTAGTTTGCTCTTACCTTCTGTACATAAAACCAGTGCCATGTTTGGAATGTCAGTTGGAATCCGCCTTTAAGACCAGTCGGCATTGTTGAGACCTGTACCAAAAGCAAACTTTAATTTTAAGGTGGTACCCAACACTTTAACTAAAATTAATTTGGCTCGTTTAATTTTCTTAAAATTTTGATAAAGTATTTACTTTTACTCTTTGACAAAAATGTAAAAATCTTAGAAAATTTGAACCACCCGTTTTATCAGAAAAATTACACTGGATATATAGCAGTTTGACAAACACTTATTTTGATCATTGAGAAGCTTAACATTCCCTTAACACCACAACGTAATTAAAACGTTTAGCTGATTTTACAGAGTTATCTCCCTGTAGTGTTAGGTACCACCTTAAGATAATACTTTTAAGAACTGTGTACCTTAAATGTAAACTCAATAATGTTCTTCCCATTGTATGCTTTTACAAAAATTCTACAAGTAAACCTATTTTGTGGCGTTCGGATTTCACTTGACAATTTAATGTATCTTTTATTGTGTACTTGGAATGTAACCCGAGTAATGTTCTTGGTGAATTCTTAATGTATGCTTTTACAAACATTCTACAAGTAAAAACTCTTTTATGGCGATCAGATTGTTAGTTGACATTTTAATGTATCTTTTACCGTGTATGTAATCTTAATAATGTTCTTGGTGTATTCTTACTGTATGTTTTTATAAAACTTCTACGAGTAATAGTCATTTATGGCGATCAGATTGTTACTTGATGTTCTAATGTATTTTTTTCAATTAAGAAAGGAAATGAAATATTCATTTTCATTGATCAAAGTAAGGAGCAGATGTTCTTTTCTGTGAACATAACTGTTATATATACATCAATCGGAAGTAGAATTACATCTTACCAGATCATTTATGAATGTTTCCCATAACTCCACTAGCGGTATTCCAGTAGCATATCCGGTTGTCTTCCGATTTATAGTGGTATTGATCTCTACGGCTATGTACTTAAATTGTGTTCCATAATATATTGCTGTAAGAAGAGGTTGTCAGCTTGAGAGAAATTTTATAAAGATGTACTAAAAGGAAGAATATTGATTTCAGGATGCAATTGCAACCATGGGTCACCTGACGGCTTTCAACACTGACCAAAACCCATACTGCATTGTCAGCTAAAAGGAAGAATATTGATTTCAGGATGCAAGCGCAACCATGGGTCACCTGACGGCTTTCAACACTGACCAAAACCCAAACTGCATTGTCAGCTATGAAAAGCATCGACATAACAAAATGTTTGAACAAGAAACCCTACAGCTAGCGCAGCCTAAATTATGAAAGAAAAAAAAACACATACGACAAACAATTCATGCGTCTATTTTTCGTGAATGGACGTAATGTACTAAAAAAATGTGACAACTGGTTGTATACATGTGTTGATCCTTTCTTATCAATATTCACCAAACTCATTATTCAAAAAAAGAATTAAACAACTCTTTATAAATTTGATGCATAGTTTGTTTATGTAATTCATACGTGTTTCTCGTTTCTCAGTTTTATATAGATTAGACCGTTGGTTTTCCCGTTTTTAATGGTTTTTCTCTAGGAATTTTTGGGCCCTTTATATCTTGCTTTTCGGTGTGAGCCAAAGCTCTGTGTTGAAGGCCATACCTTGACCTATAATGGTTTTCTTTTATAAATTGTTGCTTGGATAGAGAGTTGACTCATTGGCACTCATACCACAACTTCCTATATCTATATAGGAAGCACTTTTCAATGTTAACCTTCACCAGGAACGCTCCTTTAAAAGTCAAGGATGATTACTGAACCGATCAGTTGGAGAGCTTCATGACCAAAAGGAAATACAAAATAACCAATAAAATTGAGAATGGAAATGGGGAATGTGTCAAAGGGACAACAACCCGACCAAATAAAAAACAACAGCAGAGGGTCACCAACAGGTCTTCAATGTAGCGAGAAATTCCCGCACCCGGAGGCGTCCCTCAGCTGGCCCCTAAACAAATATATACTAGTCCAGTGATAATGAACGCCATACTAACTTCCAAATTGTACACAAGAAACTAAAATTAAAATAATACAAGAAAATCTAGCTAAATAAACTCATCATAGATACCAGGACAGGTCAACTTTGCCTGAGGGAGGGGAAAGCCCGGGAAACCAACGTTTCTTAATAACTCATAAAGGAACAATTCAAGAAACATTTATTTTCAATCATGATGTCGGTATCAAAGTTCTGTCTAGGGAGCTGATGATATGGCGCCTACGTGTGCGGGAGTTTCATTGAAGACCAATTGGTGGCCTTCGGCTGTTGTCTGCTCTTTTGTCAGGTTGTTGTCTCTTTGACACATTCCCCATTTCCATTCTCAATTTTACAAACACTTGATTTAAAATCAATTAAAAGGATTTACTTGAAACTGTTTTCTCAATCCGTTTGTATCTACATCTTAAAGATTTACGGTTTTAAAACAAAACACATCCCATAAAAGCACATTATTCTATTGGCAATTCAAATATATTTCTACCTCATATAAATTAAATAATTGTAGAAATACACCTTTAAATTCTTCGAAACCAATTAATAACCATAGACAAAACCTTGATAAATAATCAAATAAAAGGGTGAGTTGAAATTGGCTTTGCTATCTATTCATATGTACTTTAAACCCCGTAGAACTCAACAACGTCTTTTAAGATTTACTGTTTTTAACTATACGGATATCAGCATGTATTTTCAAGTGTTGATTTATTCGAAATTTAAAATACTAAAATACCGGTTGAAATTGCATTGTACATGTGTAGGAATTCGGATTGTTAAATTAACTCATCATAGATACCAGGTTAATATAGTTATCAAAAGTACCAGGATTATAATTTAGTACGCCAGACGCGCGTTTCGTCTACATAAGACTCATCAGTGACGCTCATATCAAAATATTTATAAAGCCAAACAAGTACAAAGTTGAAGAGCATTGAGGATCCAAAATTCCAAAATAAAACTTTTGCAAAAACAATAGGTCATAAATTAAAGTTAACCCGTGTCATAACCTCGAAAATCCATGAAAGTAGTTTGTTTTGGGATTTTTTTTTAGTTCATAAAAGTTCTTGGAAACGTGAGAAGATATTGTACAAGAAAAATGGGCTATTAAACCCGTAGAACTAAATGTCATTTAGATTAACTGTTTTAAACCAAGCCGGACACACATGTTTGAAGTGATATTACAAATTCATGGAAAAGTTGAAGTATAATTTTACCCGATAAAGAGATAATTAACCCCGTAGAACTATATGTCTTTAAGATTTATTGTTTTAAACCCAGTCGGACACATATTTTTTAAGTGTTATTACAAATTCATGGAAAAGTTGAAGTATAATTTTACCCGAAAAAGATATCATTAACCCTGTAGAACTATATGTCTATAAGATTTATTGTTTTAAACCCAGTCGGACACATATTTTTTAAGTGTTATTACAAATTCATGGAAAAGTTGAAGTATAATTTTACCCGAAAAAGATATCATTAACCCTGTAGAACTATATGTCTTTAAGATTTATTGTTTTAAACCAACCCGGACACATGTTTCAAGTGCCATTTCGATTGATTTGACTGTACTTGTAATGTTAATGACGACACATTACAACAGTTACTGACGTACTGGAATAGAAAATGTTAATAACTTATGGGTCATAAACTTAAGTTTACCGATAGTCAACCCTAGTAAATCTTTATTAGTATTGCATGTGGGACTTTTTTTTTTATTTATCACATAATTGGAAAACTTAGAAAAGAGGGACAAAAGATACAGAGAAACAGTCAAACACATAAATCGAAAACAAACTGACAACGCTATGGCTAAAAATGAAAAAGACAAACAGACAAACAATAGAACACATAACACAACATAGAAAACTAAAGAATAAGTAACACGAACCCAGAAGCTATTTTCAAACATTTGATATACATGGAAAAGATATGATAAGTAAAACACACCAGTTGACTATCTTTTCAATCCTATATGTACGTTATAAGATTTTCAGTCTCTCTGTTTAAGTTGATTTAAGAAATTGGTATTGACTTCGAATATTACGTATTTTGTGTTTCGTTAAGTATCTTTCAAAACAATTTCTCCTCATATACATCGTCATAATAGAACTATACTACTAGAGTTCTTTTGAAACTAACTGTGTACCAATTACAAACAGCTGATTTATATTCATGCAAATGTACGTTTAGTTGATATGGATTTTTATCTTTAATTAATTTGTCTTATCCTGGTTTATATCATTGTTTATAAAGATTTACTTTTTCAAACCCGGAAATAATTAGTATTATTTAAACCAATGTCCTCGTATTGATTGGGAAATGGGACCAAATTGAAATGTTATATTCCAGATACAAGAATAAAACGAACCGTAGCAAATCATTATAAAGCAGACGATATGATTTCTATTTTGGACGACAACCGATTATGAAAAGATTTTTTGAAGATCGATACAAAAAAATGTTTCAGAAATTATATACTGCTTGAATTCCCTGAAACCGATTTGTTCAAAGTGTCTGATCCTTTTGTCATTTTGAACAATAAAATATGTTTAAACTAGCAAATTATTAACAAACACTTGTTTAATAATCAATTAAAAACTTATTTTTTCTGTTTAAAACCATTATGCATTTACTGTTTTAAACTTGGATATACCAATGTTTTAAGTGGTTTTTGAAATTGGTTAGATTACACTTGATTTACAAAATGAAAGCATGTTTTAAATTGGGTGTCCTTGAAAATTATTTCAACCCAATATATATGTCTTTAAGATGTATCTATACTATTAAACGAGAAGACCTCATATTGTGTGTCGCTTCTCTTCCTTCCTCGATAAATTAATCATCATGCCTCAATGTTCTAAAGGTAGCATGCATAGTGACTGTCGCATTTGTCATCCATTCTTATGATTATTCAGATTGAGTTATTTTGGGAGAAAAACGACAAAAAAAGGAGTCCGGATATTGATTCCGTCATCAGACTGACTTTTCGTCATAGATAAGACTTCCGATTTGAACCATGCACAAGTACAACCAATCGTATGATAGATAACAAAAATGAAAAATAAATAAGGCAATCACAGCGTTCTCCATATCATGGTGTTTAGATCGCAAGAACAACAACTATTATCATGATTATACCTCCTTAGAGAGGACAATTATTTTTCGAGTTTATCTACGTGTAAACTACGATTATACTACTTTAATATAGATACTATCTGTATTCTTTCTATTGTTTTCTTTGAATTTTTTACTATTGAAGGGGTTTATCTACATGTAAACTACGATTATACTACTTTAATATAAAGACTATCTGTATTCTGCCTACTGTTTTCTTTGAAATTTTTACTATTGTAGGGGTCATACCAGTTGCATATATATCACAATAGGTAAAACATGTGGAAACAAGAATGTGTCCATAGTACACGGATGCAACATCGGTATTATATTTACTAAGTTTCGAGTTGACTGGACTTCAACTTCATCAAGAACTAGCTTGACCAAAACCATTAACCTGAAGCAGTACGGACGGACGAACGAACGAACGAACGAACAAACGAACGAACGCACGGATGCACAGACTAGAAAGCCGAATGCCCATAAGGGAGCTACCATTTGATTTTATGGGGGGGGGGCTAGGATGAAAAATTATGTCCTGCATTTTTTTCAGCTGTAATCTCTGTCCTGCCTTTTTATTTTTCACTCTGTTCGGTCCTGCCTTTTTTTTTTTTTTTTTTTAGTTTATCCTGACTTTTTTTTTGCAAGCGTCTCATCCTGCCTTTTTTTTTTACTTAAAACTCCTGTCCTGCCTATTTTTTTCAAATTTCATCCTAGCCCCCCCCCCCCCCCCCCCCCCCCCCCCCCCCCCCATAAAAATCAAATGGTAACTCCCTTAATTGTGCATACAAATTTATTGTTGAAAGTGAAAGTAGTGATTTGGCAAAAATGAAAGTAGGGTAAAGATCATAGGGAGACAGAACCTTTTTCGGGAAATCGGGATCGGTGTTTTTAAGCTCGGGATTTGAGATTGACCCTTACGGGATTTTGGGATTTCGATATTTTCAAAACACGAAAATAATTGAATTTAACAGAAAGGAAACAAATATCGGACTTTGGAAAAAAGAAGAGGGCTTTTGATACCTTTTATGAAATTCTCAATACATAATATCTTTTACAAAAAATCATCATGCCTGCAACAGTTTACAAGCTGTATATGCCCGCGATTTCGCGGGTGTGTTCTAATTATTTATAATGCGTACACATCCAATAAAACACATTAGTTTATTTACATCTTAAACATGTTTCCATTATATTTAAAGTAAATTTTTCCAGATATACATGATATATATACAAATTGAATTCTTCGAAACCACTTGAGAACCATTGACAAACACTAAATGACTGATTTGTTGAAATGGGTTATATTTTTTATCAAATGCACTTGTTAACCCCGTAGATATCAACCGTGTTTGTAAGATCTACTGTTTTATACCCATCCGAATACATATATATATTTATATATATGTTTCAAGTGTTATTTCAATTGATTTGAACGTTATTACAAAGTTAGTCTTTAAAAAGTTAGTTACCACATTACTTACATAAAGGGAAGTTCGTAATGTGTAAACTTATTTGGTCATAAACTTAAGTTATCAATGATAAACCTCGGAAGTCTACGAAAGTATTTCGCGTGGGTTTTCTTTTATAATTGATAAGAGATTTCTTGGGGAAACATAGAAGATTATTTTCAACTATTTGATGTATACTTCCATATTTCCCATTTCCTTTCTCAATTTTATATTGTACAAGGGAAAGGGATGTTTACAACTACGTCTTGTCGATAGGAATGTCATTATGGCTTTTCGTATTCTCTGTTTAAAGCCTATCTTTAGCAATTGGTTTTATTTCAAAATTAAATTTTCAAACCACGAGATATCACTGCCTCCAAGATTAACTCGGAAACACATATGCTTTACGTATTATTTATATCGATTCCACTGTATTTATAGAGACATAAGACCAAATCGAAATGTTATAGAGGTCACCACGCCAAAACAATAACAAACCACGAAAAAGCAGAAGACGTCATGTTCATGCCAGACGGCAACTAACGACAACCACTTATTAAACAATTTAAAATACAACTAAAAAATGCATTTTAGGACTATACTACTGAAATTCTTTTAAAACGAATTGAGCATAATTGACATGGACCACTTGATAACAATTCGACGTTTCAGAATGTAATGCATCCTGGCTAATATTTTCAAAAGTGTACACCAAAACGTCCTGATTGGTTGAAAATGTCATAAACAATGGAAATTTAACCAATGACGTGACGTTATTTTCATTTTGGGTACGAACAATGAAATTACCCTTGCTTAAGATTCTGAAACGGCCAATTGAGTACCATTGACAAACAATTGGGTTTTCTTTTTATATATATTTTTTAACCCATATAATCACCGTCTTTTAAATTTACTGTTTTAAACCCGGACACATCTATTTTTCAAGTGTTATTACACTTGATTTGATGGCACTTGTAATTTAAGAGACTTAAAGATTACCAAAGCTACTGATAAAGCGACAAAAATCATGCTTGTCCTAAAGCGATCTTGTCAACACTATTATAAAGGACTGAATAGGGAGTTACATTTTTTTTAGTTGTTTGTTATTCATTCCATAACTTTGAAAAATTATTTTTCACACAAACTGTTTTGTTTCGACTTATATTTGATGTGTTTCCCTCATTTTTGGTTTGTAACCCGGATTTGTTTTCTCTCAATCGATTTATGACTTTCGAACAGCGGTAAACTACTGTTGCCTTTATTTCTTTATTCTCTATTCTTTGTAACCCTTACTTTCTATTGCTTATATCTAAGCACCCAATAATCCTGGCTGTTCTTTATCTTTTGGACTTTTTTTATGCACTTTAAAGCTATTATTTTCTATTCATTAAACCCTTCTCAGACCTTCAATCATATGTATCTTACTTTGACACTGGATTACAAAAGTTTATTTCTGCGTTCATCGTTGTTACCTTCATGTAAAGTCATTCTACGCGTGCACGTTCACGTTATCCTTTTTTTAAATTCAATAACAGTAAGTAAAGAAGTAAAGCTTACAAGAATCTGAGAGAAGCTGTTGTGTAAATCCACTTGTATTTTTATATTCACCAATCAGGGCATCGTGATGTCCAAAATCGGCCGTATAATTTTTCTGAAACTCGTTGTAAAGCCAGTATCCAACAGGTATCTACAATCAGAGAATAGTCATTCTTGTTTTTATACAATAAGACAATGTATTCAATAGATATAAGAAGATGTGGTATCTATGAGTGCCAATGAGACAACTCTCTATCCAGTCACAATTTGTAAAGTAAACCATTAAAGGCCAAAGTAATAAACACAGAGCTATGGCTCACACCGAACAGCAAGCTATAAAGAGCCCTAAAAGGACTTCTGTAAAGTATGAATGATGTAATTGATTTGTTTTGAAACAATAACTGATCTTAGATGTTTTGGTATAGTCTTTAAAATGTATTTTTTATTATGATACAGTTTTCAGTCGTGTAAAAATGTATAGCTTAAACTTTTAAAAACAAAATTAACGAGCTCTGAGGAAAATTCAGAACAGAACTCGATGTTTTCATTCATAATTAATCAAGAATGAACATGATTTCGTGCAGGCAAACCTCAATCGTAATAAAAAGTATAAATAAAAAGTTAGTTTTATCTGACAGGTCCAAAAATGTTCACCGTACCACTCATCAAATGTAGTTTCTAAAAATAATGTGACGAAAATTTTTGTTGGACAGACAAGCTGGTTACAATTTAGCCACACTACCAAAGAGGTGTTATACTATATTACATATTTACTCACTGCTAAGTAGTCTTTGAAAGCTGTTGTAAAGGAGGATGAGTCGTAGTGAGCTGGCAGAGCATTCATAAAGTTTATAGTCTTTGTATAGTCCCAGGGGAGAGATAAGTCTACTATCCCAATGTCTGCTGACTTCGACTGAAAAGAGATAAAACAAATATAAAGATATAGGAAGATGTGGAATGAATGCCAATGGGTCAACTCTGCATCCAAGTCACAATTTGTAAAAATGAAAACATTATAGGTCAAAGTATGGTGTTCAACACGGAATATTGGCTCAAACCGAACAGCACGCTATAAGAGGCTCCAAAACATTGCTATATTAAACCATTCAAACGGGAAAACCAACGGACTAATCTATAGAACAAACGAGAGACAAGAAACACTTATGAACAACATCAACAAATGACCACTACCATGACTACTGAACATCAGATTCTTATCTTTATTTCTCAACAAACCAAATTATATTGGTATAGATATGCACACAATAAATATAACATAATGTATATGTACAGACATACAAGAGTTATTTGAAAGCAAGAGAGAGTCAAATATCATAAATAATAGTATTCATTTTGAACTAAAATCAAGTACAAATGTACATGATTTACCCAGAAGAGCCTACATGCATATTGACTAGCCTTATTAATTTGCACAACCTGTTAAGATCAGTAAGATTTTTACTATTCATCAGTTCATTAAATAGATGTTACTGTCAAATTTAATATGAATATTCATCTATTTGAATATGAAAGGGTATTGACAATCAGTCTCTTTTTTCGACTGAAGAGAGTACAAATCTATATTCAATAATTATATGCAGGGGCAGTTCTCCTTTACCAATTTATGTTCTTTTCGAATGAAGACAAAACAAACTTATAGATATAAATGTCAGAAAAGAATAAGTATTCAAGTATTTATATAAAGGCAACAGAAGTATATCGATGTTCAAAAGTCAAAAATTGATTCAGAGAGAAGAAGTTATGCCTCAAACCACAACCGAGAAAAACGCATCAACTATAACAGGAAAGCAAAAGGAAAACAGAAACACTGATATAAAACCGACGTCGACATACATAGAAACGGACTGTTGGACATGCTTGATAACAACTGCCATATGACTGACTTGGTACGGGACATTTTAAGAAAAAGATGGTGGCAAACATCACATATTCCTAATGACAGATTGACAATAAATATTCGATGGTTTGAATTTGGTAGTGTAGTGATGACTCTAATATACGTATGTTAGATTATTTCGATTATAATTTCATAGATGCAGCATTGTCAGATTGCCTATCAATTTTCAATAATTTGAATATGTCAGAGTAGTCATAAGTCTGATAATCCAAATTAAAGACAAAATATATTCATATATGTTACTTTGTCATGTTGACTTTAAATATTCAGTAATTGAAATCTGTCAAAAAAGCAAAAATTCTAAATTTTCATATATTCATTTCATAAAATTTAAGGATCTTTATCAGTCAAATCTGAAATAAAATAATTTTAAATTCATAAATGGATTGATAATACAGTATTATCAATATGTTAGATTATATAGGGAAAATGAAAACGAGGGACAATGTCCTCAGAGATAATGCTTATGATATAATAAATTATTTTCAGTGCAAATAGGTTTTTGGTTTTTTTAATGTTAAAGGGTTTGTATGGTATCTTCTTTTTTGTATTCTTTTATTATTTTGGACGATCTTTATTTGTCATGTTTGTTTTGGCTGTCCTACAATTATATTGGCTGTTCTTGAATTATTTTTACAAAAATAAGGAAATGGGTTATCGAAAATTTGAATCATATAGTCCGTTTTTATGTATGTTAACGTGGTTTTTAAGCAGTTCAGTGTTTCTGGTGTTCCGTTGTTTTCATCTTATCGTTGATGTGTTTCTCTCGCTTTTGATTTGTGACCCGGGTTTGTTTTCGCGTAATCGATTTATGACTATTGAACAGCAGTTTAATACTATTGCCTTCATTTCTGATTGCCAGTGAGACGTCTATTCACTAGAGTCAAAACGATGTCGACTTAAGCAACTATAGGTCACCATACTGTCGTCAAACGAAGAGCACAATCCATACTGCATGGGCATCCATGTATACCTCTTACATTCTGTAAATCCCTCCTCTATCAGGATAACCTCGAGTTCTTCCATAAGTAATATACTTACTTGAAGAAATGTATCTAAATCCTTGGTAAAGCACGCCACCTCTAGCTGTCCTGTGGAGGAATCTGTTCGTATCTTGTACTCCTGTATTTCTGCTGCTGTCATGTTATACAATCTGTTACAGAACGTCTATAAAATAACCAAACAAAATTAGCATTATACTGGCACAAGTTTAAAAGAAATGATTTGCGTCATCATTATCTCTATCGCATATTGTCTCTTAATTGTCTCACTTTCAATGTTATTCTATTTCTCTTCCCTTCTCTTTAAAAAAAATATGACAATACACTGCATTCGTTCAGACATAGTTAATACTTTGTCAGTATGAGTTTATAATTTTTATTTATGCTCAGAAGACTGATTAAAAATGACTTCTGATTGACCAATTGATTTTGATCAAAATCAGTGTCATATACGTTATAGCAACGAAATTACATAGGCAAAAAGAGTATTTATAGTTCTAAAAAAGTGTGTTCGTTAAATCATATATTTAGTTACCATCAATGCCTGCGTATTAACCATTGGATCTAAATCATCGTCATATACGTTATTGCAACCACATTAAATAAGAAAAGTATGTTTATAATCTTATTTTCAGTGGGAACACAGACTTAGGTTGTTTGAGTGGAGAATGGAAATTATGATTTGTTAGTTAATATATTTCCAATCAATGCTGGTTAACCACTGAATTTGAATCAAAATCATCATTATATACGTTTATATTACCACGAAGCCATACAATCAAAAGTGTTTCTAAAGTTAACCAAGTGTGGACACAGACTTGTGTTGTCTGAGTGGCGAATTTTAATAGTAAGTTAAATTATATATTAACCATAAATGCCTGTGCTGATTAATCAACTGATTTGGATCAAAGTCATCGTCATATACATTATTGCTACGACATAATATAAAGACAAAATGAGGGTTATTTTATAGTTAAACAATTACGTGTGGACACAGACTTGTGTTGTCTGAAAGTCAAATTTTTATATTGACTTGGTAGTTAATTATACCTGATAATTAACCATTGATTTTGATCAAATCATCGTCATATACGTTATTACCACGACGTAATACAACAAAACAAAAAAGTGTTCAAAATTAATAAGTGTGGACACTGATAAGTGTTGTTTGATTTGCGATTTTTTTTGTAATATTTACCATCAATGCCTGCTGATTAGCCACTGAATTTGGATCAAAATCATCGTCATATACGTTATTGCCACCACATTGTATAGAAGAAAAGTGGCAGTGGCTACGATCCTTGTTCTTAAGTCCCCAGACCACGTGGATTTGGACGAGACTGTCGGCTGTGCTAACTAACATAGTATACTCCTGCGCGTATACGGCTTTGGAATAATGGTGGTCGTCTTGGAAAAGTTGTAACTGAAAGACAAATCACCACATAGTAAATGAACACAATAGCACAGAACATATGCAACTACAAATTAAGAGCCCACAAGGGACGGGTCATATAGAAAATACATGTATAAATAAAAAGAACATTGATAAGCATGCCAGATAGATAGAATTTTTGTTAACAATCATAATACAATTTTAGATTGTAATAGAGTTCTTAGTTTTTATTATATATTATTGTATAGTAATATAATATTTCCTACAGAAAGTAACCAAAAGTTAGCGTGCAATAAATTCTAATATTGCACTAGTGCAATAAATCTTCAAAATGCATGACGTCATTAACGACAAAATCTTAGTTTAAACCAATTTTTACTTTTAAATATTATATTGCAATACAATAAAAGGGTTATTGCATGAATATTGGGGAATATTGTCCCTCGTAGAACATATATTGCACTCGCAAGCTCGTGCAATATAAAATTCTACTCGGGACAATATTCCACAATATTCATGCAATAACCCTATAATATAGCTATAATATTAAAAATAAATCATATTGACTTTAAAGAATTTTCCAACAGCATCAAGGACCTAATTGTCTTTACAGCTTCATAAATAAATGATTTTTACCCAATTGTCCAGTAAAGCAAACTTAGGAATATTTTGGTAAACAAATTCAAAGAGAGTATCTCTTTCAGAGTAAATTTTTTTCAAATGAACTTAAAAAAATTGATCAAGCGTTTGTTAATAGATTGCTGTTGCCTTCAAATTTTTTCTTATGTGATCTGAGCCAATTCCAATTAAACGTAACCTTGTGAACTTTTCATCGTTGTACTGTTTGTTCTGTTTAGTGGCCTTTCAATTTCTATAGAATATACCAAGTATATTTCCGGAAATAATGCAATGTAGCTGTTTTCTTTGTATACCTATGGGCATAGACGTATGTTGATCATTCGTCTCAACTCGGCCGATTCCGTACCCTCATCTAAGGATAGAAGGAGAGTAGCGGATTCTACCGAGGATTGCCGAATGGTATGTTGATGTGTAATACTATCTTTTTCATTATTTATTTATACAGAAAGTCAGGTTTTCAAATTTCTCTTTTTCTACTAGCATATTAAATAATGCACGATCTAGCATGCAATTAAACACTGTGTGGGCCATTACGTCGAAAAACGAAATAAATCCTCAATACACGGTTGCCTATAATAAATATATACATGCGTGCAAAACGGTAAAACTTTTATTTTATATCCTGTGATATGATGAAAACATTTAAAAATTTTCAATATCGTATGAAAATAGTCAACAGATTAAATTACACTTTGTGTTATAAAAATATCTGTTTATTGTTTGATTAATTTTTAATATGGTATTATTCGAATTCGGTTTCAAATACAATCTAACATTGACCTTGTGAGTGATACAAACAGACAGAAAATCAGCCAAATTCTTCAAATAAAATAATTTTTGGTATCTCTTTCAAGTGAATTTACTTTGATGAATTGTGTAGGATGACTTATTCTTTCTCTTGAAATCATATCAATGTATGTAACGGACATATCATATAAAAACTTACAGCTATAATCAGATATGTTCATAATATAAATTTAATCATTACAAAAAATCATGAAATCCTACACTTTACCGAGACATTGAAATCAGATATACATAATGACATAAATCAATATACAGTGAAACCTGATAAAACCGAACCCTGAATAAACCGGAAACCTGTCTAATCCAAACTTGTTCTGAAGACCAATCATATCACATTGTATGCATTGTGAACCTGTTGAAACCGAATACCTGCAAAAACCGAACAAAATCTCAAGTCCCGAGAGGGTTCGGTTAAGTCAGGTTTTACTGTATAAGTAATCTACTATTAAATCTAGATACTTTTTAATATTATGCAAAATAGACTTAGAACTAGGGCATATTATGGATCGTTCAAATTTCCTTTAAAGATAACAGAGGACCATAACCCTTGAATGCAATAACAATTAGGCATTAAAGTACATTTTTTTATATATAAATAAGGCCGTTAGTTTTCTCGTTTGAATTGTTTTACATTGTCATATCGCTGCTTTTTATAGCTGACTCTGCGGTATGGGCTTTGCTCATTGTTGAAGGCCGTACAGTGACCTATATATATATATATAGTTGTTAATGTCTGTGCCATTTTGGTCTCTTGTGGACAATTGTCTCATCGGCAATCAAACCACATCTTCTTTTATATATATATATATATATAATATATTTTTTGATATTTTATCAAAAGCCTTCAATCCTTCTGGATATAAAGGTGTACTTTTTTATTAATTGTTATATATATCTATGTGCTTTTAAAGTAGATAGAGGAGTGCCACTACCATCCCCCTTTGAAGCTACACGTGTGGTTAATGCATAAACTCTCTACAAGTCCTCTGACTTATTGCCTTGGTACGCCCAGGTCCCATTTCAAAACATCGGATCCGAAACTGTGCATTTTAATTGGGAAACAGATATTTTCTATCAATTTACAAAGCCAAATCGAACTGACAGCACTGGAAGTGTTGTTAAACATATAAATGGTTCAAACAAAGGGGCGAATCAACGATTTATACTCATAAATCGACAATAAACTAACAACGCCATGGCTAAAAAAGAAAAGGTCAAACAGGCAAACAATAGTATAAAAAACACACGATAGAAAAACAAAGAGGAAGATTGTTCGTATATATTATATACTCCCACTATGTTCATTAATGTTTGACTGTCCTCACGTTTCCTGCTTCGTCTCTATTGGATAGTCTGATTGATATTTCTTCATTCGACAATCCTCGGTAGAATCCGCTACTCTCCATGAGGGTATACGGAATCGGACGAGTTGAGACGAATGGATATATCTTGAGCGAAGACAAAAAAGTCAGCTAGGGACAAACACTCTTTAGTCTAAAACACATCTTCTTATTATTTCAAAAGAAAGTGGATCAAATTCGCGGCTGTCAACCATTTGTCGCCAGGAAATTTAAATAACATGTTTACGTCATACTTTTAAACTGTTACTGATAAAACTCTTCCGTTATTCAGTTATTAATTTTTAAAAGTAGATATTTATTTAGGTACAAGACGGGTACTGACGTCGATTCTCGGTGGAGTCAATTGCGAACATATATTAAACAATATCGTCCTAGTTATATATATCTAATGTACTTTTGACAAGAACTTGTACATGGTTCAAGCAACGATGAGTTTCAGATCTATCATCAATAAAGTTCTAAATGGTTTGTGTTATGTCTATATTATATCAATTTTTCAAGCTGTCTGTGAGGATCTGATTTGCTGTCAACCATGATTGGTCATGAAGAAATTTAGATACCACGTTAAAGTACATTGTTTCGAACAAATGCTGACACAGCACTTTCTCCGTTTAGTAGTACTGTAATTAGCTAGATATATAAGAAGGTATTAAGGTATGTCTATATTATATCATTTTTTTAAGCTGTCTGTGTGGAACAAATTACTGTCATTGATTTTTAATGAAGAAAGTTTACGTCATTGTTTCAAACATTTACCATGTTTACTGACAAAACACTTCCATCATTCAGTAATTAGGTAGATATGCATTTAGGTACTAGACGAGTACTGACAGTGATGCTATGTGAAGTGAAATGCGAACGTATATATAATAACAACATTGTCTTTGTTATTATATATCTAATAAGCTTTTGACAAGAACTTCAATATGCTTCAATCATCAGCGAGTTCCATACCTATCTTTAATGAGGATCAAAATGGTTTGAACTATAAAAAAAAGATGTGGTATGATTGCCAATGAGACAAGTCTTCACAAGAGACCAAATAAAAGAGAAATTAACAACTATAGATCACTGTATGGCCTTCAATGTTGAGCAAAACACTTTGTCTATAATGATATCTATTTTAAGCTGCCTGTGTGACACTAATTTGCTGTCAACTATTGGTCACGAAGAAATTTAGATAACATGTTTAAACCATTGTTTCGATCAGTTGCTAACAGAACACTTCCTTCATACAGTAATTAATTAGATTTTCATTTAGGTATTTGACGGGTTCTGAGTTCGATGCTCTGTGAAGTCAAATACGAACGTATATCATAACAATAGTGTCCTTGTTATATATATTATCTAATGTACTTTTGACAAGAACTTCAATATGGTTCAATCAACGGCAAAATTTCAAATCCATCTTTAATGAGGGTCAACATGGTTTGAGCTATAAAAAAGATGTGGTATTGCCAATGAGACAACCCTTCACATGAGACCAAATAACACAGAAATTAACTACTATAGGTCACTGTACGGCCTTCAATATTGAGCAAAGCCCTATGTCTATATGATATTTATTTTTAAGATATCGGTGTGGAACTAATTTGCTGTCATCCATTTTTCACAAAGAAATTTAGATAACATGTTAAAGGCCATTGTTTCCAATATTTGCTGACACAGCAGTTTCCCCGTCTAGTAATTAGATAGATACCAGTATATAAGTAGGTATTAAGGTAAACTGGTACTGACGGTGATGCTTTCCCAAGTGAATATATCCAATTACCATATGATCGACTGTACTCTTGACAATGTCTTGACCTCAACAGGGTTCAATCACCAGTGAAAAGTTCATATATATCTTTAATACCAAATAAACATTATGCCAGTTCATATAATTATTTAAATTATAATCTATCCCTTAATTACACTATATATTCTTCTGTATTTTCTTCTATATTATTATTATGTATTCAACCAACATTTTACAAGTTTAACTATAGCTATATTTAACTTCAATTACACTAGGTTTGGATCTCATCTTTGTATACTGTGGGTTCATTATTATTCGTTTTTGGTGTTTTATATCCAGTGGCAAATATTTCATGCATATTGAGGACTTTGTTGATTAGTTTATATCCAGTGGCACATATTTCATACATTTTCAGGACTTGTTCGTGTTTTATATCCAGTGGCAAATGTTTCATACATACTAAGGACACTATCTATTATTTAATTTCCAGTGGCAAATATTTCAATTATAATCAGGACGTTAGCATCATGACAGAAAAAATGATTTAAGATTATAGAAACAGATAACAATTTTCGTGGGTTTCGTGGGTACAAGAGAACAACAAATTTAATTTCCAGTGGCAAATATTTCAATTATAATCAGGACGTTAGCATCATGACAGAAAAAATGATTTAAGATTATAGAAATAGATAACAATTTTCGTGGGTTTCGTGGGTACAAGAGAACAACAAATTTAATTTCCAGTGGCAAATATTTCAATTATAATCAGGACGTTAGCATCATGACATAAAAAATGATTTAAGATTATAGAAACAGATAACAATTTTCGTGGGTTTCGTGGGTACAAGAGAACAACAAATTTAATTTCCAGTGGCAAATATTTCAATTATAATCAGGACGGTAGCATCATGATAGAAAAAATGATTTAAGATTATAGAAACAGATAACAATTTTCGTGGGTTTGTTGGTAAAAGAGAACAACAAATTTAATTTCCAGTGGCAAATATTTCAATTATAATCAGGACGTTAGCATCATGATAGAAAAAATGATTTAAGATTATAGAAACAGATAACAATTTTCGTGGGTTTCGTGGGTACAAGAGAACAACAAATTTAATTTCCAGTGGCAAATATTTCAATTATAATCAGGACGTTAGCATCATGATAGAAAAAATGATTTAAGATTATAGAAACAGATAACAATTTTCGTGGGTTTCGTGGGTAAAAGAGAACAACAAATTTAAATATTCAACAAATAGCAACTTTTCTTTAGGCTTTGTATGCACAGATTGGAGGGGGAGGACAGGGGTAAGGGAGACAGGGAGAAAGGGGGTAGGAGAAAGGAGAAAGGGGGTGGGAGAAAGGAGAAAGGGGGTAGGAGAAAGGAGAGGAGGGCTGGGAGAAAGGAGAAAAAGTTGGAGAAAGGAGAAAAAATAAAATATCTCTCCTTTTAAAAAAATTTCTAATATTTCAAGAAAAAATATCTCAAAAGGAGATGTTTTATTCTAATGGGAGAAAGGAGAACGGGGGTAGGAGAAAGGAGAAGAGGAGTGGGAGAAGGTAGAGGGGTACCCCCTGTCCTTCCCCTCAGATTAGAAACCACGAAATCAAATATCCACGAAAACCCAAATTTTCCTCAATCCTCGAAAATTGATATCCAAGAAAATAAATGAATCCGAAGTATTCCTTTAAATTACTAAAAGATATTACGTAATACATGTATGGTTCGACTTGAAGTGTTCGAACTGTACATGGGGGTGTGGACGTGGTGTCTTAATTTCTATAATCTTAAATCATTTTTCTGTCATGATGCTTACGTCCTGATTTTAATTGAAATATTTGCCACTGGAAATCAAACAATAAACAGTGTCCTTAATATGTATGAAATATGTGCCACTGGATATAAACTAACAATATACATGAAATATTTGCCACTGGATATAAACTAACAATATACCTGAAATATTTGCCACTGGATATAAAACACCAAAAACGTCCGAATGTTCCGGTATATATGTACGGAATATGAATGAAATATTTGCCACTGGATATAAACCCCACACATCTATCTTACTATGTATGAAATATTTGCCACTGGATATCAACCAATTAACAAAGTTCAAGTATGTTTAAAATATTTGCCACTGGATATTAGCATTAAATATACAATGTACAAAATGTTTATACATAAAAAGCGTAAATTTGTCCTGTTTACTTTTAGTGTTACAAATTAAATGTCAAATTAGTTGAAGTATTCTCTATAAAAAAGATTAACAACAAAGGACATTTTAAGTTCCATGGACGATTTTTTTACTCATCTGATAAGATAGAATTTGGGAATTTTAATTACCTTTAATAACGTTATCTTTGTAAAAATCATATCCGCCCTCATGCCAACACCCAATAATGTATCTATAATTATTCATACCCAAATAAAAAATACTTTCCCTGACAAAACCGCAAGTTCTCTTTGAACGTACACCCTCTGACCTTCCGATTTTTGCTGGACAATAAGGAATTTCTTAATCAAAAAAGAGAAATGAACTGATTCTTGTACCCTCTGACCTTTTGATTTCTAGACAGTACGTAAATTCTTGATCAAAAACGGAAATAAGGTATTGGTTAATTTAAAATCGGAAGTCTGTCCTGTACTCAAGGTAAAGTAACGGGTCTCTTTTATTAATGAAATACCAGACTCGACATGAAACGTCAAGAAAAGAGTAGACGTTGATCGATTGTATGTACATGAAAAGTGCAGTACACGTAAGTCAGTGCACGCCAAGTGGCTAATTGCTTTCACGGTGCAATCTCTCGATCGTAAAACAAAATAACGTTTGTTCTCAATTTTATTTCACAAAAGTAGGGGGTACGAATTTTGTCCCACATTGACTTTTTTACGCTCGTACTTGTTCGTAAGATTTAAAACCCTAAATTACACAACAGATTTATTTAATTATTTTCCTAATATATTACAATAAGTTTGTGTGAACTCATTTGATACGCTATAATTAATATAAAGCGACCTTGACGAATACACATCAACATTGAGTTTATGCATTGGGGTGTTTAAAGATCTTAAAAGTTATAACGCACTTAGTTTAATTCAATGTTAAAAGTTGGTTATCGGCCATATCTCATAGTTTGCTTTGACCGGTCTTTAAAATTCCATACTAGATTTGATAACAGGCGCTTGGGTAATAGACCTTCTTTTCTAATATTTCTTTGTGTGTTTTTAAACTTTTCGAACATCTAAACTGTGTTGTTTATATAGATATAGGAAGATGTGATATATGAGTGCCAATGAGACTGGCAAACTCTCAATCCAAGTCACAATTTATAAAAGTAAACCAGTATATAAGTCAAGATACAGTCTTCAATAAGGGCTTATTTTCACTTATTTTATATGGTCTTGCTCTTATTCATACGATATTCTTCAGTTTATAAATTTTGACTCTCTTTCGAACCTGCTTTGTGAAAAGAAAAAAATAACGAGGGCCCTCATGGGGTTTTTGATTATGTGATTACTTGGCCGTTTTTTTAATGATTATTTGATTATTAAGCCAAATATTTCATGATTATTTGATTACCTAGGACTGTATTTTTAGTTTATGATTATTTGATTACTAAAGATAAGCAAATATTTAATGATTATGTGATTATATTGGCAAAAAAATGGTGATTATGTGATAACTAGGACCCCCCCCCCCCCATGAGGGGCCTCATTACTTACGTTTTCGTTGTCTGGTTCCAATGTAGAAGCATAATAACCAAACACACACACTGTTGCTATGAAAACCGGTAAGAGGGCAAATCGCGTCCATTTTGATGTTATAAATCGCCAGTAGTGATCTCTAAAAAATACCACTTGCTTTTTTTCCTTTTGTTTTGCTTTTGGAATGCAAGGAGAGTTCAGTTTTTGTTTTGTAGTCATAGGTTTGTTAATATCATTGTCGTATTCGGAAACGCTCCGACGTGTAGAGTATCCGTTTTCAATCTTACTTTTATCAGAAAGTTCCTTGGCTTTAATAGGACTCAATCGAGCCGACGGGCGAACAAAATCTCCTTTAATTGGGCTTGAAGGATCTTTAGTGTCATTTGACTGTACTGTATACACATTCTCAGGTACGACTTTGGACATCGAGTTTGTTCTTTGGTCATTTTCTATTTTGCAATTGTCTCCCTTTTTCCTGCATCGGCAGCAGGGCCAGGTCCAGTCCTCATATTTTATATGATAAACCATAACAACCGTTGGAAAGAAAATAATCACCGATAGATAATTATAGATAACCAAAATGGCGGCAAAAACACCAAACGACTTGGTGGCAAGTAAAGGGGATAAAGCACTAGCTGTGAAAGCGACGGCCGTTGTGATAGACGTTATTAACATGCTTTTACATGATTTGGAATATGCTTCTGTGAGACGATGTGCTAGTGAGGGATACGATGAAAATGCTGTTAACCGCCACGAGTCATAGAAAACAAACAAGTCGTCTGCTCCTATACCCAAGATTATAAATATCGCTAAAACATGAAAGAATCCTAGATACTCAAATCCTATTATACATCTGTATATCAAATTGGTCCCGGCAAAGCTCGTTAAAATACTCATAACAGCCAAACCGGAAACGAACAAGGAGCGCGTGTGGAATGTCATGAAACAGAATATGAAGAACATACTTCCAATAGCGAACATCATGTCTTTCATTGCTTGTTGAATTACGTCATAGAATAATAAGTTTGACGAAATATAATAAAAATCAAACTGTGAAATATCATCCAGAAGAGTTTCAAGCCTCGGTTTCATTGTTTTACCAAGCCATTCCCTGGCTGTATCTCGCATTAAAAGGCATTTTGTACTTCCGGATAAGGAACAGCCAATTGCAATTTGTGTCCTAGTTACCGAGAACGAGGCTGTTGTCGGGGTTATACTATAGCTATTTGGCAAGAAATACTCAAAATCTGCTTTCGTCAAATTATTGGTATATGCTTCATAAATAACACCAGCAATGTTGCTGAATGTCGGATCATTAAAAGTCGGGCTAACAGATGCAAAAGTTCCATCAAAATATCTAATCAGAGAAGTCGGATCTTTGCAGATTAAGGATGAATTTTTGGTATGACAAAATGAAGTACTATATCCATCCGATGCTATCAAATGTTCTTCAATATATTTGATAGTCTGTAAATTTGCTTTTGTCAAAATGTTTCCGCCATCCGCATCAAAAAATAGTTCGATATTTGAAAACGAATATGAGAGTCCTCTTTCGTACGTAGGGTACCCTGTATCTGTGAGTGATCTGGTTATACTGTTATCAAATTTGTGTTTGTCTCTATACGCATAGTCTCTTACTCTGTACGGTATGTCATAGAGTTCCATAGGTAAAACTTCAAAGTTTGTCGGAAACAAATCATAGTTGACACCGAACAGAATCCCAGTTATAACGACCGGAAACAACTGTAGAATAAGCGTCACAACTGCAAAATAAAGAAACAGTCGTCATTAATTATTGCTTGGCTGGGGGATCCTTTGTTTCTTTACTTTGTATTTTTCTCTTTTAATTTATTGTTTAAGAACTAGGGAATAAACTAGAAAGACTATCAAATTAATACATGTGCAAAAAAGAATTCCTAAATTTGTTGTTGTTGGTGGTGTTGTTGGTGGTGTGGTGGTGGTGGTGTTGTTTGTGTTGGTGGTTTTTTTGTTGTTGTTGTTGATGGTGGTGGTGGTGGTGGTGGTGGTGTTTGAATTTGTGTTGGTGTTGCTGTGTGTTGTGGTGTTGTTTGTGGCGATGGTGGTGTTGATGATGATGTTGTTGATGATGTTGTTGGTAGTGGTGTTGTTTGGGGTGATGTTGATAGTGTTTTTGATGGTGTTGTTTGTGTTGTTGGTAGTTGTGTTGGTAGTTTTGTTGGTATGTTGGTGATGGTGGTGTTGTTTGTGGTGGTGTTTGTGTTGTTGTTGGTGGTGGTGGTGGTGATGGTGGTAGTGTTTGTGTTGTTGGTGTTGTTTGTGAAAGTGTTGTTAATGATGGTGGTGGGGGTGGTGGTGGTGGTGGTGGTGGTGGTGGTGGTGTTTGTGTTGTAGGTGGTGGTGTTGTTGATGGTGTTGTTTGTTGAGTTGTTGTTGTGTCAACGATTCTTTTCTATTTATAGTTTAGCAACTCTTTATTACCTATTTTTTATTTTCCACTCATCATTCTCTCTTCGGAGTTCCAGACCCGCATTTACCAGCAGCAAAAAAAGCATTTACAAAAACGTGATTGAGATATATTGACCAAGCGGAAATTATTTCATCAGAACTTTGTCAATTTACGAGGATCCGAATGGGTTTGGATGGATAATGAGCAAAAAGTGTAAAATAAAGGAGAAAAGATAAATAAAAGAGAGAAAAAACAGGCCAAATATATTAATGAATTGAGAATAGAGGATTTCTTCATTTATAATAATGAACAGCGAATTATGTGTTAAATAATAAAGAATAGAGATAAAAATGAATATAGGTCCCCCATCCAGACCCTTAATCTTTTTACCACGTGAACATGTTCATTTGTTCTATGTTGTAATTAATTCCTTCCGTATACTGACTGTTAAATTGCTGAGAATTACGTCAAAAGAAGAACCAAAATCAAGTAATAATTGATCTCACCCACGCGCATGAATTTAACCTTTACACTGCGTCATCCGGAGTTAATACCGATATTGATTTTCTTCAGTTCTAACAGCTTCTTGATGGATTCTTTGAAATTTGAGACACTAATTTCCATTATTTCTAGTCTTGATTAAGGAAATACGCTATAAACAATATACCAGTGCGCCTAACTGTTATAAATATCGCGGGTTGAAGGATTAAATACATGTAAACTACCTTACATGAAAAAGAGATCCTAGGTTCGTGATACTTAACAAAAGGACATTAGGGGCTTTAGTGGCCGAATGTTTCAAGAAGCTCTTTTACAGTGATGACTAGCTTGTCAACTCTGAAAGGGCGAAGTGTAATAGACTTAAATACTCCAATCTTGATGGTGAATAATTGGGGCCCAAGAAGATCTCCAAAAGACCGTCACACTTCAATCATAACTACTGTCTATCCAAATATAAAAAAAAATAGATGTGGTATGATTGCCAACGAGACAATTCTCCACAAGGGACCAAAATGACACAGAAATTAACAACTATAGGTCACCGTTCGGCCTTCAACAATGAGCAAAGCCCATACCGCATAGTCAGCGTAAAAAGGTCCCGAATTGACAATGTAAAACAATTCAAGCGAGAACACTAACGGCCTTATTTATGTACAAAAAATGAGAGCTAAACAAATATGTAACACATAAACAAACGACAACAACTGAATTACAGGCTCCTGACTTGTGACAGACACATACATACATAATATGGCGGGGTTAAACATGTTAGCGGAATCCCAACCCAAACGCGGCTCTTATTAAAATATATTGATAACTGGCTTCCTTACTGCGCTTAAAAGGAAATATTGTATCTGAAGGTTTTACATATAAAATGGTATACCATCATTAGATGTGATACAATCAGGAACTTTAGGGATATTAGTTATATCTTTATGTTCTCTTTTTTTTAGAATTTAGGAGATGATGGCAGTTTTAGTCTTTTGTCGTAAAATGTTTCCCTAATCTTAGATATTTTGATTATAAACTAATACCTACAGAACATGAGATAAGGACGTGTTGCCACCCATCTGCAGTAGAAAAACGGCTTCCGGTTTCTTCGTTCTTGTTGTAATTTTTCCGCATCATGTGTTAAAGCCTCATCACTGTTCGACCAAGCCGGTTTAGAAGTTTCGTCACTGGCCATTTCTTTTTCTGTAAAAGAAATATTTGATTGATTGATAATTGGTTGATTGATTTGTTGATAGATTGATTTATTGACGTTGAGTGACAAATATTTCAAACATGTTTAGAACGAGAAAAAAATACCAAGTAGCATGTAGGTTCTAAGAGTACAATGGATAACCATATGCCCATGGGCCATGGGATAACAGTATTATAGGAAATCGTTTTTGTCTATTTTTGAGGAAGGGGAATTCGTCAGGTATTTTGTTAATTTTTAATGATGTTATATATAGCGTCTCTGTACCTCTGTACTAGTGATGAGAATAAAGATATATACTAGGCAAAAAAAGAAACGTTACATTGGTTTTTCATTTGAAAATATCACATATATTTATTTGAAATATTTTCATGATTAAAACTAGTAACCTGAATGATTTATCTATCAAATTTACTCATTTATAAAAATATCGGAATGACTCAAGTGCAGGTTGCAAATCATTTTAATGTCTCTAAAATGACTTGCAAGTCTTAGACTCGTCTTAGAGATACTGGCACAACAAATTGTCGCCCCCATCTCCGGAATCGATTTGTAAACGCGTCACAAACTGCACGACAAACCCACGGAAGACATAACAACAGAATATCTGCTCAAACAGTTCGTAACCGATTGCGTCAAGTTGGTCTAAGAGCTCGTCGTCCGTTGAAGGGACCAATCCTTACGCAGCGTCACAGGATGGCGCGACTTCAATGGACACGGGTACGGATTCGATGGAATAGGCAAACATGGAGACAGACTCTTTTTACCGATGAATCTAAATTCAACTTGAAATTTAGCGACGGCAGAACCAGGGTCTACCGGAGACGCAATGAACGATTTTCTGATGCGTGCGTGCAGGAAACAGATCGGTTTGGTGGTGGCGGAATCATGGTATATGGGGTGGAATTACCTACCAGGAACGCACCGAGCTCAAAATCATCGTTGGTAACCTAAATGCAACAAGGTATAGGGACGAAATTCTGGCTCCAGTTGTTCTCCCGTTTCTCCGAAGACTTCGTTTTAACCACGTTTTTCAGCAGGAAAACGCCCGTTGTCACGTGGCACACATTTCGATGACCTTTTTGGAGAATAACCATATTCGTGTGTTGACTTGGCCAGCAATGTCTCCAGATTTATCACCAATTGAACATCTTTGGGACGAACTTGGACGACTTATCAGAAATAGCGAAAATCCACCGGAAACGCTAGCCCAGCTCCGAACAGCACTTTTCGGGGAATGGAACAACATCCCTCAAGATTTTATTCGACGTCTTATTGATTCCATGCGACGGAGGTGTCAGGCGGTCATAAATGCAAGAGGTGGTCATACAAGGTATTGCCATGTTAACCCGAATTCTGTACTCGTCCTGTTAAAATTGTCCGACAATGTGCAATATTATTTTCAATAAAAAAAACTTGTTATTGTTCTCTTCAAAATCATGTTAGCTAACTATTCCATTAAATTATTGTTATCAATTTTTTGTTATATAAAAATTAAATGATCTTATAAGCATGTAACGTTTCTTTTTTTGCCTAGTATATATAGATAACTGATCCTGTAATAGTATATTCTTGATTTCCTATTAATTTTTAATTACTACTACATGCATGTACTCGAGTCTCGAGTACAAGTCCTTCTGTCTTATAAACGTATACATTGATTTGTTCATAATGACAAAAGCTCGTTAAATATTAATATCCATATATCGAACTAGAAGTTGCACATTAGCTTTACAGGATGACGTAAATGCAACGTGTTTGCATCAAATTTATATAGTGAAACATCCTGCATGAATTTTCAAGTTTGTCATAAATTTAAAATTAAGAATTGATTAGATAGAGTAATTGTTATTTGTTCAAATTGGACGGGGAAATTGGAATTTACGATCTGAGATCACGAATAGAACAAAACTAACACATACATTTTGTTTTGTTAGAAACAGATAATTTGAATTCTAAATGAACTGGGAGTAAGAAACTGATACGAGCTTACAATGAACAGAGATGCATAATTCATTATGATTAAGTCACTGTCGTATTTGTTACGTGGGAAATTGAGGAACTGGATGGTTGGGTATTCATTTCTGTATATTTGTTTTTATTTTAGTTTAAACATATTTATTTATAGTGGATTAGGAAACAAGTTATTGATTGCAACTTGTATATTATTCACTTTCCACTTTGAGGGTGCGAGTGCTGCCTTGTAGCGGCATTAGCCTGCTCTTTTTCGAAATCTACAAGGGTGTCTTTTACATGCAAGAGATATGGCTCTCTCTTAACATAGGTCAGCCATTTATCGTGCCCTCCCGACGGACTATCATCGTTTCCTCAAGACCATACTCGCTAACGGTGTCAAGGGAGAGCCGAAAATTTCCTGAAATTTTCCTCCCTTGAACCGGTATCGAGCCAGGAACCTTTGTGTTAGTAGTCCGTTGCACTAACCACTACACTACAGCTCTCTAAACGTGGGAAATTGAGGGTCTGGATGGTTGGGTATTGATTTATGTATTTTTTTTTTAATTTTATGGGCTGTTTCTCTGATATGTATAGTTTGGCATATATACTCTGTTGATATGATAGTTCTATATATTTTAGCCCCAATTATTCTCTTTTATTTAATTGTCCAATTTTTCTCTATTCTTGTCCAAATTTTTACTATTTTTTATTTTTGTCCAAATTTTCACACTTATTAATTTTTGCTAAAATCACAAATGAAACAAAATTAACACATACATTTTTTTTTTTGTAAAAAACAGATCATTTGAATTCTAAATGAACTGGGAGTAAGAAACTGGTACGAGCTTACAATGAACAGAGCTGCATAATTCATTATGATTAAGTCACTGTCGTATTTGTTACGTGGGAAATTGAGGGACTGGCTGGCTGGGTATTCATTTCTATATATCTTTTTTTCATGTTTATTTTATAGTCTGTTTATAAAGAGTGTGCCACCTTCTCTGCACTTATGAATACATGCATTAACTTTAAGAGGTTTCCACAGATGCCTAAACAATTATTTATTTTTATTTTATAAACAGAATCAAGACCCTTTATTGCTTCAATGTAACAGATACTGCATTTCAACAGAACAAATTGTATTTCATGTGAACTTGAAATAATTTAGTTCATATAGTAATAACTGAACTACATGTTGCTGCAAATACTATACTTTAAATCTTACATCGAATGGCGTCTCTAACCAAAATGAAGTATGTTCTATTCATTAATCTTAATGGAGCTACCATTTGATTTTTATGGGGGGGGGGGGCTAGGATGAAAAATTTTGTCCTGCATTTTTTTTAGCTGTAATCTCTGTCCTGCCTTTTTATTTTTCACTCTGTTCGGACCTGCCTTTTTTTTCTAGTTTATCGTGACTTTTTTTTACCTAAATTGTCGTCCTGACTTTTTTTTTTGCAAGTGTCTCATCCTGCCTTTTTTTTTTACTCAAAACTCCTGTCCTGCCTATTTTTTTCAAATTTCATCCTAGCCCTCCATAAAAATCAAATGGTAGCTCCCTTATTGTCGTTCTTGTACATTTTTTGGTTTTAATACTCAAAAATTGCTAATATCTGTCAAAATAAAAAGTTCTATCAATGATTTTTGAGGAGGCAGTGTTATCTTTGATTTTTTTTATATGAGAGTGTTATTTTTGATATTTGTAAGACATATTTTGAGTGATTTTTAGGGAGACATTGTAATCAATTGTTTCGGAGGGGGGGCATTTTTATCAATTATTTTAGGGAGACAACGTTTTAGGTAATTTTAAGGGAGACATTTTCATCATTGATTTCGGAGAAGACAATATTTTTCAATGATTAAAGTTGGTGACAGTACAAGTGTTATCAATGTTTTTTTGGGGGACTGTAAATTCAATTTAAATAGAAAAACCAATGCTGTTTAAAATTATTTTGTGTCGCTTTTGACTTTTTTATACAATATACCAGATGCTAGACCATAAGAGGCACAGCTTCTGTCTGTGTCCTTTCTATGCTCGCTTTTTTACTTCTGTACATATCACTACCGTTATTCAATATTGTACTGTACTATTCATTTTGATTTACGGAAGGAAAACATGTACGACTGTGCAAAAAATAAACATTTTAACCACAAAAGAGTTTTTAAAAACCCTAAATCTCACCACAAATACATTAGTTTCTTGTAGTACATTACGTTCTTAATTTTGTATCTATATACATCTATAAGTTGTCCCTTATAAGACTAAAATCTGTACTAGTGTCCTTTATTCTAAAAATGTGCCCCTGGCCTTAAATTTTAGGTAGAACAATTGTCATTATAGTGTGGTCATCTGTCAGATATTTATCATTTATGAGGGGGAGGACAGGGGTAAGGGAGACAGGGAGAAAGGGGGTAGGAGAAAGGAGAAAGGAGAAAAAATAAAATATCTCTCCTTTTAAAAAATGATCTAATATTTCAAGAAAAAATATCTCAAAGGAGATGTTTTATTCTAATGGGAGAAAGGAGAACGGGGTATGAGAAAGGAGAAGAGGGATGGGAGAAGGGAGAAGGATACCCCCCTGTCCTCCCCCTCATTTATCTTTAGCATATTTTCATAATCAATACTATGAACATAATTAAATAGGCCTACCTTCTTTTAACCGTGTATTCATTATTAAACCACAAATATTTTTGAACGGATTATAGACATAAATACTCACAAAATTAAAATATATCCGCTATGGTATTGTAATATGTCCCTGTACACACATACACACATTATTTGTAAAACAACACTAATAAACAAATCCTTAAATGACTTGCAATTTTTTTTTCTTTCATTGAAAAAAAACTACTTTCACATTTTTAGTTCCTTATTTAAATGTATAGTAAAAATACATTCGCTAATAAATTTTGTTTTATATAGCCCTGTAATGGGTATATCGGTATCTCTGTTCTGGTTGGTTGAATTCATTCGTTCTTTTACGTAATTTAAAGTTTTTAAAATATGAGGGTCTGTATTTGGGTTTCTTTATTTCTGAGTTCTTTAATTGATTTTTGTCTTTTTTCTCTACTTTTTATATTGTTTTGATCATTACTCTGTTATTCTTTATAATTAGCAACCCACTACTATCTATTTGTTTCAACATAAAATCAACCCATTATATTCTCTATTTTTTAATTGTTTTGCTCAAATCCTTCTATATTTTTTTTCATGTTTTAGCAACCCTTTATATATTGTATATTCACTATATATATTAAGCCCCCCCTTCCAACTCATTATTTTCCCCCATTTCATTTATCCCCCCCCCCCTTTCCATTATTCTCGTTTCTGTATATTTAAGCACCCCATTATTTTCTATTCTTTATATTTTAACCCCTCATGATTCTCTATTCTTTTTTATACAATATTCTCTTTTCTTTTTTTTGTCCTATTTTATATTCGTTACGTTTTCGGTCCATTTTCCGTAGATTTTTTCCAAGTTTTCTCTGTTCTGTAAACCCCATCGCGACCCTCAAGTATTAGTTCAAATGTACCCCGGCTTGATGACAAAGGGTTTTGTTATAAAGATAGCTGGTATTGTTTGTAATCAGAGCATTTAATGTGTAAAAAAAAACAGTTACGTGTGTCTGTGTAAATTTCATTTATCCAAATGTTATTGTTATTGTCGTAAAATTGCAGGTAAACTGCTACTAGTAATAGACATTGTCCAGAAAAGATTATTAACGCCAGATTCGGTGTCGATATATAACAATGTTCTGGAATTATTAATATCAGAAATTTCTTTCTGTTATTACTTATTGATGAGCAAGTTTATATTTATGATCTATTATAGCGGAAAATCATTTTAGACAGCAACCATTTGATTTTCTGGGGGGGGGGGGGGGGGGGGGCTATTCTGGACAAATTTTTTTCTTTCAATTTTAGCATTACATATAGTGGCAGCTGAGGGTGAAACAAACAATTTTTTTTTCTCAGAATCAAAAAAAAATTATTTTTTTCTCCAAAAACTGGAAACAAACTTTTTTTCCAAAAAAAACCATAGCCCCCCCAGAAAATCAAATGGTTGCTGCCTTAGAGAAACATGATATCTGCGGAATAACATGTGATGTGCGGTTTAAGTCAATGGGGCGGTTAGGGGACAAAAAGTCATAGGACAAAAAGTCACAAGTATATTGTAGAACAAAAGGTCACAGGACTGGAAGTCATAGAACAATAGGTCACAAGACAGAAAGTCACAAAAGTCACAAATTATTTGTTTTAATATATGAGAGAGAGTTCTGAAATCATTTCTTTTTGTTACATGTATTTATTTTACAGTTTAACTTAATAAAATTGTCCATCTTTAGATTTGTCAAATTTTTATAATATAAAGGGTCTATTTTGGTACCATGGAGCCATTTAGTACTAAGCCACTCTAACATTATTTTTTTAGGATTAATTATGTTTCCAAAGTTGTTTTTAGAAAATTAATAGAATTATTTCAAACAATAAGTGTTTTCTTATCCTAAGAAAATAATCTCAAATCTGAATTGTGACTTTTTGTCGTGTGACTTTTGTCCGGCACATTTTGTCTTTTAAATTTTGTCCTGTGGCTTTTTGTCTTACTTACCAATAATACAACTGCTAACGTAAATGTGTTCATCATATTAAAAAGAAGACTCATTGGACATTTTGTTATTCACATTGAAGTGTTGTCATTTATCAACAAAAAGGTGTTCTAGGAAATTTGAGATAATGATATTCCGGTTTTATTAAAAAAAAAGTGATTGCTGTTTTGTTTAAACTAGAGACAATATATATAAAAAATATTTATTAATTTACATCTATGTCAACTCAGATATGATAAGATTAAATATAACAAACAATGCTTTAATAGAAGTCCATTTCGCTCAAATATTATTTTTGAAAGGTTCATGTATATCGCCAATATGCGGAATTCATTTTGCGCTATTTATACCTGTACTCATAATGATCATACCAAAAAAATTCATAGATAAAATTAGATAATCATACCAAGGATTTGTATAGTAAGAATTCTAACTATAATAATCCTTGGTCATACCTTGAAAAATGTCTATAATTCATGTGCTATTTATAACTATTGTTGCTTAAATATCATCAAATGAAAGGTGAATTAATTTTCCATTAAAAAAATATCATATGATCGGTGGTTTTTTTTTTAATCGAGGTGAATCATCTCGTAAAGTCTAAGATTTTTTTTCATAGAGTTAATTTTTAACAATAAAGATGAGGACTTCGTGTTGGTGAATGGTATTGTTAGAGGCATTGTGATTATTGGTTGTGAAGCTTCAGCATTTTTTAATGCAGAAAATGTCATTGATTTTTCTTTTCTTAATATCCAGTGGCGAATATTTCATGCATTCTCAAGACGAGGTTGCAGAGGATGTATTAGCAGACGAAACATTTTTGTTTCAGATAAGGGTGAAGGTTTGGTATCATTAAAACGTTTAAACCCGCTGCAGTCGTATGCACCTGTCCTAAGTCAGAAATCTGATGTTCAGTAGTCGTTTGTTGATGTGGTTCATAAGTGTTTCTCATTTCTCGGTTTTTTATATAGATCAGACCGTTGGTTTTCCCGTTTGAATGGTTTTACACTACTAGTAATTTTTTGGGGCCCATTATAGTTTGCTGTTCGGTTAGAGGCAATGCACCGTGTTGATGACCTTACCTTGACCTATAAGGGTTAACTTTTATAAATTTTGACTTGGATGGAGAGTTGTCTCATTGGCACTCATACCGTGTTATTCCAGTGGTAATACGTTACAGAATATTTCTTCCCCTTGGAACTTTTATCATGGTCTATAACAAGCAGGTTTTCAAAGAACAAAATAGTAGAATAATGATAGATAGGAGAGGGTCTGGGTGGGGTTGACAGAATAGTAAATAATGGGCCAAATTTACAGAAAAATCAACAAAATTAAAGAATAGTGGAAAATAGAATAAAACAATTAATATATTTTTTCTGTCTATGAAGAAATAACATAAAATATTTGGTGCACACTGAATAACGCGCGTAGCGGGTTATTTAACAGTGTGCATCACATTTTTTTATGTTATTTCGAATAGACAGAAAAAATATTACAGTCATTTCTTATAATTTAATTCTAAATTCCATTTTAAACCGTAGAAAACCTTGAAAAAACGTTGATGACGTCACGGTCACATGACTGAATAATGTCTATGGTCTGATAACAAAATAACGTCAGCCAATCAGAAGACGCGTTACATCCAAAATTAAATTATTAATTAATAGAGAATAAATGGGTGTTTAGTATAAAGAATAGAGAATAATGGGCAAAAAATATAGGGAATACAGAAAAAATTACCTAAAATATGAACGAATGCAGAAATGATGTACCCCTTATACGGGCCCTCATAGAAAATTATATTTATTTATGTACTGCACTATGGAACAAAACATATTGGTGATAAATGTCCTCATATTTCAGATCTTTACTTTATATTTTCGATATTTTAATATTACTAATATTTAATTTAATATAGGAAGATTATGACATCAAACAGTAACTATGATGGATAAATTTAGTAAATCTATTAAGCGTATCAAGAAAGGTGTATGTGCTCCTGGCTAAGATCGTATCTCACGATACCGGTTCTGACGACACTATCGTTATACAAAAACAAATATAAATCGTATACAATTATTTATGTACTCTTAATATAATATATGTAGTGCAAGTACCTATATCAATATATGACCATTGAAGGACTACAACATTTGTACATTGGGATTTTATATGTCTTTTCATCAAAATACGGTAATATGAAGAGACATTTTTTTAAAGTATACTCTGGGGACTGTCTTTTGACCATAATTAAAGGGGCACTAGCTACGAGATATATAAAAAATCAAAAGTATGATTTGTTTTTGTTCAATCGAAAATGGAAGTGATATAGTGAAATAATAATTCACCTTTGAGCAGCCAAAATGGTTCAATTTGTCATATAAGACAAAATAACATTGATAATGAATTATTCACTTGCAAGTGAATAATTCGACCTCGTTGAATCCTTATTCATATGAACTTCAATTTAACCCCTTCACTAGAGATGGACAACGCATGCATTGTACGTGTACTGGTTATTCTAAAGGATATATTCAATATAGGTCAATGTCAGAAAAATATCAACTTTTTTGTATGAGGCTGAGAAACTGGGAAGGGCGAGGTTCTACCGATCCCTTCTCCAGTTTTTCGCCGAGTACACAAAAGTTGATATTTTTCTGACATTGACCTGATATTGTTTTTATACTGCAACGTAAATTAATACATTGATAGCTTTTTCAATCCTTACACAAATGTCAAACTTATCTTCATCCCTTAATGGACCCCTGATTGTGGAGAAAGTGCTCCATGCTAAAATTGACATTATACAAAATATAACTATGTTACTATATTTAGGAAATAAACACAGCTAGTTGCAGTATAAGGGAACAGTCATAATTTACCAGCTGGGGGTTGGGTAATTTTTTGGGGGTCAAAATATTTTTGATGATCATTTTTTTTTGGGGGGGGGGGGTCAAAAACATGTTCCAATATCAAATGGGGGGTCAATTTTTTTCAAACAGTATTTTCAACAACTGCAAAATTTTATGTTCTCCTTAAAAATAAATACTGACATCTGATTAGTATCAGATAAGTGTGATACAATCAAGCCATTATCTTTGCCTAATGCTACATTTAATCTGAATGTCTCACCCTTTTAATACATAATAGAGTATGGAATAGTGACCTATTCCAGCTGCCCATTCCTACAGATCAATAACATAGTTATGATATTGACTTTACAATGTTTAAGCAATTTGTTTATCAACACAGTCTTATTTTAATTAAAGATGGATAGAGAAAAGAAGGAAAATGCTAAAATATTTCAACGTAAGATTTATAGAGAAAAACGATCTTTAAAAAGAAAACGTCAAACAAAATATTGTGAAAAAAATATTCGGATTTCTCTTCAAACATGCTCTACAATTTTGGAAAATCGACAAAAATCAAATGGATACATGTATGAAGCACATACTCCAAGTTTGATTTTCGTTCTCTGCTGTCATTATTTATTATTTATGCATTGAATATTGTCTAACATAGAAATAACCTTTCTTGCAATTGTTGAAATTTTGGGGTTTATTTTGGGGCAGGTGTTTGGAAACAACCCCTAGATGACTCCCTAAACCCCCTACCCCCAAAATCAACTGGTCCCGCTTATCTACAGAATGAATACAAAAGAAATAGATTTATAACAGCATGTGTTAATAATTATAAATTAACTGTTAACAAATTTTTGAAATACTAAGGCTTTTTTTCTCAGGAATAAATTACCTTAGTTGAACTTTTAGGAATTTTTGGTCCTCAATGCTCTTCAACTTCGTACACTTTTGGGCTTTTTTAACATTTTTTGATTCGAGCGTCACTGATGAGTCTTTTGTAGACGAAACACGCGTCTGGCGTAAATATAAAATTTTAATCCTGGTATTTTTGATGCCGGAGCTTATTTACAAGGAAATATGACGTGGTTTATGATTTTTACAACCCACCAAATGAGGAACTGTTCCCCAAATGAGTAACAACCCCTCATTTGAGTAATCATATGGTAGTGCTAAAGAACAAAATTTTCTTAACTGAGTCTTTTTTTTCTAAAAATGGCACATGTTCATGAAAAATGCAGCAAATTTTCCAAAAGCTGAGTATCCCTATCTTGATTGACCGAGAAGATACAAGCCTATGAAAAATTCGAAAATTTGATTATTTTCAAGGCTTTGTGACGGGATTGCTTCCCTTAGAAAAACTTAGTAGAGACTTAGTCAGCCGTAAGCGGTTGAGCTAAGGAAGTACTTAGTCGGTTTGCACGCTGCCTTGTAACACAGAGGTACCGGATTCGAGTCCCGGTGGAGACAAGCAATTTTGTAATGGAAATTCGTGCTCTCCGGTTACAGCTTCTTACTTTTTAAAACCCATAAATAAAAATAAAGTTCTTTTGTAGAAGTTGTTCCATTTTCTATAAATTTGTGCCATTTTACCAAAATACCCATTCTTAGAAAATTTTAGTTTTTAGTACTATATGAGGGGTTGTTACTCATTTGGGGAACTGTTCCTCATTTGGCGGGTTGTGCCCAACCTGTTTAAGACACATTCACCCTAAAATATCAAAATATCTCACATTACCTTATGACTTGTCCTCATATACACAATCCTAGTTTTTACGCAATGTTATTCAATTTCAACATGATAACAATATCCAATACTGATAGAAATGAACATTATATGTAAGCTATTAAAGATTTATGTATGTATAACTTCATAACATTGCTTATAATGAGTAACATTAATGAAAAAGATTATTGGAAATCTATTCCAAAACTCAACCAATCAGATCACGACTTTTTGAACTGTATTTGTTTTTACCGGTAATCTTGATGGTTGCAATTTATTTACGTTCCTGGTTATTTTTAATAACTAATTCTTTTTAAGTTCAATTTTAGGGGGAAAATCAAACAATATATTTTTTTTAAATCAATGTCCGTCTGAAAGTATGACAGAATATTCTGCCATGTCATTCTTGTAAGAATCGATTATTGTGGTACTACACTGTTATAGATTCTATACGTATAAAGCTATTGTAATGGAATAGAACTAAAATGAAATCTTATTTCCATTGGCAAAATTATTCTGGAATATTATTTCCATGCTCTGGAAGAGTTAAGCCTATATGCTGGAATATTATTTCTTGTGAGCAGCAATCCTCTATCAAGGACATCATGATAGGAAATACAAGCCCGAGGATACCATATGCTGCGTATGCAGGCGGTGCTGGACTGTTGCTACATAGAAATGGAATGTTCACAATTGAGAAGCTGAAATCATATCTTTTGTCTTAAAGTTATGTTTTCAACCGACCCTCATTGTCAATTAACAGTCGACAAAAACATAAAGACAACGAAACAATCCAAGAGACTATAAAACAACTCATCATAGATGAGGGCCCTCATGGGGTTTTTGATTATGTGATTACTTGGCCGTTTTTTTAATAATTATTTGATTATTAAGCCAAATATTTCATGATTATTTGATTACCTAGGACTGTATTTTTAGTTTATGATTATTTGATTACTAAAGATAAGCAAATATTTAATGATTATGTGATTATATTGGCAAAAAAATGGTGATTATGTGATTACTAGGACCCCCCCCCCCCCCCATGAGGGGCCTCATAGATACAAGAATAAACAAATTGTGTACACCAGGCGCGAATCGTCTACAAAAGACTCGTCAATAACGATCGTATCAAAAAGGTTAAAAAGGTCAAAACAGTTATATAACTTATAACATACTATTATATAAACTGACTTTTATATGACATTATATAAACGTATTATCACTGTGTATCAATTTTTCTTCTTTCAGGGATCGCTCTCTTCAAAGAAGAGCTAGACTTGTTACCCTGGGTTACAGTCGACTGCTGGTCCGAGACCACAATTATTTCGTAGTGCATTTCATTTAGAACATAAATGAAAATTTCAAAAATCCCACCTGCGCTTTCTCAAAGAAATTTTTACAGTGTGTTGCACTATTTTTGGGACAAATTATATCAAAATTATAGAAAACTTCATCGGCTCTAACTCAAAATATGGACAATTTTATGTTTAGGGCGTCTTGAAATCTTTTGACAGCTTCCGAAGTGCTAATTTTCAACCCTTTTCAGCTGGACCAAATCACTACTTTCCTTCAAAATTCTGGACCCAAATTTTTTGACAGTGTAATTTCACCCCCCCTACTTGCAATTTGAGGCATTAAACATGGAGAAATAAATTTGGAAGGGGTATAAAAATTAATGGCAAGTAACCCACTGACAACACTAGGGACTATATTCGTATTGTGGTCTCGGACCTGCTGCCATTATGTCACGTGCTATAGACAAACATGCAAACTAATTCAACTCACGCACCTCTGAACAACAACCAAAAAACAATTAGATAAACTGGCTTTTACATGATATTTAATAACCGTATACCTCATTTCAATTTTTCTAGTTCCAGGAAACAAAGGCTTTTAAGCATAGAATTGTTCCCCCCGATATTCAGTCTGCAATAAATATACATGCAAACAAATTCAACACGCGCACCTCTGAGCAACAACAACAAAAAACAATTACATAAACTGACCTTTACATGAAATTAAAAAACATATAGTATTTTTCAATTTTTCATGTTCTAGGAGTCTCCTTCATACAAAGCTCAAAGCATAGAAAAATTCCAAGAGTTATAGTCTGCTGTTGGCATTCTGTAATGCGCAATAGCTAAAAATTAAAACAAACATAACTCGAACACCTCTGAACAAAAACTTATATATAATGGTTCAGTTTATTGCTACAAAGGAAAGAAACCAGGTTTCACACTTGCTATATATATAGAATATTTTCTCAAATGTGTTAGACTTGGAGAAAGGCTATCATAGTTCTCAGTAATTTTATTACATGACTATAAAGTAGCGCCGATAATCAATAAGCTGGTACCCTGCAAAAAATACTGTTTTTAATCTAAAGAAAAAAAAGTGTCAAACTGAAGAAAAAAGTAAACAACGAAATTCGATGTTGTTCGAAATTATAAAATGTATTGTATTCATCGAAATGTGAGGATCTGTTTCGTAGCGAGTATTTTCTCACATTGTTAAAATGTTGCTTTTTTATCCAATTGACAATAGCGTTTTTTACGTTGCATTTTTATCATTATTATTTCAAATAAAAAAAAAAGATGTGAAATGATATGATTGCCAATGAGATAACTCACCATAAGAGACCAAATGACACAGAAATTACCAACTATAGGTTACCGTACGGCCTTCAACAATGAGCAAAGTCATGACCGTTTCTGTATAAAACAAAGATTTGTTAAGTGTTGTAAAAGAGAGATGATCGATATAACAGAGACATTGACACTCATCAATGGCGACAACACCGCATCAAAAAAGATTTTAAAAAAAAAGACAAATAGACATACAAAAGTATACAAAACACAGCATAGAAGATTAAGAATGAGCAATATTACAGATCATATTAAAACCCGGGGGTCAATTTTAAAAATATAAAATATGTATTCTCATAAAGTGTCAACTGAAATAAGTTATTTCATAAATTTTAACAGAGCGTATGATTACAAATACTCAAGAATGAGAAGCTTACAATAGGAACACTTATATCATCAATTTTAACAAAGCGTGTGATTATAAATACTCAAGAATTAAAGGCTAACAATAGGAAAACTGGTATCATAGATCACAACAGAGCGTATGGTATTTAATACTCAAGAATGAGAAAGTAGCAATATGAAAACTGATATCATAGATTATAACAGAGCGTATGATAATAAATAAATACTCAAGAATGAGAAGGTTACAATTTGAAAACTGATATCATAGATTGTAATAGAGCGTATGATGATAAATAAATACTCAAGAATGAGAAGGTAACAATAGGAAAACTGATATCATAGATTATAACAGAACGTATGATAATGAATACTCAAAAACGAGAAGGTAACAACAGGAAAACTGATATCATAAACAATAACAGAGTGTACGATTATAAATACTCAATAATGAGAAGGTAACAATAGGAAAACTTATATCATAGATTATAACAGAGTGTATGATTATAAATACTCAAGAATGGGAAGCTTACAATAGGAAAACTGATATCATAGATTATAACAGAGTGTATGATTATAAATACTCAAGAATGAGAAGAAACAATATGAAAACTTAGATCATAGATTATAACAGAGCGTATGATTATAAATACTCAATAACGAGAAGGTAACAATAGGAAAACTGATATCATAGATTATAACAGAGCGTATGATTATAAATACTCAAGAATGAGAAGCTTACAATAGGAAAACTGATTTCATAGATTATAACAGAGCGTATGATTATAAATACTCAAGAATGAGAAGAAACAATATGAAAACTTATATCATAGATTATAACAGAGCGTATGATTATAAATACTCAATAACGAGAAGGTAACAATAGGAAAACTACGGTGGCAGAATGCGGCCATGAAAGAAAAAAAAATTATGTTGTTCCCTCAAGATACTATGTCGTTCCCTCAAGATGCTATGTCGTTCCCACAAGATAGTTATCTCGTTCCCTCAAGATACTATGTCGTTCCCTCAAGATAGTTATCTCGTTCCCTCAAGATAGTTATCTCGTTCCCTCAAGATACTATGTCGTTCCCTCAAGATAGTTATCTCGTTCCCTCAAGATAATTATCTCGTTCCCTCAAGATACTATGTCGTTCCCTCAAGATGTTATGTTGTTCCCTCAAGATACTATGTCGTTCCCTCAAGATGATATGTCGTACCCACAAGATAGTTATCTCGTTCCCTCAAGATACTATGTCGTTCCCTCAAGATAGCTATCTCGTTCCCTCAAGATATTATGTCGTTCCCTCAAGATAGTTATCTCGTTCCCTCAACATAGCAATACAATTATATTGATTTATTCTTTATTTCCAACTTCGAAACGGTGGAGTAAAGACGTGGAGTTACTTCCAATTCTCTTTTTAATCAAATGCGGAACAATGCAAGAATGAGAAATTAAGACCACCGACACGAAACACGGAAAATAAATAAGGGGAAATACGAAGCACGCACATCGAACCAAACACGAGAAAACGAGAAATAAAACACCAAATCACGAAAACACGTAAAATGAAAAGGTCGAAAACGTTGTACGAAAATAACCCTTTACCACCCTCTTTGAAAATAAAATTAAAAATGAGCCACAAAATGTTTTATCATCTCCTATTCCTGGATTTCTAATACATTAACCTAACTGTTTGTGTTGTACATGTGCATATGTATGTAATCAGTATCTTCCTTTGATTTAATTTTCAAATGTTAAAAGGGTGAAAAATAATTCCTTTTCTGTGTATCCATGGCAACATTCTGCATTTATTTACCATAAAATATTGCAAAAAGGGGGTAAACATGCTTGTCACATATCCCCCCAAAATTTGGATCAAACTAGAATTTCAATGCCTTTGAGTGATACCTTTTTAGAAACTGTTTTCATAAATCTTCCTAATGATCAAATAAAAAATGGGTGTCTTTCGCCGAAGTTTTTCGTTAAATCTAATCACAAAGTTCGTGCGACAAAAAGTTGGAAAAAAACATTACAAAAATTGCCGGACCAATGTATGGTATGGACATACAAATACGGACTGTCATACAGAAAACAGCCTATATTACATACATTATATGATCTTGATGTTCATATAAACCCAATACGAAGGCTATTTTAATACTCAGCTATCCAAAAATGAATTTTATTGCACACTAGCTCTTATATTTGAAAAATCCTCAGGGGCCAAAATGCGAAAATACACATCTAACTGTGGAGTGCTACCTTTACTGGGTCTCCGGGATCGGGTGTTTTTAAGCTCGGGATTTCGGGATTGACCCTTTTTGATCCGGGAATTCTTTTTTTCGGATTACGGGACGTCGGGATTTACTTTATTGAAATTCGGGATTTCGAGATTTCGTGTTTTTAAGCCCGGGATTTCTGGATCAGGACCCCTCCTATCCCCTCTCAGTTCTTCTCTTTAAATACAGAATTATTATATCATTATTATTATGTAAATATTCTACTTTTGGGATCTGGCCACGTCTACAGTTCCGCTTCGAAGGGCGAAATGAATCATATATCAATACAATTTTAAAATCTTGAGGGAACAACATAACTATCTTAAGGGAACAACATAGTATCTTGAGATAACTATCTTGAGGGAACAACATAGTATCTTGAGGGAACGACATAGCATCTTCAGGGAACAACATAACATCTTGAGGGAACGACATATTATATTGAGGGAACGAGATAACTATCTTGAGGGAACAACATAACATCTTGAGGGAACGACATAGTACCTTGAGGGAACGAGATAACTATCTTGAGGGAACGAGATAACTATCTTGAGGGAACGACATAGTATCTTTAGGGAACGAGATAACTATCTTGAGGGAACAACATAACATCTTGAGGGAACGACATAGTATCTTGAGGGAACGACATAGCATCTTGAGGGAACGAGATAACTATCTTGAGGGAACAACATAACATCTTGAGGGAACGACATATTATCTTGAGGGAACGAGATAACTATCTTGAGGGAACGAGATAACTATCTTGAGGGAACGAGATAACTATCTTGAGGGAACGAGATATCTATCTTGAGGGAACGACATAGTATCTTGAGGGAACGACATAGCATCTTGAGGGAACGAGATAACTATCTTGAGGGAACAACATAACATCTTGAGGGAACGACATATTATCTTGAGGGAACGAGATAACTATCTTGAGGGAACGAGATAACTATCTTGAGGGAACGAGATAACTATCTTGAGGGAACGAGATAACTATCTTGAGGGAACGAGATATCTATCTTGAGGGAACGACATAGTATCTTGAGGGAACGACATAGTATCTTGAGGGAACGAGATAACTATCTTGTGGGAACGACATAGTATCTTGAGGGAACGACATAGTATCTTGAGGGAACAACATAATTTTTTTTTCTTTCATGGCCGCATTCTGCCACCGTAGAAAACTGATATCATAGATTATAACAGAGTGTATGATTATAAATACTCAAGAATGGGAAGCTTACAATAGGAAAACTGATATCATAGATTATAACAGAGTGTATGATTATAAATACTCAAGAATGAGAAGAAACAATATGAAAACTTATATCATAGATTATAACAGAGCGTATGATTATAAATACTCAATAACGAGAAGGTAACAATAGGAAAACTGATATCATAGATTATAACAGAGTGTATGATTATAAATACTCAAGAACGAGAAGGTAACAATAGGAAAACTAATATCATAAATTATAACAGAGCGTACGCTAATTAATACTCAAGAATGAGAAATTAAGAATAGGATTCCTGGAAAACTGAAATCATTGGAATATTCCTTAACATTTATGAAGGCTATTTATTCCTTTCTGTTAACGACTTTGTGAAATCTTTAACAATTAAAATACAAACCGAATATAGTGTGTAGGACAGTTGTATGTAAGAATTAGCAGATAAAGCGTTTTCTTTCTGTAACTGCAAGCAATGTTTGATACTTTTTTTTTTATTAAACTGGTATTTTCTATCAATAAAATTGAGACGGGAAACGGGGAATGTGTTAAAGCGACAACAACCCAACCATAGAACAGACAGCAGTCGAAGGCCACCAATGGGTCTGCAATGCAGCGAGAAACTCCCGAACCCGGAGGCGTCCTTCAGCTGGCCCCTAAACAAACATGTGTACTAGTTCAGTGATAATGGACGTCATACTAAACTCCGAATTTTGCTATCAAGTATACCAGTATTTTACATTCATGTGCTTTTTATCCCCTAGTTTATTTTGTTAAATATGAGGTAACGTTGGTTTTTTTTTTGGTTTTTTTTTCACTGATTCAAGACTTAAAATCTGATATGTCAAACAAGCTATCGTCTTCAGGTGGCAGTCTAAATACTTATCCTTCATCCCAATCGGCACTTAGCAGAAATTTTAGATTTATTGCTATGATTTCATGCTGAATATGTTCGAAATGTTTACAACTGCTCTATGAGATAAGATATATAGTGAAGGGCAATTAAAAAACAAGCAATTCAAAACATTTTTCTTTTGACACAAATAATTTTGACAATCATATAAATAAAATGAATGTAGATCAAACAGGAATGTGTCCATAGTCAACTTCATCAAAAACTACCGTAAATGAAAACTTGCGAGCGACAGACAGACGGACGGACGGTACGACGCACAGACCAAAAACATAATCAATAAATCCACCGATCGAGATGAATTGAGAAGAGATGGTTAATATATAATAATAAAACTATTTTAATTCCCCTATTTATATTTATAAGCTTGTCCAAAAGTAAATCTTCGTTCACGGGTGTCTTATTACAAAATACGATTGAATATACACTAAGGGGGATAATCTAAACTATATTACAAGTAGTCGAAATTAAATAGACAAGACCCATGACATGTCGATAGTCAAAATGGGGCCTATAGAACATGGTATATAAATGTACCAATACAACTGAGAAAATTGCAAAAAAAAATAAAAACAAGAATGTCCATAGTACACGAATGCCCCACTCGCACTATCATTTTCTATGTTCAGTGGACCGTGAAATTGGGGTCAAAACTTTAATTTGGAATTAAAATTAGAAAGATCATATCATAGGGAACATGTGTACTAAGTTTCAAGTTGATGTAACTTTAACTTCATCAAAAACTACCTTGACCAAAATCTTTAACCTGAACTTCGCACTATCATTTTCTATGTTCAGTGGACCATGAAATTGGGGTCAAAACTATAATTTGGCATTAAAATTAGAATGATCATATCATGGGGAACAAGTGTACTAAGTTTCAAGTTGATTGGACTTCAACTTCTTCAAAAACTACCTTGACCAAAAACTTTAACCTGAAGCGGATGGACGAACGGAGGCACAGACGGACGGACGGACGAACAGAGGCACAGACCAGAAAACATAATGCCCCTCTACTATCGTAGGTGGGGCATAAAAAGTAGAAGAAATAATTAAGGATAGACAATAATGGAGTGCTGAAATATCAAGAATAGAGAATGACGCCAAAAGGAGATATAGAAATTGAGAAAAGACCTAATAAATGTTTTTGGGGGAAGGACGTGTTTTTTTTGTTTTTTTGGGGGGGGGGGTATTTTTGGGGGGAGGGAAGTTTCAAAGTGGTTTTTTTTTCAATAAGGGTATTTTGTATATCCGAGTGTCATTTTTTTACATTTATATTGAGTAACGGTGTCAATTCATTTACAATTTATATTGAGTAACGATCGAGTATTATACATAAGGCTTTTCTAAAAAGTAAAACAAATATCTATAATAAAATGAATGATTTTTAAATCCTAGATCACACTCTATTTGTAATATGAAGTTTCTGTATATGATAATAATACATGAGCTTTCAACAGATATTTCTATTGATATATGAACTGCATATTGATGTTTAGATAAGGGAGCTACCATTTGATTTTTATGGGGGGGGAGGGGCTAGGATAAAATTTGAAAAAAATAGGCAGGACAGGAGTTTTGAGTAAAAAAAAAGGCAGGATGGGACACTTGCAAAAAAAAAAGTCAGGACGACAATTTAGGTAAAAAAAGGTCAGGATAAACTAAAAAAAAAAAAAGGCAGGACCGATTAGAGTGAAAAATAAAAAGGCAGGACAGATGATAAAAATCAAATGGTAGCTCCCTAAATCAGAGACAACTTCAGTGAAGTGTATTTTATTTCTTTTGATTAATGACGATCCTTTCTGTTGGTGAATATCAGCGTAAACAAAAAGGAAAAGTAAAGTACGTATAGAGTTATTGAAAATAAAACAAATTGACTTTGAAGAATTCCTTTATACTGATATCAATGATATCAATGATATCAATTCGCCGTTTCAGAATCTAATGCATCCTGGGTAATATTTTCAAAGGCGTACACCAAAGCGTTTTGATTGGTTTAAAACGTTATAAGAATGGAAATTCAACCAATGACGTAACGTTATTTTCACTTTGGGGTACGAACAATGAAATTACCCATGATGCTTTAGATTCTGATACGGCCAATTACTAGAAGAAGAAGAAGACAACAACAGAAAATTAATCTTTAGGCAGAATGTCTTAATTCTTGTCAACAACCATGAATACAGAGTTTAAGAACAGAATGACTACACGAATTGTATGTAGTGTCTCCTTTTCTGTGCAGTGATTTCAAATGCTGTTTTCTTTTTCTTTGTTTTTTTTTCTCTCCATTGAAACGAATGCTCCTGGTTCGAGTATTTTGATGGGACCGTGATTTGTCTATTCATTGATAATTCAGGATAAGTATTCTCTATTCCTCTCTTTGTTCAAACTGTTCGTTATTCTTTATTCTGTCCCCATTATTCTATTTTCTTATTTCTTATATCTTCTCCTATATACTTTAATCTTCATATTTGTACCTCATTTGGTATTCTGTTGGTGTTGCCTATGTTTTTCTATTCGTTTTTTTACCATTTTCTCTGTATTTTTTTGTCGATAATTCTCTATTCCTCAAATCCCATTTAGACCCTTAGTAGCGTGTCAGTGGTCATCATTGGTGGTAACGATCAACCAAATAATGTTAGGCACCGATCATTCTTTTTTGTATATGTGTATATATGTCTCAGCTATAGGATGCACGGAAATCTGCTTGTTCTAAAGAATCCTATTTATCCTATCTATTCAGCAATATATGAATTCCAAGAAAAAAACATTTAAAAAAATTCACAAACCAAGAATGTTTTTTAGAAATATCTATATCTATATCTATATCTATATCTATATCTATATAAAGAGTATGATATATGAAGATTTAAAGTTTAATTCATTATTGTTCAGACTATCTGAATTAAATCTACATACAAATTGAATTGATCAAATAGAGTTATCTCTCTTTTAACATGTTCTTGCGTAATGTTAAAACTTTATGAACTAAATTTGCCAAATTTATACTCAAACCACGAAAATAGATCAGCACGAAATAGCCAACTTCTTTAAAAATGGCAATAAAAACTGATCAATCAATTGTTTGCTAGTTTTTCTCCATGCCTTATATTAAATCCCATTATTATGATATCTACAAAAATGTAATATTTGAATCCGATCACTGAAGTCATAGAAATTAAAAGTTGTGTTTGAAGAACACTGATGACAGCGCATGCCAGTGTATACCGAAAAGTAAATCTTGGTATTAGTTTAATAATTCATCTTCTATAGTTTTTTCGGTTACGGGTAATCTTTAGATTTATTTTTTTTCAACTCATGATGATGAGTGAAACGTTTCCAAAATAATACACACGGTAGTTTTTTTTTTTTTAATATTTTACGAAGTTTCATATTGATATACCGATATATACCAACTAAGATTCAATCATTAAAAAATGAAGTACAGTTTTCAGAAACAAGCCTGTTTAAAATCAAAGGTAGGTATAGAGAATTATAATATTGAATTTGACAGGGCAATTTACCTGGTCAAAAGTATACGTCATCTGCATTTATTTCTTTTATATTTCATGATCTTTCATATAAATAAACATTTTTTTATTTTTTTTTAAATATAATTAGAAGGCATTTATCATGTTTATGGCTTAATTTTTTATAAACAAGACGTTAAAAGATGTAGAATTGTCTAAATAATATGTGTTTACAGTGAAACCTGTTAAAACAGAGCCTCTTCTGGACTTAAGATTTTGTTCGGTTTTGGCCGATTTTCGGTTTAATCAGGTTCACAACGCACTTTATTTGATATGACGGTCCTTACGAACATGTTTGGTTTATACAGGTTTTCGGTTTATATACAGGATTCGGTTTAGTCAGGTTTCACTGTATTTGGTTGAAAGGTATTGCTGATTTCTTAACAGAAAATAATCTTTGTGTTTATCTTGCGAGAAAATGATCCACAACAAACATACAGCCAATTAAATAAATAAACCTGTGACAATTCTGCTTGTATTGGTACTGAGTTGCTAAAAATCCGACAAGAAATTACCCCACAATATTTTTTGGAAAATATGTAGTTTTAAATGAAATATAAAGGGGGAAAGCTTAAGTAATGAATACATTTGACCAGCCAACACCAAGGATATATTTATATATATATACGAGTCTAAATTGAAAACTACGTTCAAACCTATGATTGCGTTGGATAAAAACCGCAATTTTTATACGTGTACATGTAAAACAAATTTCGTTGTAGAAGGGTCTAAATACAGAACAAACGACATTTTCCAAAAGCCCAAAAAAGTGAAGAAGTATATTTAAACAAAACGCATTTGACTAACAGGTCGAACAACTGATGTTCTTTAACCCTGCTGATTCTGCCATTGGCGATTGCCAAATAAAATTGATCACAAGATGTAACAAAATGGATCTTAATATAAATTTAATACTAAACAGAAAACAATTACCTTGTGGCCACGATGTTATGCCACAAACATAAGGTGTTAATATTTTTTGTACACCAGATTTAGAAAAAGTACCCTCATTTTTAGATAGACTCTTGAATTTTAAGAGTCAATGTAGGATGAACGGATCATATAAACCGGAGGGAAAATATGATACAAACCCAAACGAAAAAATATAAACGAGTCTAAATTGAAAACTACGTTCAAACTTATGACTGCGTTGGATAAAAACCGCAATTTTTATACGTGTGCATGTAAAACAAATTTCGTTGTAGAAGGGTCTAAATACAACACAAACAACATTTTCCAAAAGACCAACAATTAAAGTGAAGAAGTATATTTAAACAAAATTAAACAGAAAACAATTGACTTGTGGCCACAAACATAAGGTGTTAATATTTTTTGTACACCAGATCCGGATTTCGACAATTAATGTCTCTTCAGTGATGTTAGGGATCGAAACGGTATTTGGAAGGCCATATAAAAAGTACCATAATTTTTAGAAAAAGTGCCCTCACTTTTAGTTAGACTCTTGAATTTTAAGAGTCAACGTAGGATGAACAGATCATATAAACCGGAGGGAAAATATCGGATACAAGCCCAAACGAAAAAATATAAACGAGTCTAAATTGAAAACTACGTTCAAACCTATGATTGCGTTGGATAAAAACCGCAATTTTTATACGTGTGCATGTAAAACAAATTTCGTTGTAGAAGGGTCTAAATACAGCACAAACAACATTTTCCAAAAGACCAAAAAAGTGAAGAAGTATATTTAAACAAAACGCATTTGACTAACAGGTCGAACAAATGATGTTCTTTAACCCTGCTGACTGCCATTGGCGATTGCCAAATAAAATTGATCACAAGATGTAACAAAATGGATCTTAAATAAATTTAATACTAAACAGAAAACAATTAACTTGTGGCCACGATGTTACTGCCACAGACATAAGGTGTTAATATTTTTTGTACACCACTGTCCAGATCCGGATTTCGACAATAAATGTCTCTTCAGTGATGTTAGGGATCGAAGCGGTATTTAGAAGGCCATATAAACAGTACCCTCATTTTTAGATAGACTCTTAATATATATATCGGCGTTTTGCATTTGCGCCGATCTGCATTTCATTTGCGCCGATTTTTTCTTTCATTTGCGCCGATTTTTTTTTTCATTTGCGCCGATTTTTTTACAGGTAAATTACAGGTAAATTACAGGTAAACAGATATAAGAGGATATGGTATTAGTGTCAATGAGATAACTTTTCATCCCAGTCTTTGAAGATACAACTCCAGACTTTTCCTTTACCGTACTTGTAGATCTTCAGCATCGGTCTTTCGGTCAACTGCCACATGGTTATGTTCATTCTGTGTTTTGGTTTGACAATAGTCTCCCAATCAGAATCCGTTGTGACTCTGGCTTTACACGATTTAATGGTACATCGGTAAGATATGTTATTTTTCTGGACACTGACCCTCCGACATGTATGGCTGTCGAAGATTAAAGAATTGACTCATCGGGTCGTTACAATATGTCCATCGTGTTACAACGAATTTCCAGAACAATTAGAATCAAAATAAACTTAAAAATGGTTTACTTTCATAAATAGTCTTCCAATCAGCATGAATGGAAAATTGTCTCATTTGCATTCATACCACATATTCCTATATCTATTAAACATAAGTGAACAACGTTTATAATCAGATATACCAATAAACCTTCAAGTTATATATATATAGTACATGTAAAAGTATTAACTTATTTTTACCTGTAAATCCAATAAGAAATTATAAAATCGGCGCAAATGAAAAAATGAAATCGGCGCAAATGAAAGAATGGAAATTTTCAAAATCGGCGCAAATGTCATACGCCCATATATGTCATGTGAAGGCAACAGATTTTCAATGAACGAATTTTTTTTTATTGGGAGAGATGTTTTTGTAATAAAATCATTCACATATTTTCTTTATAATTATTGAATTTAGTCTATTTAAATACCACGGTAATCAAATCAAATGTGTCATATTTAAATTTTTTTAAATGAATAAGTGGGCGTGGCAAATTCTGTATCTATGAGCTCTTCTATTTAGAAGATAAAAAAGTACATTTAACATCAAATAGAGGCTCACTTCCGCCAACATTGTTTGGGCGGCCAAATCAAAATCTGAACTTATTTATGGCTGTAAATGTACAAAAAACACAATATATTACACAAAACCAACATGCTATCAAGGTCATAACCCTTTATATTCGAAAATGCAATTGAATTTCATATCGTAAATGCGATGCGATGACCAGAAATGGTGTAAAAAAGATAAACAAAATGTGTCCGTGATGGAGCATGAACAAAGGTGGGCAGGGCTAATTTACGTTACCTAGGTACTAAATACCTATTGTGTAAATAGTTGTAGGTAGATATCTTATCACGGCCATTGATTTCAACATGTTAGGACAAGTTTATAATCCTAGAATGTGTTTACATAGGTATAACTGAATACACAAAACAAGTTCCAAAGGACACATGTACACAAATGTATGGATAAAAGTGAACTTTAAGCTTTGGATGAAAATTAATCAGTTTGCATTGTTTGAATAACAATTATTCTTTGTACTTTTGACCTATTGGATTCATGGACATATCAAACTTACACAAAGAAGCAATTTATTGTGATTGGTTCCTGATTTTTGATTAATTCTTTGTACTGCTATCAGTTTCAATTTAATGAATTGATGAGCATTTCAAACTAAAACAAAGAAGAAATTTATTGCAATTTGAACCTGATTTTTACCAAGTTGTACATATCTTTATTAATGTTCAATCCACATTGCACTCCTGTTAAATTAGACAGCAGTGGGGAATCTGACGCAAGTCAGAGCCCAGAAGAGAAATGGATAACTAGACAAAGTGTATTGAATTATTTAATGTACAAAATGGCTGATAATTCTGATGCCGACTCGGATAACTGTGAAGAAGCTCAAGATGATAGTCATTTAATTGAAAAAATAAGACAATTGGAAAAAGAAAAGGAAAAGCTTGCGAAAAAAAATGCTGAAAGATTTCGTCTTGAAAAGCAGTACAAGGAGTTGAGTAAATCTGTCAAATCGTTAAAAGGTTCATCAACAACTAGTCTTAGTTCTGGATACATGTCAAGCAGTCCAAGTCCAGGATCGTTAGATAAAAATAGACTTGCAGAATCTAGTGGGTTGTCATCCATGTTGAACGAACAAAGAGAAAGATTGAAAAATTTGTCAAGTCGACGTTCTGCTGAAACTTCATCTTCAAGACGAGATGAAAGTGGGTGTGAAGATTCAGAATCAGATGAAGACAAAGATTCGAAAAATTGTAAGCTATGTTCATGGTTGTCCATGTATGCATGTACAATCAATGGATAAATTTTATCATTTTTAGGCCCAAAAAAAATAGTTGTCTGTTTAAGGTTACAACATCAAAATAAATAGGTCGGTATTTCCATTTTATTTTTTGCGCCATGATTGGATTATTTCCCTTTGTTATTGATTGGGGAAAAAAAGGCAGCCAAATGTTTATTTCATCACACGAGTCGCGAATTTCCTTAAAACAGCTATCATATTCATGATTTTGAACATTGGGATGTATCAGGCAACACTATCTTCACTTTTAACACGAGTTCAGTTTATTTTTCACTTTACGACAGAAATAAAATGGCTTAGGGTCGGCGCTCAAAATAGGGTCTGTCAGGTAACCGTAAACAGACATATTTTTTTTTTTGGCCTTATTACAAAAAGATATTACATTTTGATTTTGTATAAACATGATACATGTAAGTACTAATATAGGACAAAAGATACAAATCTACATGATTCACAGTCGCAAGATAAACTTTCATATCCACAACTTCAAGGCTTTATTTATATAATACCAAAAAATTATGTTAGATTATATTGGCTAATAAGGCCAACTAAAATCAATTAGTAGATTTTCATCCAGATTTTTGAAAAAACTGGGACGGGTGGGAGGATTTTATTTTAAAAATTTTATTTCATACGAAACCCTCTTGTGTCCAGTTCTTCATACCGCATGGCGTATAGGCAAGTGTAAAATAAGCTTATATCATGTACATATTTTTTTCAAACTCTTGAATAAATATCTCTGATTGGCAACCACTGTTATACATGTAATAACAGCTATAGAAACTGGCCTATATATAAACATCAAAAACGTAGAGAAACATGAAAAATTTGTAAGGGTTCCGCGGAACCCAGTGTCTCGCCTACTTTTGCTGTAAAACACAGGCTCAACAAAAATGAGGAAAAAAATCAATAAAAATATTCCTTTTGATACTATCTTTTGATTGTATAAAGAAGCTTTTGTCTATTAAAGTTTGTTAAAAATCCAGGATAGTTTATGAATCTAAAAAATGTTTTAAAAACTTTAACTGCAGACTGTATGTAATGTTAACTGGAAGAAAATCTAAGTCCATTTAAAAGTAAAATACGGGAAAAAAAATCGATTTATCTTTTTACAAAATTTACTTCTGGATACTGTCTTATGATCATAAACAAGCTTCTGTCCAAGTTTGGTACAAACCCAGGATAGTTTAAGAAAGTTATTAAAATTCTAAAAACTTTAACCACAGAGTGAATGTAATGTTTCCCAGCAGAAAAAATAAGTCCATTTAAAAGTAAAATACGGGGGGAAAATCGATTTATCTTTTTACAAAATTTACTTCTGGATACTGTCTTATGATCATAAACAAGCTTCTGTCCAAGTTTGGTACAAACCCAGGATAGTTTAAGAAAGTTATTAAAATTCTAAAAACTTTAACCACAGAGTGAATGTAATGTTTCCCCGCAGAAAAAACTAAGTCCATTTATAAGTAAAATACGGAAAAAATGGAATTTTATTTTTACAAAATTTACTTCTGGATACTATCTTATGATCATAAACAAGCTTCTGTCCAAGTTTGGTAGAAATCCAGTATAGTTTAAGAAAGTTATTAAAATTTCAAAAACTTTAACCACAGAGTGAAGAAATGTTTCCCCGCAGAAAAACTAAGTCCATTTAAAAGTAAAATACGGAAAAAATGGAATTTTATTTTTACAAAATTTACTTCTGGATACTATCTTATGATCATAAACAAGCTTCTGTCCATGTTGGGTAGAAATCCAGTATAGTTTAAGAAAGTCATTAAAATTTCAAAAACTTTAACCACAGAGTGAATATTTGTGGACGCCGACGACGACGGAATGTAGGATCGCTTAGTCTCGCTTTTTCGACTAAAGTAGAAGGCTCGACAAAAATCCTCTCTTCAGTTGGACTATACCTACACCAAATTCATTTTGCTTTCTAAGCGATGGTGTGTAGTCACCATAAAATTAACCAAAATGTATTGGTACGAATGTATGCAACACATGTATCATGTATTATGAGTACAGAATAAAATGAAAACTCAAACAGTGTTGAAAGTAATAGGTTTGGTGCTAAAGCAAGATGATATAAAACATGAACTTAATCAAAAGAAGTTGTACAGTTGTTTAATGAATATATTGAGGGTATTGGGACAGAGGGTGTTTGCTGTTTGTCAACAAAAAAACGACAGCGGCCATCTAAGGTAAATGTAAGGGCTTGCTATAAATTATAATAACATGCGTATGTTTGTAGACTTTCTTTTTAGCTCAATTATATACGGTCATAAATCTAACAAGTTCATGCTTATGTCAATTTCTTTAATCCAGTCATGTTTTTGTACCAATTTGTTCCACGACTCTTGCTCTTTGATGATATCATTCACAGTCCAATTTCCTGACACAAAGTAATTGTATAAATAAAAAAAAACGGTTTTCTACTCATTTGTGACACACCGCGATTTGCGTTCTTGGACATAGCGTTTTACTCGTAACCCGAATATTTCATGCCTTTCTCGTAATCAATCTCTATTCTCGGTAGATGATGATGTCATCATAGAGCAGCAGATTATATGCCGGCTTAATCATTTGAGAAATAACTTGTTCAGAAATACAAAACCAAAATTTGAAACAGGAAGTTTGAATGAAAAGAAATTACAAATGGTTACCGGAACAAAATCCGGAAATCGTAAATTTTTTTAAATAAAAAAAATTGGGGCGGGCGGGGATGAAAATCTATCAATTAATTTTAATTGGCCTAAGGGTTAATAATTTTTAAAGACTCAAAAGCAATTTAACATGCCTTGGTTTGTGGGCTTGTGATTTAGCACGAAGACTATAATTTACAGATTTGTCATAATTGCTTTAGACAAGCATTGTATTTAAATGAAAAAATGTCAAATATTTGGCATTCATAATATTATGCATACAGAGCCAATATGCAAATGTTCTTTAGTGTTGATTTAAAAATGAGGAAATGTGGTATGAATGCCAATGACACAACTAAATGAATTGCAAGTAAGCAATTATAAGCCACCTGCAGGCTTTATCAATGTGTAAAACCAATTATACCATACATCAGCTATAAAGACTTTTTATCACTGTTTCAATATATACAACAATTTACCATTATGTTTTCCAGTAGACAAAGTGATGAGTAAGGAACACAAGTCAAAGTTGCAATCAAATAGAGACACGCTAGTCGAGAACATGATTCCTGATGACATATTTAATGACCTCATAGCAAACAAAGTCTTGACCACTGCAGATGTCAGTCGTATAAAGGAGAAAAATACTAGAGAAGCCATGAATGAGGAATTATTAAACAATTTGGTTCGAAGGTCTGACAGAGCGTTTTATGAATTTGTGAGATCTTTACATAAAACTTTACAAGGCTATTTAGCTGACCTGTTAGAAGACATTCCAAAACCTCCGTCCAAAAAAAGACAAAAGCGGAAAAGAGTTCCAGGTACATTTGTAATAGAAGTACTTATAATTAAAATCAAAATAATATTTTTTAATGATTTAAAACATGTAAGAGGTTTGATTTTACATAAATTTGTACATCATTTGCACATAACGTATGATTCAAGTGTACACTGAACATGCTGAACTGTTCGAAAATGACTACTTCATTCTCATAAAAGCTTTATTTCCAATTCTATGGTCGGATTATAGGACAAGCAGAAAAAAACATACAAACAACATTTTAGACTATAGGAATCAATGAACAAAAAAGAATTAAAAACATAGACTACAAATACTAAATAGCAAGATGCTTTTTTTTGTACATTGAATATCTTCGTAATACAACAAATGATACATTTGTAGGTCTACACATTTCTCCTAGGCCTTTGGTTCTAAAGTTGTGTGAGCCCAGTGAAATCAAGGAAGAATATCAACAAATGCTACATTGTATGAAAATGATAAAGTAATACTGTAAATTCAAAATGCAAAATTACAATTTTCAAAAAAGCTGTTATTTATAAAATATGGATTAATTTTTTCTTTGAACAGGAGAATTAAGTATTAATGTAGACTGTGAAGACATGGCACCACTCCCCAACAAGAAAAAACCTCTCTGCTCATGTCAGGAAGTGGAGGAACAGATCCTAATCATGTCAAAGACAGCATACCTGGCCATCAGAAGAAGGGACACAACTCCAGCTGCTTTTGAACAATTTAAAAAAGAATTGTCACAAACTAACGAAATTTTAAGGGAATCTATGGAAGTTATGAATACTCTTAAAATGTTGTGTGAACATGGCCGTTCAATGCATGATATATCAAACGGAAGTATTAGATTTTCTTTACTTTGTAATTCCGTAGATGGTGCCAAAGACTTATGGGAAAAATATTCCCATGGACATTTGTTAAATAAATTTCAGCAGGGACTTGTTACTAAAAGTTTGCTCAAATCGTGTCAAGCAAAGTGGGTCAAGTTAAAGGTCAAAATAGCTGAAGACGAGTATCATCAATGTATTAGGGAATTAGGTAAGGAAAATAAGCGGTATACATTTATTTTAATTTTGTGTAATTCAATTCTCTGGGTAGCTGTCCTTAACAAGTTTAATATAGCAAATATACAAAATGTGCTTGGTTAAAAATCATATATGAAATCATTTCCATGTTAACAAATATTCTAGGATAATTAATAAGTTTATATATATGCTCATATACCATGTATACCAAAATGACTTTTTATAAATTTAAACATTTGATTTAATCTTGCCAGAAAATTCAGTGAGTCCACAGACATTTTCATAATTAAAGAGCACATGAGCATGTAGTACCGAATTTTGAACGCAACCTGCTGAAAGTTACAAATAAAATAAAAAAGATACTTACAAATATGAAATTAGAATCAAACTGAATATGTATGTGCATCCAAGTATATTTTCTTGGTTACCTTCATTTGGAATGCTTTAACCTTAACATTTGAAAACTCAATTTGCTTTTTGTACGTTAATGATTTGCTTCTAACTTTGACATACCTTGTAATTTGCAAGAAATGGCTTATTGATTGCTGAACGTTAATTAAGATATCAAATGATAGCTTTTATAATTGGACATTGTTTCATCTTCTTTTTCCCTTAATTAGAAACAATACTCCCACATTCATATTTTTGTCATTTTTTTTTCTCAGAAAATGGTAACCATGGAAACAATCAACAAAATGATAACAATTACAGAAGAACAAGACTGAGAGTAAGTTAAATTTATTCTTTAAATATAATAAGATGTGGTATATATTATTGCCATTGAATGAGACAACTTGCCAACATAGACCAAATGAAACAACTAGAGTTTTTTTGGACCTCAGTGGTCTTTTGGTCCAGTATATGTTCAAGCATTACTGGTCCACTGACCAGTCAGTATTTAAACAGTCTTTTACCTTATGACTTTAAAAAAAATCCTACATCTACACTGGTCATTTGGTCCAGTAATTGAGGAACTTTTATTGGACCAAAACATTGATTACTGGTCATGTGCGTACATTGCCACATGTCTGACTGACCTTGGGAATGACTGGAGGTTACCTTAGCCTAGACCTGTGGCAAAGTGTAAAGATTTTGACAGAAGGATGGACAAGAAAATCTTTATTTTAATAAAATTGCAATGCATTCATATGCTCTTGAATCAGTCTTTAGTTCATTTCCTTTTTCAATTTCAGAGTTTTTGTAGAAAGTCCTCAGAAGAGAATTGTATACCATTTTCATCACCATATTCCTGTATACAAGAAGATGAACCTAGGCGAGCTTTCAGAGAATTGTAAGAAAACTAATATGAAAAAGAGGATGTGGGTGTAAATTCAATGTTACTGCAATTCTCCATATTGCTTGATGCATAGATTTATCCTACAATACCTTAAAAGGCCTTTTTCCAAACATATTTGTGGTAGGGAACGGTATTTTTGCCATTGACTTCTGTTCAAAGTTCAAGGAGTTTACTTTATGTTTAAAGCTAATGCAGTTTTTGTTTGAATTTCCATTTAAAGTATAATCTTTGGACTGGCTTGTCAAATCAAACTAAGGCCTAAAAAAAAATCTGTGTTTCCAGTAACATCATTTTGAAAAATAGGTCGGAATTCTTTTTTTTTTTTTTTTTTTGACATTGTAAACGAAATCCAAAAAATTATCATGGTTTTCCCAAGTCCAAGTCCGTAATTAGTTTCAAATACCGGAAGTCGGGTCAGGGTCGGTTGATACCATTTTTTTTTTTTTTTTTGAAGATCCTATAAAAAAAAATTAGGGTCGGTCGGGTTATCGGAAACTCTGAGATTTTTTTTCTCGGCCTAACCTGGGGAACTGCATCATTAACAAATGTTATTACTTATATTAGGATATGACTAATGATAGTAAACATCATTAAACTGAACAAAAAATAGCAGCTTCATCAGTAATTGTTTCTGATTTTATGTAAAACTAGGTATAACGAGGAATAGAATCGTTACTAAAATCGACAATTAATTTTTACATCTGGTTAACCTAGATCAAATATAAACTGCATTAAACTACATCAAAGATATACTACATGCACATAAACTTTTTCTTAAAATCTAAGTTTAGATTTGCATCATTAAAAAATATGTTGTTTTCTATTTTATTTTTTTTACAATTTTTATTTTATATTTGTTTTGTATTTTGCCCATCTCTATTCATATACTGTATCTTTTTATAATCTTAAAATCCAATGTAAATATCACCATATTAAAAAAAATCTTAATTCATGTATAACACTTGATATTTTGTATTAATGTTATGTAAACCCTGCAGGGAAAGCGGTACTATTTATTCTGCCATAGGCGACAATACTAACATTTTCTAAATTTACCAGTTTTTATAATAAAAACCTGGATAAAACAGTTATGTGTGGTGTTAGTACTTTATTGCTCTATTTTAAAAATTGGAGCCAAATAGTATCATGACCAATTTCCAACAGAGCTTGTTTATGTTATGCATGCCCACCGTCATTTTACACCAAATTTATGAAATTTTGGAAGCCTCTTCGAATAATTCTCTAGAAAATATTTCAATAGGTTTTTAAATTTATATTGTAAATTTACACACTGCAGTTATTCATAGATAAATAAAAAAATATATTGTACAGTACCCTTACATCCGATCACAGCCCTCCTAAATTGACTTCCTTCACCTGTCTTGGGTACACAAAAGGTCAACCTAATGCTGGGAAAATGAAATAGTACCGTAAACCCTGCTGAAGTAAGGCACTTTTATGTAAGTGTTATTTACTGGTTTCCATGAAGAAAGGGAAGTAACTGGATTTTATAAAAGGTGATGTTCAACGGGAAGAATGTTAAATTTTTATGCCTCATTTATAATGCCCAATTTCTATGCCCCATTTATGGGCATTATGCTTTCTGGTCTCTTCATCTGTTCATTCATTCGTTTGTTTGTTCATCTGTCTGAAGTTTTTGGTCAAGGTAGTTTTTGATGAAGTTAATGTCCAATCAACTTGAAACTTAGTGAACATATTCATTATGATATGATCTTTCTAATTTTAATGCGAAATTAGTGTTTTGACCCTAATTTCACATTCCTTTAAACATATAAAATGATAGTGCGAGTGGGGTATCAAAGTACTATGGACACATCCTTTTTTAATCAATTCTGGATGGCACCTTATCCTTCCCACCTCTTCATATTAAGAATTCTATTTTCAGATATAAATTAAGAATTACAATCTCAATGTAATGGAATTTTTTTCTTTTTCAGACAAAGAAACTTATCACTGAGTGATCATGTGATACAACCAAAGAAACAGAGAATTGTAACCAATTGTGAAACAGTGACAGACTATCCTCAAAGGAACCTGCTGTATAACTTTAGATTGAGGTCAAATCAAAACCAGTTATGAACTGGGGGAATATGTTCTATTTATAAATCAGTTTTCATTGTTAGAATTGTTCAAAGTGCTTAGATTGGTTTAATATTGAAAATAATATATATTGTAGATCATAAATTTTTAAGTGCATTTGAAATAGCAATTGTTAATACAAATGGGATTAATCATATGATTCCAAGAAAAGCTGCATGTCAAAAATGCTACATGGGAATTTTTTTTTAAATAATATATGCAAAACTACATTTTTTTCTAATTTTACTTAAAATAAAAACATTGCAAATATTTCTAAATTTACTTTAAATGTATTTTGATAATACAGTGAACTTATTTGGGAAGTAAACTGATATATGTCAAGTAATGTTTTGATTTATATGAACTATGGATTCATTAGTATTCAAAGATTTTGTAGACATATGTATGGAGGCTTAGACTCAACCACATTATCAAGTATCAATGAAAACTAAATTTTATTTCAATCCACAAAAAAATTATACCCTAAAAAAGAATCAATGGTATAAAAATAGCACTTTAGTTCATATTGTTTTATCCAACTATTTATGCAATCAAGTTTTGTCAATCTTTATTTAATAACATCTCAATTATTTATCTGGATTTTCCTGTCTTTTAATTATGCCCCACCTAGGATAGTAGAGGGGCATTATGTTTTCTGGTCTGTGCCACCATTCGTCCGTTCGTTAGTCCCGCTTCAGGTTAAAGTTTTTGTTCAAGGTAGTTTTTGATGAAGTTGAAGTCCAATCAATTTGAAACTTAGTACACATGTTCCCTATGATATGATCTTTCTAATTTTAATGTCAAATTAAAGTATTGACCCCAATTTCATGGTCGACTGAACAAAGAAGAAGATATTTTGAAGCTCAGGTTAAAGTTTTTGGTCAAGGTAGTTTTTGATGAAGTTGAAGTCCAATCAACTTGAAACTTATTACACTTGTTAACTTTGATATGATCTTTCTAATTTTAATGCCAAATTAAAGAATTGACCCCAATTTCACGGTCCAGTGAACATGTAAAATGATAGTGGGAATGGGGCATCCGTGTACTATGGACACATTCTTGTTATATATAAGTTAGGAAATGGTAAGTTAATTGTATTTCTAAACTAAATGAATGTAGTTTCATAAAAAAAAACTAGTTTACCCCAGGTCTGCTTTTATTGGTTTTAGTTAAATGAAGAGATGATATTGAAATATATTATTACCTCTGTTTAGAGAAAAGCTTCAGATTTGGTCTTGAGTGTTAATAGATAAAGCAGATATAATTGTTATGATAACAGGGTTCTCGCTAAGGATTTTTGAAAGCGAGTCCAAGGACTCATCATTTTTAGCCATGATGAGTCCAACAGCAAGAAGAAAATATTTTATTGCAATATAATGTAAAGTTTAAATTTCCATTTCCTAGCAGAGCAATGAAATGACATTAAATTCAGATAACTTTTAAACTTTTGCTATAAAATGATGATATTTGTGTTTACCCATACAAAATATTTTAATGTTAATGCATCTGTGGACTCGACAGTTTTGAAAATGGTGTCCAGACAGACTTTGATGAGTCCAGGACTCATGGACTCGCCTTAGTGAGAACCCTGGATTAAATTGAGTGTTATTATATTTTGTCATATTTTTAACTTGAAGAGATTTTTGGTTTATTTACTACTGTTTACATTTTGTTCTTTTATGATTTTAGATTTTACTTTGAACTGTAACTATCCAAAACTTTTTGTTGGTAGAATTTAAAAGTGATTTTAAGATAAAACTAAAGAATCATGTGCATTTTTAAGAAATTACTTGAACAGTTGATTTCTTATTCCTTTCCTGACCTCTTTTCTTTTATCCTAATACTAGTTATATTTTAATTTTTATTCATTCATAATCTTGAATATTGAGACTTGAGAATAAAAATGTTAGATCTACTTCAAAATTACCTTCTTTAATTTTGAATGATGCACATAAGCACAAAAAAGAAAAAGAAAAATCACTATCCCTTCAAAATTGGAAATTGATAAAGAAGAAACGACATGTTATATTTTTATCTTACATGTGTACTTTCAATTTCAATTTGGTTCTAAATTTAGATTTAGTTTTCCCATAAACATTGCTGACGGAATAGAAGACACCTGTTTATTTTCTGCCCATGTAGAAAAAGTTGAAAATGGGATTTGAATGACATAGTATTTACTTATTCTAAGATAAATGTTAGAGTGATCTCTTTTTAGTTTCTGAGTAATTTTTGTGGGCCTAATCTGTTTTTTATTTGTTTGTTTTCCGTATTTGTTCTTCCGACTTGTTGCACCAGTGTTTTCGTTCAAAACTACAGCTTTTTAAAACGATATTGTTGAATCAATTCCGGTTATTCTTTTGATATCAATAGAAAAAGAATTGTCACATGTTTATTTGTTTATAATTGTGTTGTGCATGAGGCGTTTTTACTTTCTGTTATAAAAAATCTCAAAATGACTTCTCCTACGCGTCTAATATAAAAAAAGATTTCTAACTGGTGTTATTCAGATATTCTCTATGAGGTTTTAAAAAAGCACAGACATGCTTGTTGGATTCATGAAAGACCACACAAATTAAGTAGTTTCTCTTTCGTGTGTCTATTTTCCTATTAACTAGTGTCTATTAACTATAGGCAGACCTAGGTTAAGGGAAATAACCAGCCATTTTCATAAATATTTTCTAAGCTTCTTGGATACATAGATTATTTCCAATCTGTTTCAGGTAAATGCTTAAAATTCATTGACGAAACTTGACTTTTACAAACGCATAACTGATTTAAAGAGTTAAATTCCCTGAACAAAGGTCTACCCCCTTAAATGCTTTTCTATTTTGAGTGAGGAATAATTGACTACTTTAGTCAGTCCTGGTAGTGTTATTATATTATAATCATGCAGATTTGTAGATTGGATTCCAAGTATTTATATTTTTAATGAATTGTTAATGAAATTTTATGTATTTGATGTGAAACTATAAAAAGTTGAAAAAAAAGATCATGTTTAATCATTTTTTGCCAGATTCTTCATTAGATAAGAGAAGCATAAAACAGTGGCTGATGATTTTAGGCTGACTTAGCATTTGGCAGTGTAGACAAATTTATTTATAAAATATTTGTATAAAGTTCCAGATTGCATTTTAGTTACGTAAGCGTGTCACTGTTTTTTAAAATTAAAAAAAATTTGGGCGTACATTGGTATCACATTGTCGTTGTCTTTGTCATCATTGTCTGTAGACAGATGGTTTCCACACAATAACTTTAGTATAAGTAAATAGATTTCAATAAAATTTTAACACAAGGTTAACCACTAGAGGAAGGTTTGGATTGATTTTGGGGGTTGTGGTCCCAATTGTTTAGGATTTGGGGGCCAAAAAAGGGGCCCATACCACAAGTTTCCATACTACAAAGGGATGGTTAGGATTGACTTTTGGGGTGGGGGGTATGGCTTAAACTATTTAGTAATTAGGGGCCAAAAAAGGGGAGAAACAAGGGTAATCAAAATCAATTTCAAGAACAGTGTTTACTTACTTTCCTTACGCGGCTTGTAAATTATGTATTAAGAAATGATGATTGCCTTGAAGTGATTAGCTGTCAATTCATTTTTAGCAGTTACTATAAAATAAATATTAATTTTAGCCATGACTGTATCATTCTACAATTCGCAACTGCACAGTGAATTGCACAAAAGCAAAAATATGAGTGTAATTTCAAATAGTTAAACCAATTTGAAGTTCTTGACTACAGTTATTCTGTGTCACAAACCTATTATGTGTCAAAAATTAAGTTACAATCAAAATTCAGACCTGTATCAAGCTTGAATATTCTGTCCATTTTGGCACCAATTTTTCAGGGTTGGACATCTGCAGCTGTATCCATCTGCGCTCAGCGAAGCAATTTATTATATTCTTTAGTGTTTGTCTTTTAAGGAATATGTCCGTTGTTCTGGAGTTTGCATGTTGTGTTGACTATTATATTATGCATGAGTTTCTCTGTGATGAGAGTATGTGTGCACTCTTTCTGTAACGTAGTGTTGCCTTTATCTGCAAAACATAATACCATGAAATTCACTCCATTGAATTATAAAAAGAGAAAAGAAACTGAAGGGAAAAGCAAAAAATAAAAAAATGAAGAAATGCTGCAAATACTATGGCTAAAAGAAACTCTTATAAAACACAAACAACTGTTTACAAAACAGAAACACAAACATCTGTATACTGGACACTACACAGAAAACAAAGGACAGACACACAAACATCTGTATACTGGACACTACACAGAAAACAAAGGACAGACACACAAACATCTGTATACTGGACACTACACGGAAAACAAAGGACAGAAACACAAACATCTGTATTCTGGACACTACACAGAAAACAGGACAGACACACAAACATCCGTATACTGGACACTACACAGAAAACAAAGGACAGACACACAAACATCTGTATACTGGACACTACACAGAAACACAAACATCTGTATACTGGACACTACACAGAAAACAAAAGACAGACACAAACATCTGTATACTGGACACTACACAGAAAACAAAGGACAGACACACAAACATCTGTATACTGGACACTACACAGAAAACAAAAGACAGACACACAAACATCTGTATACTGGACACTATACAGAAAACAAAGGACAGACACACAAACATCTGTATACTGGACACTACACAGAAAACAAAGGACAGACACACAAACATCTGTATACTGGACACTACACAGAAAACAAAGGACAGACACACAAACATCTGTATACTGGACACTACACAGAAAACAAAGGACAGACACACAAACATCTGTATACTGGACACTACACAGAAACACAAACATCTGTATACTGGACACTACACAGAAACACAAACATCTGTATACTGGACACTACACAGAAAACAAAGGACAGACACAAACATCTGTATACTGGACACTACACAGAAAACAAAAGACAGACACAAACATCTGTATACTGGACATTACACAGAAACACAAACATCTGTATACTGGACACTACACAGAAAACAAAGGACAGACACAAACATCTGTATACAGGACACTACACAGAAAACAAAAGACAGACACAAACATCTGTATACTGGACACTACACAGAAAACAAAGGACAGACACACAAACATCTGTATACTGGACACTACACAGAAAACAAAAGACAGACACACAAACATCTGTATACTGGACACTACACAGAAAACAAAAGACAGACACACAAACATCTGTATACTGGACACTACACAGAAAACAAAGGACAGACACACAAACATCTGTATACTGGACACTACACAGAAAACAGGACAGACACACAAACATCTGTATACTGGACACTACACAGAAACACAAACATCTGTATACTGGACACTACACAGAAAACAAAGGACAGACACACAAACATCTGTATACTGGACACTACACAGAAACACAAACATCTGTATACTGGACACTACACAGAAAACAAAGGACAGACACACAAACATCTGTATACTGGACACTACACAGAAACACAAACATCTGTATACTGGACACTACACAGAAACACAAACATCTGTTTTCTGGACACTACATAGAAAACAAAGGACAGACACACAAACATCTGTATACTGGACACTACACAGAAACACAAACATCTGTATACTGGACACTACACAGAAACACAAACATCTGTATACTGGATAAAATTGAGAAAGGAAATGGTGAATATGTCAAAGCGACAACCACCCGACCATAGAGCAAACAACAGCCGAAGGCAACCAATGGGTCTTCAATGTAGCGAGAATTCCCGCACCCGTAGGTGTCCTTCAGCTGGCCCCTAAAATATGCATAATAGTACAGTGATAATGGACACTACATAGAAAACAAAGAACAGACACACAAACATCTGTATACTGGACACTACACAGAAACACAAACATCTGTATACTGGACACTACATAGAAAACAAAGGACAGACACACAAACATCTGTATACTGGACACTACACAGAAACACAAACATCTGTATACTTGACACTACATAGAAAACAAAGGACAGAAACACAAACATCTGTATACTGGACACTACACAGAAACACAAACATCTGTTTACTGGACACTACATAGAAAACAAAGGACAGAAACACAAACATCTGTATACTGGACACTACACAGAAAACAAAGGACAGACACACAAACATCTGTATTCTGGACACTACACAGAAACACAAACATCTGTATACTGGACACTACACAGAAACACAAACATCTGTATACTGGACACTACACAGAAAACAAAGGACAGACACACAAACATCTGTATACTGGACACTACACAGGAAAAAAAAGGACAGACACACAAACATCTGTATACTGGACACTACACAGAAAACAAAGGACAGACACACAAACATCTGTATACTGGACACTACATAGAAACACAAACATCTGTATACTGGACACTACACAGAAAACAAAGGACAGACACACAAACATCTGTATACTGGACACTACACAGGAAAAAAAGGACAGACACACAAACATCTGTATACTGGACACTACACAGAAAACAAAGGACAGACACACAAACATCTGTATACTGGACACCACACAGAAAACAAAGAACAGACACACAAACATCTGTATACTGGACACTACACAGGAAAAAAAAGGACAGACACACAAACATCTGTATACTGGACACTACACAGAAAACAAAGGACAGACACACAAACATCTGTATACTGGACACTAAACAGGAAAAAAAAGGACAGACACACAAACATCTGTATACTGGACACTACACAGAAAACAAAGGACAGACACACAAACATCTGTATACTGGACACTACACAGAAAACAAAGGACAGACACACAAACATCTGTATACTGGACACTACACAGAAAACAAAGGACAGACACACAAACATCTGTATACTGGACACTACACAGAAAACAAAGGACAGACACACAAACATCTGTATACTGGACACTACACAGAAAACAAAGGACAGACACACAGACATCTGTATTCTGGACACTACACAGAAAACAGGACAGACACACAAACATCTGTATACTGGACACTACACAGAAAACAAAGAACAGACACACAAACATCTGTATACTGGACAATACACAGAAAACAAAGGACAGACACACAAACATCTGTATACTGGACACTACACAGGAAAAAAAAGGACAGACACACAAACATCTGTATACTGGACACTACACAGAAAACAAAGGACAGACACACAAACATCTGTATACTGGACACTACACAGAAAACAAAGGACAGACACACAAACATCTGTATACTGGACACTACACAGAAAACAAAGGACAGACACACAAACATCTGTATTCTGGACACTACACAGAAACACAAACATCTGTATACTGGACACTACACAGAAACACAAACATCTGTATACTGGACACTACACAGAAAACAAAGGACAGACACACAAACATCTGTATACTGGACACTACACAGGAAAAAAAAGGACAGACACACAAACATCTGTATACTGGACACTACACAGAAAACAAAGGACAGACACACAAACATCTGTATACTGGACACTACACAGAAACACAAACATCTGTATACTGGACACTACACAGAAAACAAAGGACAGACACACAAACATCTGTATACTGGACACTACACAGGAAAAAAAAGGACAGACACACAAACATCTGTATACTGGACACTACACAGAAAACAAAGGACAGACACACAAACATCTGTATACTGGACACCACACAGAAAACAAAGGACAGACACACAAACATCTGTATACTGGACACTACACAGGAAAAAAAAGGACAGACACACAAACATCTGTATACTGGACACTACACAGAAAACAAAGGACAGACACACAAACATCTGTATACTGGACACTAAACAGGAAAAAAAAGGACAGACACACAAACATCTGTATACTGGACACTACACAGAAAACAAAGGACAGACACACAAACATCTGTATACTGGACACTACACAGAAAACAAAGGACAGACACACAAACATCTGTATACTGGACACTACACAGAAACGCAAACATCTGTTTACTGGACACTACATAGAAAACAAAGGACAGAAACACAAACATCTGTATACTGGACACTACACAGAAAACAAAGGACAGACACACAAACATCTGTATTCTGGACACTACACAGAAACACAAACATCTGTATACTGGACACTACACAGAAACACAAACATCTGTATACTGGACACTACACAGAAAACAAAGGACAGACACACAAACATCTGTATACTGGACACTACACAGGAAAAAAAAGGACAGACACACAAACATCTGTATACTGGACACTACACAGAAAACAAAGGACAGACACACAAACATCTGTATACTGGACACTACACAGAAACACAAACATCTGTATACTGGACACTACACAGAAAACAAAGGACAGACACACAAACATCTGTATACTGGACACTACACAGGAAAAAAAAGGACAGACACACAAACATCTGTATACTGGACACTACACAGAAAACAAAGGACAGACACACAAACATCTGTATACTGGACACCACACAGAAAACAAAGGACAGACACACAAACATCTGTATACTGGACACTACACAGGAAAAAAAAGGACAGACACACAAACATCTGTATACTGGACACTACACAGAAAAAAAAGGACAGACACACAAACATCTGTATACTGGACACTAAACAGGAAAAAAAAGGACAGACACACAAACATCTGTATACTGGACACTACACAGAAAACAAAGGACAGACACACAAACATCTGTATACTGGACACTACACAGAAAACAAAGGACAGACACACAAACATCTGTATACTGGACACTACACAGAAAAAAAAAGGACAGACACACAAACATCTGTATACTGGACACTACACAGAAAACAAAGGACAGACACACAAACATCTGTATACTGGACACTACACAGAAAACAAAGGACAGACACACAAACATCTGTATACTGGACACTACACAGAAAACAAAGGACAGACACACAAACATCTGTATACTGGACACTACACAGAAAACAAAGGACAGACACACAGACATCTGTATTCTGGACACTACACAGAAAACAGGACAGACACACAAACATCTGTATACTGGACACTACACAGAAAACAAAGAACAGACACACAAACATCTGTATACTGGACAATACACAGAAAACAAAGGACAGACACACAAACATCTGTATACTGGACACTACACAGGAAAAAAAAGGACAGACACACAAACATCTGTATACTGGACACTACACAGAAAACAAAGGACAGACACACAAACATCTGTATACTGGACACTACACAGAAAACAAAGGACAGACACACAAACATCTGTATACTGGACACTACACAGAAAACAAAGGACAGACACACAAACATCTGTATTCTGGACACTACACAGAAAACAGGACAGACACACAAACATCTGTATACTGGACACTACAGAGAAAACAAAGGACAGACACACAAACATCTGTATACAGGACACTACACAGAAAACCAAGGACAGAAACACAAACATCCATATACAAAACACCATATAAAAACTAAAGACAGAGATAAAAGAATTTACCAACTAACTAAGAAGAAAACAAACTTTTTTAACCAATGTTGGAGAGTGTAATTGGCAAAGCGTACATTAAACAATTTTACTATTTGTGACTTTGTTTGCAAATCGTATAAGAGTCTTGTCAAAGAATTGAGAATAAAAGTAAAATCATAAACATACTGAACTCCGAGGAAATTCAAAACAGAAACTCCTGAATCAAATGGCAAAATCAAAAGCTCAAACGAATGGATAACAACTGTCATATTTCTGACTTGGCACAGGCATTTTCTTATGTAGAAAATTTTGGATTGAAACTAGTTTTATAGCTAGCTAAACCTCTCACTTGTATGACAGTCGCATCAAATTCCATTATGTTGACAACTAAGCGTGAACAAAGCAAACAGACATTACATGTAAAAATGTAAAAATACAGCAGTCAACCAAATCATAATTTGATAGGGATGAGATTGTGGTTAATCATAAATAAAGGCAACAGTAGTATACCGCTGTTTCGAGAAGTCATAAATTGATTGAGAAAAAACAAATCCGGGCTACAAACTAAAACAGAAATACTGAATTGCAACAAAAAAAAACCGCTACACATACAGAGATGTACTATAAGATAATATCTTGAATTTTCCTCACTTTGTACAGGAAATTTAAAGAAAAAAATGTTGGGTTGAACCTGTGTGGCTATCCAAACTTTGCGCTCTATGGCTATGTTAGATATAACACTTAAATGACAAGATTACATGACAGGAATTAATTACAAATAAATGCAAGAGCATTCAGTACAGAGAAATACACAATTAAACAATACAATAGTACATTTCGACATGCTAACCAGAGAATAAAAATCATGCAAAACAACCTAGAACAGCACAACAGAACCTCAAACTATCCATCACAAGACTGGATCAACGACACAAAAGTGACGTCACATTTTAATTTCTAAAAATTAGATATAAATCAAGATTAGGATTGTAATTATGTTATTTGATGTATTTTGTAACATTGACAAGACTACTGATATAGAATTGTGTTAGTAATCAGATAATGAATTGTATTATCTAGCTATGTCGGTATTTCTTCTAAATAACAAGTTCTTTAAGGCTTCAATGAACAATACATTGAGCTGCAAATCGGGAGACAAATCATCATTTGCCAAGGATGAGATTTTGACTAATCATAAGCTCTGTATGGCTTTAATGAACATAACGTTGAGCAGTAAATCGGGGGACTTACCTTGTTTGTATTAAATACATAATATAAAGCTACACAAAATCCAATACAAACAACCGTACATTAATCATACCGGCTCATCTACACGTCAGATGAAAATTGTCCATTCGATTGACTTAGATTCTTTATGCAGTGAAAGAGCTTAGTGGTTTTCACGACTGATATTATGACCCCCCCCCCCTCCCCCCCCAAAAAAAAAAAATCTTTCTCTAAAATTATAGTTCTATCAAAATTCTTAATTTTTCTATACTGTATACCACCCTTCCCGATGTTTTTGAAAAATCGTCTTAAAGAAATGATTCACAAACAAGTGAGAGGTTTATCTAGCTATAAAACCAGGTTTAACAAAGTCCACCATATTTTCTACATAAGAAAATGCCTGTACCAAGTCAGGAATATGACAGTTGTTGTCCGTTTGATGTGTTTGAGCTTTTGATTTTGCCATTTGCTTAGGGACTATCCGTTTTGAAATTTCCTCAGAGTTCAGTATATCTGTGATTTTACTTTTTTCAAGATAGAAATGGCAGCTTACGCTATAACTGCATTACTTTAGGATAAGATATGTGAACACACAGTGTAACAAGTGATAAGTATGATGGATTTTTTCTATTAACAAAATATTTGAGTTTTTCATTGACCAAAAATTTTTTAAATTTGGAAGAAACTTTTTCGGAAAATTGTTCGCGGCATTCCTTTGGGAAGGAACTGTGCACCTCTCCTTGTCGACCTCTTATTGTTTTCATTTGAGTCGGAATTCTTTCAGACATTTGTCAAAATCCAGAAGATCGGAGAGGCAGATCATTGAGGGCCCTCATGGGGTTTTTGATTATGTGATTACTTGGCCGTTTTTTTAATGATTATTTGATTATTAAGCCAAATATTTCATGATTATTTGATTACCTAGGACTGTATTTTTAGTTTATGATTATTTGATTACTAAAGATAAGCAAATATTTAATGATTATGTGATTATATTGGCAAAAAAATGGTGATTATGTGATTACTAGGACCCCCCCATGAGGGGCCTCATCATTTAATTTCACAAACAGATATATAGAAGATGTTCTTTTTATTAGCAAGCCAAACACCATTAATAAAGTCCCGGAACAAGACATTAATGGAACAACAGATACGGCGTTCTCTGTCTCATTTTTAGACTTTTACCTCGAATTTGTCATGAGCATGCTAAACTTTTCTGATTGGGTTCCAATAATATATCCCCAGAACAAGCATTAGCAAGCCAAACACCATTATAATAAAACTCTCAGAACAAAACATTAATGGAACAACAGATACGGCGTCCTCAGTCTGTCTCATTTTTAGACTTTACCTCGAATTTGTCATGAGCATTCCAAAATTTTCTGTTTGGGTTCCATTAATATATCCCCCAGAACAAGACATTAAAGAAACAACAGACACGGCTTCCTCTGCCTCATTTTTAGATTTATACTTCTAATTTGAAATGAGCGGTCATTTCAGTACCAGACAAACTATACGACTTTAATTTTGAAATTATCAATGTCCTCCCACCTTAGTAGCAATATAAAAATTTCCCCTTGCATACCTGTCAACATTTCAAAATGCCAATGGGTATTTTACGTGCAGGATGGCTGCCATGCATATAGACATATAAAACATTTCAAGGGCCTTCAAAACTTATTTAATGTTGTTTACTTGCTTCTTCGTACTTTGACAATACTATAACCGTGGTAATATTGATTGTTTTGCTTTAAATTGTGGACAAAACTGCCCTCAATATTTCAAATTGGCAGACTCCATGGTGAACTTGATCACCCAAATAGTGACAATTGGTAGGTATCATCTTGTTAATAAATATTCCTTATCAACTTCACAAATAATAAACTATTGTCTTGAAGTATGTATTCTTTAAAGCAGCCATTATGCAATATTTGAACTATTGGTTAAATTAAGCTGACTACTGAAAAGTGTGATACATTTATACAGAGTAGCCGACAACCTCTTAGGCCAAACAAAAAAGTATGTGCGTTTTATTGTTTAAAAAAGTGATACTGCAGAGTGGAATTGTCAAGTCTGAAAAAACGACCTGCATATTGCTGACCTGTATCATTCAGTTATTTGTGATGGCTGCTTATAAAACAAAACTATATAACATGTTTGGTAAATCTAACATTATAACAATTACACAATGTAACCGTAGACACGAATATTATTGTTACATTCGTAATTAATCAGTTCGTTACCCAATCCTGCATTCCGGCAATTGGTCTCCAATGTAACAACAACTTTTTTATATTATTGTTACATTCTGTAACCGTAGCAGGTGCCTATATCATATTTGGCGCGTAATTATTCGGAAGTTGTCGGAAGTTTGGAACACCTCTAGACTTTTAACTTCAACCATATGGAATAGCACGTTCGAACTGAACATTTACAAAATATCTATCAACTACTAATATTTACGGTAAGCGAATGTGTGTGTCCTGTAGGCCATGATTTGATGCAATATAACTATAAATTCAGATTCACTCTGGACAAAATTTTGCCCCAGAATTCGACTAATTCAAGCTATCTCCCAACAAACAAATTATTTATCAATAACTGACATGAATTTTTCCACAAACAAGAGTTACAAGTGTCATATACATTTTGTCATATATATAAAAGAAATGTATTGCATGTAACTGTAGAATATGTAACATATATTTCTGGTCTCATAGTTAGACCTATATACATAAATTTATTTCTGAGGTACGATAGATCATGAATAATTTTTGTAAATCTTGATCTTAATAAAAATATGTATTGGAAAAAAACAGTAAATTTTATATTAATGGTTGCATCATTCTATAATTTGCAAAAATGTATGTGATCAGATTATAACTGTGACAACTATATCACAGAGATTGTTCACTCACAATATTGTGTTAAAATAGTCTTTGATTATCATTATGAGGTTTTGGAAAGACGCTGCGAGGTCATTTCCTTCAGATTTTATAGTTTTTGCACGCAGTTCATGAAAACAGAAGACAATTTCTGTTAATATCTTGACATGAAGCATGTTTTCCGATACTTTTGAACATTGAAAAGATTATCTCTTGAGGATAAACAGGTTCCATATTTACAGTTACCAACAAAAATGTGGGAAAAACACTTGTACATGATTTAGGAGAACCTTGCTCTTCTATCTCTGATTCATTGAACTTTGCTTTTGATGGACATGATGGAAGTCACTTCTGTCTTAACCTGAATAAAGTCAGTGGTTATATTCAACAGAACTCTCAGTAATCTCTGTCAGATTTTAATTGCTGCATTTCTGCCTGATAGATTATAGGCTGCTATGGAGTGTTTTCAGATTAATTTTTGAACATTTTCTAAAATATTTTATGGTTAATTATTTTTATATTTTTTGGGGCACTGCAATAGATGGAAGGGTTTTTACTGTCAATCTATTACAGAGGCGAAATTTAGGCCCCCCCCCCCCCTCTTGAGAAAAAAATTTGGTTGCTTATATAGGGAATCACTGAAGCGTGACGAAATCGGGCCACCTCTTAGGCAGCCAGTGGGCCCCCACTTATGAAAATTCCTGGATCCGCCACTGTATAAGGGGGTTGCAATCAAAATTATGCAAACGGTAGTATTCATGTTGTGTCAGTGTTCTTGAGGAAAACTAACCATTTCTTATTTTTTACATTATATTCTGAAGCAGTCATATCATATATTTAAAAGATGTTATAATTGTAGTTCTCTGCAATATTGTTTGCTATAAAATATTCTCTAAACAATGGTGTCTTAAAGTTGAACTTGTATAGAAAAATTAAGAATTGTTTCATTTAGTTTCTTAACAAGATGGAGATTGTTTCCATAAGAAGATCAACGAGTTTTGCGAACTTTGGGGTACATGTCGTCCAAGGCCATCTTTAAGGTGTCATAATAATTTAATGGATCATTAGTTATAAGTTTGACCTTGATTTACCTCAGTGTTATAACACAACATCTAAAATATATATGTCTGATAAAATGCAAGGTATTTAATTTATATAACCTTTTGCTCAAGGTGTAAATATTTATGGTTATACTCACCGCTTAAAGAAAATATATGTCCCCATTCAAATGCATTGATTGTTCTACCCTCCCTCTCTTCCCCTCCCAGGATCTGCCACTGTCAATGGTGACTGGAAGGAAAGGAGGGGCTTCTTTGCTTCTTCTGTTTTCTGCCCAGATTCATGACAATTCGAACATAGTTGCATTTTACCTACATTTATTAAACGCTAGCTTATCCATTGAATATAAACAAAAAACACCATTTTCTGATTTTATTTGAATAATATTATTATCATGGTTATATCTATAAAATTAGATGCTTTAAACTAAGGAAGTTTTTTTTTAATCTGATGTATATTTATTTTGGAAGGATTTCCTCTTGACCGATAACAAGCTAGATGGACATGAAATGTAGTTAAACAAGAATCTTGTAAAGATTGGGTATGGGTCATTCTTAGTTAGATATTATACAATTACTGTCTTTTAATAAGGTAATTATGTAGTTTTTCAAAAGTCAATTAAACCTCATATTTACCGAAACAAAAGACAGTAATTGTTAATTCCATATTTAAAGAGAAATGTGTGTAATTAATGGCAATTATTTACCAAAAAGAATTGTACATCAAACGTTTTTTACAAAAATTATGCGCTCAAAATACTTTTCCGCAGGTGAATATGCTTATTCATTCAAAATCCAATTCATATAGAAAAAACTTTCCATAATTTTACCATATAAATTTATAATGGCCATTTTCAGTTATGCTGATATTTAGACCAAAATTAAAATACAAATGTTCATGTGTTTAAAATTCCGTGCCAAAATCATGCACAGCATTAAAAAGTTGTGAATAAATTTATATACAGCAGTGTTCTAGGATTCCCATTACCCGTTACCCGGGGTAAGTGGATTAGGACAACGGGTAAGTCATTTTTTAGCCTTTGTCACCCGGTGGTAAGTCAATTTTCAATTTCGGGGAAGCCGAAAAACTCTTGAAATTTCCCGGTCCTCTTCAATTTTCCCATATCTGCTTTTTATTTTTATTAAATCACGAGAAAAAACTTTGATAAAAGATCGAAGATTTTGTCGATGTCTATCGGCGCTTTTATTCAAGCACTCGTTTACTAGGTGTAATCAAGCGCAAAAGAGACCACATTCTTCTCCTATCATTCTAAAAGTCGGTCACGGTGTCGGTAAAAATCAGAAAATCCGGATTGATAACTGGTGCTTAAATCGGGACATAAACAATTTTTTTTCTTGTCATCGGAGGAAAATAAACTTACAGTTGCATTTATTATAGCTCTTAATAAATGACATAGTAATAACTATAACATATTTGTCAAATTTAGTAAGAAATCGTTTTTTTTTGCGCCGTCCGCATTGGTTGGCGGATTTAACTTTTAGATGTGGGTAAGTAATTTTTTTATTGATCTTACCCGTGGTAAGTCAAGGTGCCAAAAAAATCCTAGAACACTGTACAGAAAATATCATTAATCTTCTATCAACACCAAATCATTGTATAGCATTTTACACATTAAAACAAAACACAAGTGTTCGCAGTCCTAACTTTAAAAAGGTGCATAAATATTTATTGAATTTTAGCAGTGCATTTTTATTACCGCTCACTATATTTAAAGCATATAAGTTTAATCTTTTAAATGATATTTGACAAATGAAGTCGGAGAGATAAACTTTGTTTATTTACCTTAAAAATACCTGTGCGGCGAAGATCTTCAAGTATCGTGAATCTTTAATAAGATCTATCTTGCCTTGTCAGTGAGAAAGGCATTTTGAAGTGTTTTGTATTTATAAATAAGAGGTTTTATTTTATATTACAAACTTTGATGTAGGATTAAATATTCCAAACTATAAACAGGAAAATAGTTTCGTAATTTATTCTTAAGGTGAAAACAAGTTGAAGGTAAGAATTTTTATAAGTAATTGAGTTGTACATGAAATTTTAGGTTAGTTGTAAATTTTGAATTTTTGCCTCCATTTTATATTGTATTTTTTTTTAACAAACTGTCAACGTACACACACTCAAAGATTAAATGTTATCATTTTGATAAAATACTGCCATGACTGCAGAGAAATTATGCTATCAAAATTTAAAACGTCAGTTTTTATATTTGAAATTCCTGTCCTTTAATGGATAATTATCGGTTAAAACTTTTTGGGTAAGTACAGTTAATACCAAAGTGCAAATAAAATAGATAAAGCAATTAAAGACAACAATACAGCCTTCGACAATGAGAAAAAAACAAATGTCACCTTATACTGGTAGTTGGCTTAAAAAGCCTTGACATGAACAATGAAAAATTTGAGATAACTAAGGGCCTAATTTATAACAAAGCAATTGACAAAAAACAGACAGCTGTTGATTTCTGTGTCATTCGGTCTCTTGTGAAGAGTTGTCTCATTGGCAATCATACCACATCTTCTTTCTTTTATGAATCAAAGACTACCACTGAACTACAGGCTACAGTATGAATGACCATATTTATTCATTTGGCCTTATATTTAGTGTCAAGATTTATAACAAATTATATGATCAAGCCTTATGAGTGTCAAGATATTTTACCTTATTGTTAACTTTAAATTAAATGTTAAACTGTTACCAGTTTATAAAAAGTCCTGTAGCTCGAGGGTGAAAAGTCAGTTATAACATGTAAATAGTATTATAAACATTTTTATAACTGGGATCAAAAGATTAATCCCTATGAATAGTTAAATTTCAGTTAATAGTCTGGTCATTTAATTTGTTTGACCGGTTAATGTGTTGAAAATAAACTACTAGTCGGATACATGTATACAAATGTACATTAATTTTCCATACATGTACCAAGTACATTCATTTTATTGTCGAGCCTGCAACTTTTGTTGCAGAAAGCTCGACATAGGGATAGTGATCCGGCTGCGGCTACGGCGGCGGCGGCAGTGTTAGCTAACTTCTTAAAAGCTTTATATTTTAGAAGGTGGAAGACCTGGATGCTTCATACTTTGTATATAGATGCCTCATGTTACGAAGTTTCCGTCAGTCACATGTCCAATGTCCTTGACCTCATTTTCATGGTTCAGTGACCACTTGAAAAAAAAGTTCAAATTTTTTGTAATGTTGAATTCTCTGTTATTATAAGTAATAGGATAACTATATTTGATATGTGCGTACCTTGCAAGGTCCTCATGTCTGTCAGATAGTTTTCACTTGACCTCGACCTCATTTCATGGATCAGTGAACAAGGTTAAGTTTTGGTGGTCAAGTCCATATCTCAGATACTATAAGCAATAGGGCTAGTATATTCAGTGTATGGAAGGACTGTAAGGTGTACATGTCCAACTGGCAGGTGTCATCTGACCTTGACCTCATTTTCATGGTTCAGTGGTTATAGTTAAATTTTTGTGTTTTGGTCTGTTTTTCTCATACTATATGCAATGGGTCTACTATATTTGTTGTATGGAATGATTGTAAGGTGTACATGTCTAGCGGGCAGATGTCATGTGACCTTGACCTCATTTTCATGGTTCAGTGGTCAAAGTTAAATTTTTGTGTTTTGGTCTGTTTTTCTCATACTATATGCAATAGGTCTACTATATTTGTTGTATTGAACGATTGTAAGGTGTACATGTCTAACGGGCAGATGTCATGTGACCTTGACCTCATTTTCATGGTTCAGTGGTCAAAGTTAAGTTTTTGAGTTTTGGTCTTTTTATCTAATACTATATGCCATAGGTCAACTATATTTAGTGTATGGAAATATTTTATGATCTTTATGTCAGTCGCACAGGTTTTATTTGACCGTGACCTCAATTTCACGGTTCATTGCACAGTGTTAAGTTTTTGTGTTTTGGTCTATTTATCTTAAACTATAAGTAATAGGTCAACTATATATGTTGTATAGAAGCATTGTTAGCTGTACATGTCTGCCTGGCATGGTTCATCTGACCTTGACCTCATTTTCAAGGTTCATTGGTCTATGTTTAGTTATCTTGGTTAATGTTAAGTTTATGTGACAGTTGTTATAAAGCTTAGCTTTATACTTAGGACTATCAACATAATATCAATGATTAGTATAGAAGGCGAGACATTTCAGCGTGTGCACTCTTGTTTTATATTATTCATTGATCCTGGAGTCTTGACACACTAATAAACAGAACCATTTATAAAAGAATTCCAATGAACTTGAAATTTTCCATGCATGTACATTGTACCAGGTACATGTATTTGCTATTATTTATTGCTTCTTGAATAAATAGGACACAAGTTTGTAAAAGCTTTCCAATTAATTTAAAATAAATAATCATGAAAATACAGCAAATACATTTATTTGCTTCATATCTCGACTTACAATCAAGTTGACTTTAGAGAGTAAAAATCATTAGTAAACTAAACTTTATAACAAAAGAGAATATTTTTTCAATTGTGAATTTTCCTTTTCTATGTAGTTACAATGTACATTCCAGTAACTTTCCTGTGTAGGGTGAAAACCATGCTCTCTACAAGTTGGACAAGTCCACAACCCTCCCTGCATTGAAGACCCATTGATGGCCTTCGGCTGCAAAGCAAAATTTCTGCCCTATCGAAAATACTATCCCAAAATAGTATGTTTGAAAATAGAGCAATCTCAGACTACTTAAGTTCTAGTCAGGAATTACTTAAGAGGTCTGACACCCTGATGTGAGACTTCCCCAAAAAGTCCCCACAATGGCTGTCCAAAGTGTTAAAGCAATCTCGGACTTCATTTGTTGCAGCCAGTAATGTTTGAGTTCATGTATCGGTGTAGGAAATGAACAACATGTAAATGTGTATTTAATACAAAAATTAATAGCTTTCTATTTTATATCAGTTCTGTGTAAACTTTAAAGCCCTGATAACAGTATTGTATGTTTAGGAAATTAAAAGTCTTCAATTTTATTCTGTCAGGATTATAGAACAAATTTATTAGATAAAATGATTGTATACTGATCTATCGTTCACAAATCAGGGTTTACATTTTCCAGGTAAAAACAAAAATATGAATTATATAATATATGAAAATATACATACATTACCCGGTGTCAAAATATACAGGAATTAAAGTTAAAATTTTGGCATGGTACATTTTTAGCTGCCAACAGCTTGGTGGCCAATTTATATAGTGCAATATAAGAAAAGCAGAAATTTTAGTAGCCCACACCAAATTTTAGGGGATATCGGAGAGTGAGCCCTTGCTAATTTCAAACCCTGATATATGCCCCTCTTGGTTGGTTCCTGCCTCCCTATTTGTCTGAACTTTTCATTCCTACCCTTACACATTAAATAAACATTCTTGTCTCGATTACATATTGTTCATGTTCAAACATTATTCATTCAACACTTTAAAAGAACCAACTTAAATGTATACTAGTAAATAAAAAGTCTATGTTTAATTATTTTTTCACCTACATAACCTTAGTCAATTCGTTTTTTCTGCTAGGAGGGCAGAAAACAAATAAACATATTTTTGGCCTCAACAATAATATCAATAAAATATTAATGTACAAAGATATTATTTAACAATAATTTGATTTTGGATGTAACGCGTCTTCTGATTGGCTGACGTTATTTTGTTATGAGCCCATAGACATAATTTTGTCATGTGACCGTGACGTCATCAACGTTTTTTCATGGTTTTGTGACCGTGACGTCATCAACGTTTTTTCATGGTTTTCTATGGTTTAAAACGGAATTTAGAATTAAATTATAAGAAATGACTGTAATATTTTTTCTGTCTATTCGAAATAACATAAAAAATGTGGTGCACACTGTTAAATAACCCGCTACGCGCGTTATTCAGTGTGCACCAAATTTTTTTATGTTATTTCTTCATAGACAGAAAAAATATTACAGTCATTCCTTAATTAAATTACTGTCACCAACAATAACAAGCATTTCCTTTGAAAATCTTGCAACAAGAGCTTAAAATGAATTACCATGGTTACGTAATGTTTTGCATATATCTGTGTGTAATATAACTCCATAGGCGACATACCTGGTTTATCAACATGTTCTTGTAAATTAGCTCTTGAGATTTCTTTCATTGTTATGAAAATTTATAAAATCAGAAATGTAAACAAAAGATATTGATGTTTGTCTGGGACATGATAAAAAGGACCAAATACACACTTCTTGTACTCTTCTTATCTTCAAACTTTTTCAATTACATATTTTATCCTGTTAGAAAACAGAGACCATCCAAATAGTATGATAAAGCTTTACTATTTTTTTATCAAATGAAATGAAACACAAAAGACTTATATATAAGGGTTGTATAATAAAGGGGAGTAAATGTATGTTTGATGAACTAGCTGTAAAAAGTTTAAAATAAACCAAAAAATATATGATATAGTTCAAAGGCAGATTTAAGGGTTGGCTCTGTTAAGTTGAATGCATGGTAAATATGCTAGTGTAAATATATATGTAATTGTATTCTCACTGTGTTGAATTAAAACCCATAAGGGCCTTTGGCTGTTTTCTACACTTTGGTCTGGGTTGCTGTTTCTTTGACACATTCCCTGTTTCCATTCTCAATTTTTTAACACAGAAGGTGTCGGTCAGATACGGTATATAATATCTAATTTATACCATAGAAGATCAAGTGGAAAAACTATATATTTTGATATTTCAGGAATTTGATCTTATTTAATTTTTACATAAAGCATGATAAATGAAGGGTATTTTTACACATTTAATGTAACAAAATCATGATATTTTGTTTAACACACCAGCTGCATGATGATTGATTGATTGATTGTTGGTTGCTTAACATCCAGTGGCAAATATTTCATGCATATACAGGACAAGAACAAGTTCACAATAAATACAATAGGTAGGTTGTTGTAATAGGGGCCATCTAGGATGATGGTCAGGACAATTTGGACTGCCACTGGAAAATGAGAATATATTGGATAGGGACAGAAATTTTGCCTTGCAACAGGCCACCTACGGACCACCTACGGACCCCTCAAAGAGTTGTTGCAAGGGTTCTTAGCATGCAAAGAGCGTGGCACTCTCTTACACGAGGCATCAGATTAAACGACCCTCTTCTGACCGGACGTGACCCGCACAGCCAAATGGACGCCCCACTTCAGCAAGTGTTTTACTGGCGGTCAGGAGAAGACCAAGTGACCATATTTCTATACCCCAGTCACCCTTGGGGTGGCTGCATGACGAAGAAAATTTTCTATAAAAAAACACTTCTTTAAATACACGTTCTTTTCAAATGTTACATCATAATTCTGTGTGCTTTAATTTAAATTGATTAATTAAGTCTTATTTTGATTCATGGTAAATATGTTAAATATTTATTTATTTTTTAATTTTCAAAATCAAAAATCTTTTTTTTCAAAATTTGTCAGCTGTCATCACTTTCAGTGTTTAAATAATCAATTAATATTGAACATTAACCAATCACTAATCAGAAGGTACTCAGGTTGACTAGTGGGATGAATCAGCTCTGAGTCATGTCCTCAGGTGAACTTATACAACTGCATCCAATTAAAGTGTAATTAGCTGTAACAATATTTTGACTGTCCTTAGGTAGGGTTGCAATTGTTTATTGACCTCATTACTGTTAACACCTGGATTAGATTAGCTGTAAATGCACAGTAGATTATGATGCAATCATTTAATGCACAGACTGGCTGTAGATTGTGATACAATCGTGAGGGTTTAAGGATTATGTAACACAAACTGTGATATTGATCTAGGAAAATAAACATAACTGCTGATGATAGGTCGCAGAGAGTGAATTAATGGATATTTGTAATACAAGATAACATTTGATTAATTTTTCGTATAAAATTTCGACGAAATAAGCTTTTTTGTTTCAAATAGTGGCGACTTGTATTGTTAAAAATTAAAGGAGAAATTTTAATCATATTAATTCATAATTTGGATATTAGAATATATTTAATTTCTGTCTGACCAAGAAGTGGAAAATTCGTCACTGTTAAAGGGAATAAATGATGGATTAATTGTATCAATTTGGACCCAAGTGAGTAAATTATTAATACAAATTATATAATTATTTGACATTTATAAAGAGTATCAGTTATATTATTTGACATTTAATGATTGAAACATTGGAAGAGATGATCAGTTATTTGACCTCACCAATTTACATACCATTATGTAATCAGTCTTATTTTTATAGAGCAGAAAATAACATGAATGACATTCTATATGCACAGTACATGTTGTTTTGATTTGCACTGAGAATACAATAGCAAATTTGCATACAGATATATATAAGTACAACATGACGTTCTTTTAATATATGCATGCAGTATGTATGCTATTTTGATCAGCACAAGCAAATGTTATGTTTAGTGGCATATTAAGAGGGGGTTGGGGTTCTGGGGGTTGAAATCCTTCTTGTTTTCGACAATTAGTGTTGTTTTAGATTGTTGGAACCACCCTTTATCCTCACCCTTGATGTTACATACAGATACAACAGGTGCCAGCCAAAAAGGTCTGAAGGGGAGTTGGTGGCAAAAAGGCACCCATACATCCCTATTTTATGAAAGAAAACAAATATTTGTGAGGCATTATAAGGATAAATTAGTATGGCGTTCATTATCACTGGACTAGTATATATATTTGTTTAGGGGCCAGCTGAAGGACGCCTCCGGGTGCGGGAATTTCTCGCTACATTGAAGACCTGTTGGTGACCCTCTGCTGTTGTTTTTTATTTGGTCGGGTTGTTGTCTCTTTGACACATTCCCCATTTCCATTCTCAATTTTATGTTTAAATGCCTGTTTCCAATGTTTTTAGTGGACCTACTGGTTCCTTCTTTGAAAGTCCTGGAGCTGCCACTAAAAGAGTCTAATTGCAGTGACAGTCAGTAGGGAGGTTGGGAAAGTGGGTACATGTACCTTTGTATATGTGTTTTAAATTGTACAGTTTTCCAGTCAGACCCCGAAAATACACATAGAAGTTGAAGTTGTGCATCTAATATCACTTTTTTTTGGAATGTTATCTTGACCATTTTTGCAGACTTTGGAACTTAAACATTTTTCAGTAAACATATAGTAACAATTTGACCCACAAATATTGAACTTTGGCATATTTTTTGTAATTTTTGTTTAAAAAATCTGTTGCCTTTGCTATTTTTGGATATAAACTATTGTGGAGTGGAGATTTGATTGTTATAAGTTATAATTACAATTCAGATGACCAGCTGTTTCACTAATAACCTTTCTGCTGTCAGCTGTTGACCCCATATATTTCTGCAAGTTATTTTTATAGACAGATTAGTTAAATGGTAACTTTTATAACATCCGAGATAACAATGTTGCTGCTCCCAAAAAATGATATCATATTTTTTCATTTTCACATTAAAAGCAATAACCTGAAAAAAAATTAAATTAGGCAGAACAATATTTTATAGATGTTACGTGTCATTCGGACTCATTCCCTCTAGTTATTAGCCTTTGAAAATGATCTCAGCACTTGGTGCTATAACGCTCAAGGTAAGATAATCAAATATAAATAACCAACCCATGGTTAAATGAGAGCAAATCTTCAACTGCCATGAGTTATTTCTGAAAATAGAGGGAAAATGATGGAAAGCGTAGAATAAAGGGCAATAATTGTAAAGAAAAGAGAAAAAAATAGGCTAAAAATAACGAAAAGGGAATCATGGATGAAAGTGTAGAATAAAGAGGTCAAAACAATATAAAGATCAGGAAAAAATAGGCAAAAAATAAAGAATAGAGAATAATGGGTGAAAAGTGAATAATAGAGGGCAAAAAATATAATAGAAAAAGAGAAAAATAGGGAAAACATATAAAACTCAGGGCAAATAAGGCTATCAAAATAAAAATGAAGGATAAAAGGGTGTAGAATATAAAGAATAAAGAAAACTCAGTGACCAGCTGTTTGTATCACTAATAACCTACAGTCAGCTGTTAAGTGGATGATTTCATATAATCAACGCCTGGTCCAGAGATTAACTGACAGGATAACTGTTACAACATCTGAAATAATAATATTGAAGCTCTTATTAATACAAGATCATAATTTTGTCAGTTTCATATTGATAGCTATTATAAAAAAAAATTGAAATTGAGCAGAAAGATAAATGTGTGTTCAGATGGATGATTTCCTCTAGTTATAGTAGCCTTAATTTGTTTCTCTAATGACATTTAAGAATGATGGGACCATAAGTGATTATCAATTTTAGGATTGTAAAGTCGGTCAGTTGTAGAAAGTTTTTCCATTAATCCATTATTACTTTCATTTATTAATATTATAAATGAAAAACATTGATCTATAAAATGTTTTTTCATGGTATGAATATAACTAAAGCATTAAAACACTGATCAGTAAAATATCCATTTTGTACATATATAGAGAATATCATATGGCCTTTTCAATATCGTATCCGTTTCAACCCGAGACACCAATATAATCCCAAGAGCTCTGTGTGTGATATTGAAAAAGCCATATCATATACACTTTATTATATACATAACATTATACCTCAAGTAGATGTTTTTATGTGACATGACGTCATACAGAGAAGGAGGTTTGAAATGACGTCATACAGATTAGGGTTTTGATAAAGCCTTTGCAACAGTGACTGCAATCGATGACGTGACGTCATACAGATTAAAGGTGTGATAAAGCTTTTGCAACCGTGCTGATATCGATATCATCACGGGTGGCTGATACAGCACGCTTGCCATTGACTGTATTACACATACAATTTATCTGTATTTACTACTATTTATATAATAAAAACCAGTACAGTATAAATGTATATATATAACTGTTCAGTGTGAGCCTAGGCTCCGTGTTGAAGACCATACATGCCATACCTTGACCTATAATGGTTAACTTTTATAAATTGTTACTTGGATGCAGAGTTGTCTCATGGGCACCTCCTATATCTATTAAAACACTGATCAGTAAAATATCCATTTTGTACTAATGTTTAAAGCAGTACAGTATACATGTATATATGGTGTGCATTGAATAAACATCTTTAAATATGTTTGAGCTAATCGTCCTAAACACTACAAATGTATATGACATTCACATTTATTACAAATAGGAAAGTCTGTTACCAAATTCCTGCATTAATGCATACATAAAAAGCTGATTCGATTAGTCAACATGCTGCAGTCTGATTATTCATGTTATTCCTGTGATTATTTTGATAAATCAAATATTGATTTTTGTCAGTCAATTCCAAACACAAAATTCATCCCTAATCTCTTAATTTTCAATATTGTTTGGTAGATCAGAGTTCTTGAAAAGTGGTGGTCCAAATGTTTTGACTACCAAAATTTCCAAAGTACGGCCGTCACCACAATTTTGGTATTTTGCAATAGAAATTAAAGCAGTGGCGGATCCAGAACTTTTCCTAAGGGGGGGGGGGGGGGGGGGGGGGGCTGACTGACCTAAGGGGGGGTCCGCTCCAGTCATGCTTCAATGATTCCCTATATAATCAACCAAATTTTCCCCCCTGGATCCGCCTATGCAAAGTGAGGACCTGTAGATTTGTTACAAAGACCACCAAGAAAAGAAAGATTGGGAAAACTCTGAGATATTGACTGTTTTGGTGATTATGAAAGCTCATCTAGTCATTATATAAAAATGATAAAAATCAATATAAAAATATACATTTATCTGTTTTGGAGTTAAATCAGTATGACATCAATTTCACTGAACTGGCCAGCTGTTCAAAGCCCACCTCAGGGTGTGGGGATATTTTCACTGTGTTGAAGGCCTATTGTTGGCCTTTGGCTGTTTTCTGCTCTTTGGTCGAGTTATTGTCCCCATTTCCATTCTCAGTTTTATGTACAAGATAAAATATTTGCTACGAATTCTAAAGCTCCACATTTTCTATAGTTCCTTTGTTGAGTCATAAAATGCAGTAAGCAACAGGATTGACACATTTAAAAGATATTGATAAATCCTCAGTCAGTCAGAATCAATATCAGACTTGTTTAGTCATAACTAAGTAAGTGTAAGAATGTGCACTGATCCATGCCAATGTAAACATTCACTGACTGTTGTCAATTTCAGTGTACAGGTAAGGGCTTTTGTTATTGTAAAAAAATAAGAGAAAATGGACAATTAAAATTAATGGAAAAGCTCTAGTTGAATTCAATACATGTACTAACCCATAGGGCAAAATTAAATCTTGAACCCCGAAATGTTAAGTGAAGTCAAGTGTCAAGGACACTTTCCATTATTCATTTGAGGTAAATATTCATTCAATGTTTTAAATTGTGGTTCCATCCAACTTCCTTGTTTTCTTTATTTTGATGTTCCTGTTTTTAGCATTTAGTCTATATATGAAATTGGAATCCTTTTTCTTTTTTTCTTAATTGGAATTGATGACTGCATGGGTTAAAATTTATCAAATTATTGTCGCTATCAAGCTCTAAGGTTTTCTTTATTTTTGGTACTGAATTCTATTTCCTTTTCTTTAACTATAGAATTGATGACTGCATTGCATGGGTTATTAAATTTTTCATTATCAGATTTTCTTTATTTGAATTGATGGCTACATTTTAAAAAGTTTATCAAACTATTGCTGCTATCAATTTCCTTCAATATTTCTTATTCTGTCTGTATTTTTTTTATTTTTAAGAATTGATGACTGCTGCGAACTAGGGGTTTAACTTAAGTCTGGGTCCTAGACCTGTGGTTTTATTTACAGGGGAGGCATTTTTGTTATCAAAAAGTTCAGGACCTCCCATTCTTAATGTAGATACTCCATACTAGACCAATATACTAATTAAGAAGAGTGAGTGACGGTCACCCTCTCTTGAAAATTCATGTAATCCTGGCCCTTTCAATATTAAAACTTGACCTCCTGGACTAGGAACTAATACTTCTTATTATCTGCATGTAAACATCTTTATAGATAAATATAATAAGGGCACACACAAGTTTTGTATTGTTAATATTACAATAAATGAATAGTTGTTTACAAATTGTTTTATTTTTTAAATCAATAAAATCATTCTGTCATCAATTTTTGAAATGTGAGACAATCTAATGAATACAGATATAGATCTGCATTGTTTATAATGTTGATCTAGTTACGAATGTAAATGTAGATGACTTAAGGTGGTACCCAACACTTTTGTTAAAATTAAATTGGCTCGTTTAATTTTCATAAAATTTTGACAAAGTATTCACTTTGACCCTTTGACAAAAATATAAAAATTTCAAAAAATTTGAACCAACCAATTGATCAGAAAAATTACACTGGTTATATAGCAGTTTGACAAACACTAATTTTGATCATTGAGAAGCTTAAGATTCCCTAAAAACACAACGTAATTAAAACGTTTAGCTGATTTTACAGAGTTATCTCCCTGTTAAGTGTTAGGTACCACCTTAATTATAGGTTTAAGAAAACTTCGGGGATTTATTCGTACTGCAAGTTCGGTATTATCCACAGGATATCCGATATCCAAAATTTTGTCATTGTTTTCTTCAGTACAGGATTACCTCAAATTTCAATGTTCGGCAAAGTACAATCCTATTATACCATGCAAATTCTGCTAAATGCATGAATATATACTATATAATTATCCTCAGTCTAGAAAAATTAGTATCCAAGAAAATAAAATATTGATCCACAGTAGTGAATTGCATTCAGGGGCAGATCCAACCATTTCAAAAAGGGGGGGTTCCCAACCCAGGACAAGGGGGGGTGTTCAAACTATATGTCCCCATTCAAATGCATTGATCGGCCAAAAAAAGGACCCCCCCCCCTTGGATCTGCCAATGGCTTTATATGTCAATCCCAGTCTGTCCATTTTGTTGTCTGTACAAAAATAAATAAAGGTACTTATCAGAAATTTTGGTCCCACGTCTGACTGTCATGAGTTCTCAAATAAAATGTACACTTTTAAAATATTTCGAAATGCAAATTTGTTTTCAAGAATTTTAATATTTACCAGAGGCGTTTTCTAATAACAATATCAAATTTAAATAACTTTCTTCTCTTAGATATCATATATAATAGTAGCTTAAAATAATTTGCTACCCACTTTTTCTCATGTTTTAAAGGTTATGTCAGGTGAAAAGATGATGATTATTTAAACAATAGGTTAGATTAAGAAGAAACTTGATATAGTTTATGTCTAGATGGGTGTACAGTTGAAAAACCTAGAGGGAAAAGTTTCATCATTTGATCTTTACGAAGAACTGTTATTTCAAGGTTCATAGAAAATGCATTAGACACATGACATGCATGATAATTGTTTAAAAAAATGTCATATGGGAAGAAAGGCAGTTCTTGCTGACAGAACAACAGTGTTTTCCTTTTTTCACTAAGGTAAGGTGGGTGTTTTAAAAAAATAACTTGCAACCGGGTGGTTTTTTTTTTAAATGTCCAACCTTTTTTAATTTACTGTGGGTGCACGTGGGGGTCACAGAAATAAAGAGATTAGTATAATATTCACATTTTATGGAGTTGAACAAACATAAATAGAAGTAGTCATATTAATTGTCAAATATTCTTTGATTTTATTTTTTCAAAAATTTATCTCTTTTATCTCTTCTTTCATTTACAATTTTATGCATCAGCATGGATTTAAGGCCTTTCGATCCAGGTTTCTGTTCTGTTTCTTGCTTTTGTGCCGTATTTTTGGCACACAGAACAGTAGTATCCTTCCTCTGTGACTATAAGTCATTTGAAGTCTTGCTCATATTTGTCTTCACTTGCGTGTCTTTTCCGTTGTTTGGTTGATTTTTGTTCAATTTCCACAACTTCAACATTACTATCAATTTTATTTAACTTATTTGGTCTAGTATTTTCTTTATCATCATCGTCATCTTCCTTTCTTTCCCCCCGATTGATTAATGAAAACATTGAAATTTGACGATTAGACGCCATCTTTGTCAATGAAAACAAGGCGGGATTAGTATTCATATTTTAACGGTACGGAACCGAAAAAAATCCGGATTTTGAAAAAAAGCCGACCACCTCCTAAAATCGAAAGGTGGTCGGCTTTCAAAAGAAGGTGGTCGGCACACCCGGCTTAAATGCCGAATGGAAAACACTGAACAACCATAGATAGATCCATAATTTTGAAAGGGGGCATTATAAGAAAAATAGGTATATATATTGCAGAGCAAGGCAAACTTTTACCAAATTAACAAAAAGAAGTAACAAGTAAATTATGGAATACAGGAGCAGATCGAGCCTTTTTAAAGGTGGAAGGGGAATCCATTCCAAGATTAAAGGGTGGTTTCAACCAAATGTCCCTATTCAAAAGTATTGGTTTTTCAAAAAAAAGGGAGCAGGGTCCTTGAGTTCCATTGATCCTCCACTTGAACATGTATTTTTTTCTTCATGCAATCATGTAAACTGATTAAACAACAACTATTGTGACTGCAAGGTCATCAAACTAGAGGACATTTTTTGTCATCCAAAAATTCAACAAATTTCAAACCTGCTTTTAGATAAGATTACATTTAGATCAGTTGTTTTGTACATTCTTATATTACATAGCAAATTGTAAACAAGTTTTTAAAGTTGGCTTCTAATACCATTTTAAATATATTACTGTACGTAACAGATGAGATTAAATTTCACCCCCAAAATATCCCTTTAAACCTCAAAAAAAGATGTTATGATAAAATAACTTTAGATGCACTTACAATACATGTATTAGAATATGTAGTAATGTATTCAAGAGATGTTTTACCAATAAGGATCTAATCAGAATAGTCTATTTAAGGTCAAAGACACTGAGTTAAAATTATTTAAGGGGGGGGGGGGGTTAAGAATACAATGTACTAAGATATAAACCAAGTCAGGATCCAAGCACGGACTACTAAGGTAATGATACCCTAAGGAACCTTGGAAATAATAATTGTTTTCTCCAACCTTGAAATTGATAGGAACAAAAATGTACCAGTGTCATTTAATTCTTATATAAACAAACTTTTCAAAGTCACCTAAATATATATACCCTAGTGAGCATACCAAATAAGATTAAATTTCACCCAAAAAATACCTCCCATTAATGCTTCTGTCAAGGTCGTTTAATCAAAGATGACACTGTTTTATGATGAAATAATTTTAGATGCACTGGTATATAATAGTTTGCAAGCCTATTAAAACAGAAAAACATGCATGACTTCAAATAAATTAAACGAATGCATGTCATGAATTAAATGTACATGAAAAAAGATATTGATGTTAGACGCCCATGTTATTATGAATAAAGGAGGGTGTGGGAAAAAGGTCTTTATTCTTTAATTTGTTTAGCCATTTTAATCTATTCTAAATTATACATATTTTCCATTATTCTCTTTTCTTATATTTTAGCATCCCAATATTTGCAATTCTTTAAATGTTGTACTTTTTTTTCTGTAATTTTTTTTTTTTTAGTCATTTATTCTGCACATTTTGCCTATTATTCTCTTTTATTCTATAAATCCCACTCAGACCCTCATGTTATTATTAATATAGAAACACTTTTATTAAATATAATTGATTTAATTCATAAGAACCTACATGGTAAGTTTATTTTTATGATGATTAAAATACTGTAAATTCAGAAATTATTGCGTGCATTTATTATTGCGATTTTGTCATTTTAGACTTAAATGCGATTTTAATTTTTACGATTTTGAGAAAAATCCTGGTAAATTCATATGAAATATTTCAAAATGCGAGTTTAAATTATTGCGTTTACAACTCAGTCGCATTTTTCGCAATAATAAAAACCTCGCATTAATTTCTGAATTTACAGTAATACATTGGTGGTTTATCTGGTTTGAATTGTTTCTTAATCCTTCAGGAATCTGATGTACGGTAGTTGTCGTTTGTTTATGTAATATATACGTGTTTCTCGTTTCTCGTTTTGTTTATATAGATTAGACCGTTGGTTTTCCCGTTTGAATGGTTTTACACCAGTAATTTTGGGGCCCTTTATAGCTTGTTGTTCGGTGTGAGCCAAGGCTCCGTGTTGAAGGCCGTACTTTAACCTATAATGGTTTACTTTTTAAATTGTTATTTGTATGGAGAGTTGTCTCATTGGCACTCACACCACATCTTCCTATATCTACTTATGTTTGGGTCCTTTTATAAATAGCTTACTAGATAATATGAGTTTTCAAATTGATATTTTTTTTTACTGTGGTACATATATTCACTTACATCCGTGTCCTGTTGTCTCTTTAGAGAAAGCTATCTCATTGGCAATCATAACACATTTCCATCTATTTATTTATGTATTTTATAAACATCAATAAATGGAGAAAAAAATTTCTTAAATTAGGGTGTTTCTCACGGTTCATTTAAAGCAGAGAGTACTGGATATTTGTGTATTTGAAATACAGTGTATCCAAGACTCCAAACTATAAACGCAAAATGAGTTCAGAAAAAATTCTATTAGACAGGAACCCATTAACATAAAAAAATATCTTGAGGGTAACATTCAGTCATTATAATTTACAATAAACAGTGATATACATGTATACAATGTGACATTATAAGAACTGTAGTAGAAATAAGTTGTAGGAACATGTTTATTTATCTTTTTTTTTATTTTTTCAGAACCACTCATTATTCATTGGTGTGAAGTTATGAAGATAAAAGCAACAGATGAGAGATTAGCCTACAATTAAGAGGTATGTTTAATCTTAAACCTGTAAAGAAGAAAATATGATATTCTACATTGCTATAAGAAGATGTGGTATGAGTGCCAATGAAACAACTCTCTATCCAAGTCACAGTGACACATTATGGGTCAAAGTACGGTCTCCATTACGGAGCCTTGACTCACACCGAACAGCAAGTTCCTCAAAAATGATGTGTAAAACCATTCAAACAGGAAAATCAACAGTATAATCTATATAAAAAATGAGAAAAAAACTTATAAGCAACATCAACAAACAACAACCATTGAACATCAGGTTCCTGACTTAGGATAGGTGCAAACAAATGCAGTGGTTCAAACGTTTTTTTATAGGAACCAACCTTCACCCTTACCTGAAACAATAGTGTAACATCACAAATTCACAATATAGAAAGACAATTTATACATAGTCTATGTAGGCAAAACAACAGTCCTCAATACACTGCATTGAAAACAAAAGATTGAGCAAAGTTCCTGCAACACTTGTGGCCTTTGTACATGATTGTTATGCTAATGGCAAGTGATGTAAATTCAGAATTTTTGACAATCTTGAAAATTGCATTCAGATAGTTTTCAGGTATGCATGCCAGAATATTTCAAAATAAGATTCCTTTTTCAGAATTCATATTTATCTGTTTTGATCTACTTTTTATAATTTTTTTGTACAGTATTTGACTTTGTGATGACATATTGATCTAAACAAGTTGGACCAAAATATAAGTTTTCAATATGGAGGTAAAAAAAGCATGGTTCCTTGTACAAGTTTTGTATTTTTGTCACCTTGTTTGAAGAGCTTCAGCATGGTGTTTTGTTTTTAGATTATTTTTAGTTTAAGCCTTTGATGTTTTAAATTAAAATGACATGATTTTAATTTTTAGATAGTTATCAATTTTAATAACAAGTACAGATTTTTTTGCTTTGCAAGCTGAAAAGGGATACATCTCAATGACAATTGTCCGTTTCAGATTCTAATGCATTCTGGATGATATTGTTTTCAGTTTTTTTTTAAATTTAGTTTAGGCCTTTGATGTTTTGAATTAAAATGACATGATTTTTATTGGTCGTTAGTTATATTGTCAGTGTTGTTCACCCTGCTTGAATGATAAAACAAGAAAAGAATATTTAGTTTTGTGCAAGTTGAAAAGGAACACAACTCAACCATGACAATTATGTTTGGTTTACATAATCATAAGCATAATAGTGCCGGAATCAGAAAATGTCAGAAGTGAATTTTCCCACAAAAAGGGGGGCAGGGGTATACTGGGCCCTTACTCCCCTCAATCTGCCTCTGCATAAAAATAAGAGGTGATGTTTATGAAATTAGTTATCAAAGGTACCAGGATTATAATTTAGTACGCCAGACGCGCGTTTCGTCTACATAAGACTCATCAGTGACGCTCATATCAAAATAGTTATAAACCAAACCACAGTCCAATTACTGAAATGCAATGACATCTTTCTTTTCCCAGACAACTCCATTGACAAACAATAAAACAAATTTTAGCCACATAAATTCTAATTATTGTGTTGTATATGAACCTGATTTATTTATCCTTGTAACAGGGTGCTTGACTGGCAATTCCTTGTGTATTTATCACAGTCCAATTACTAAATGCAATTTCCCCTTCCTGACAAGTTCATCGAGAAACACAGAAACAATCAAATAGCAAACCTCAGCGATATCAACTCCAATTGTTGTGTTTTATATAGATTTATTTCTCCTCGTAACAGGGCGCTAAACTTATAATTGGTTTTTACATTGAACAAAGGTCAAAGCCCAATTACTTTTATATAAAGTCAAAGGTATCCCTGTTCCTCACAAGTCTATAGACGAAGAATATAAAAAAAAACATTTGTGCTAAATATAATTTGTTATTCAGTGTCTATGATTTTTATTTGTCACATGTATATTTATATACTTATATACTTATATATAACACAACATAAAGACTTTAATCATAATTGTGTTATAAACAAATATTTTGTAATGGGTGCTATAGTACCGACTGTTCAAGGGCTGTATAGCCAGTCAAGGTCGTTAAAAACGTTCCATTTGTTTGGGTGCTAGACTGCTCATTACATGTATTACCTCAGTCCAATTATCAGATGCAATGACTTTCAGAAACCACCCTGTCCCTAACAAGTCCACTGACAAACAATAAAATAACTATTAGTTACATATATTCTAATTATTGACAATATCGTGTTTTATATAACAGAGTGCTAGACTGGTAATATTCCTTCTACATTTAAAAAAAGAACACAATCCAATTACTTATTTTCAGGGCCACCTCCATTCCTGATAAGTCCATTGACAAACAATAAAATAAACATCTGTTATTTATGACCATATAATTATGTTTTATATAAATTTGCATTAAAGAAATTATCATCTATACTATAGGGCTCTAGACTGATAATTTCTAAAAAGTACTGTACATCCAATTACTTAAATGCCCTGACTTCTTTCACAAACCTCCCCCTTCCTGATAAGTCCATTGACAAACAATAAAATAAACATCAGTTATTTATGACCCTATTAGTGTTTTATACACTTTAAACTATTTCTCCTTGTGAAAGGGCTCTATATACTAACAATTCCTAGTACTAATTATAAAATGCCATGACTTCATTATCACTGGACTAGTATATATTTGTTTAGGGGCCAGCTGAAGGACGCCTCCGTGTGCGGGAATTTCTCGCTACATTGAAGACCTGTTGGTGACCCTCTGCTGTTGTTTTTTATTTGGGCGGGTTGTTGTCTCTTTGACACATTCCCCATTTCCATTCTCAATTTTATTCAGATACCACCTATATTCTGACAAGTCCATTGAAAAACCATAAATTCCGAATATTGTGATTTATTTAAATTTTCTTATTAATCCTTGCAATAGGGTGTTGAGACCTCAAAATTTCATAACCTTGTACATATAACTTAGAACACAGCCAATTTACTCAATTAGAATGCAATTATTTCTTTCACTTATCGCCCAAGTCTATTGAAAAACAATAAAATAAACATCAGTTATTTATGACCCTATAATAGTGTTTTATGCAGTTTTATTTATTTCTCCTTGTGAAGGGCATTAGACTAACAATTCTTTGTACCTATTATATCCAAATATTAAATGCCTAGATTTTTTCATAAAACCAGCCCCTTCCTAACAAGTCTATTGACAAACAATAAAATGAACATCAGATATTTATGACCATATAATTGTTTTTTCACCCTCCTTGTAACAGGGTTTTTAAAACTGGTCATTCATGTAATAGTGAATGCAACATTATATAAGTCTAATATCTAATTAGTAAAATAGTATAATGCTATGACTTTCCCAAACCACCCCCAAGTCCATTGACAAACAATAAAATGTCCATCAGTTATTTATGACCATATAATTGTGTTGATGTATTGGGTTTATTGATCATGTACATTTTTACTGTAAGAGAGGTTCTCAGATTACAACAAATGACATGATCAATGGACAGTGAATAAAAGGTAGAGTTATTTTTATCTGTCGAAAGTGTTTATATTTTTTTTACATTCAGTAAATGTTTTTTGGATAGTATTTCTTTAAGAATATTATAGTATACTTTCTGCAAGATTATTTAAGCTTTAACTCATGATAAATGGACAGTGGATAAAAGGTAGAGTTATTTTTATCTGTCAAAAGTATTTATATTTTTTTACATTCAGTAAGTGTTTTATGGATAGTATTTCCTTAAGAAAAGTATATTTTCTGCAAGATTATTAAAGCTTTAAATCATGGTCAATAGACAGTGGATTTATTTTTGTTAGATCCTAGTCAATGGACAGGGAATAAAAGGTAGAGTTTTTTTTATCTGTAGACAATTATTATATTTTTCCTTTCAGTTGTTTTTAATAGTATTTCTTTTAAGAATAATATTTTTTGCAATTCTGTGAGATGATCAGATCATGGTCATCAGACAAACAAGTCAAAGGAAATACTATCCAAAAACACTTCATGAATGTACCTTGACCTATAATGGTTTACTTTTATAAATTGTAACTTGGATGAGAGAGTTGTCTCATTGGCAGTCATACAACATCTTCCTATATTCTATGTAAGGGAGCTACCATTTGATTTTTATTGGGGGGGGGGGCTAGGATGAAAAATTTTGTCCTGCATTTTTTTTTAGTTGTGATCTCTGTCCTGCCTTTTTATTTTTCATTCTATTCAGTCCTGCCTCTTTTTTATTTAGTTTATCCTGACTTTTTTTTACCTAAATTGTCATCCTGACTTTTTTTTTGCAAGTGTTTCATCCTGCCTTTTTTTTTACTCAAAATTCCTGTCCTGCCTATTTTTTTCAAATTTCATCCTAGCCCCCCCATAAAAATCAAATGGTAGCTCCCTAAAAGGTATATTTTGATCTGTCGGACAGTATTTATATTCTTTGTATTCAGTTAGCGTTTGCATTGTTTTTAGATACTAAATGTAGTAGTCTTATTAAGAATGGTACATTTACATATTTGTCTTTAATACAGCTGTCAGATTATATTAAAGCATTAATCATCGAACAGCCAAAAGGTTGAGTTATTTTTATCTGCCCACAATAATTGTATCTTTCCCATTCATTTAATCATTTTTGTTAATGTTGACATTTTAGATAGTATTTCCATTATGTTTTGCGAAATTATAAGCTTTATATGTACATGTAAACCATACCACAACTTTGAAAACTTCTTTTTTTTTATAAGTATTTTTTTGTTATTGTGTGATTTTTTTGTTGTTGTTTGTCATAAATGTAGCTTGATTTTTTACTATTTTATTTCAAATTTGGCTATATTATAATAGTATTGAAAAATGGAAAATAATTGAAAAATTCGAATAGTATTGTATAATGTAGGTACTAATGAGAAACTACCTTTTGAACCCCCTTTTGCTGAGGCAATTACCATAGACTAGGAAGTCGCCTCACAAATTATTTGCCTAAATGAAAGATCAGTATTATCCAAGCTATTCTTTTGCGTAGTTTTTACTGTAGGTAGTTTCCCCACAAGGTCACACCTGACTTGATTTGTTTACATACATTGTGGTTTGTTTACCTTTATGTCAAGGTCTATTTATAGTCAATTATAACATCACCTTAAACCTGGGACTGCTATATTACATAAGCTACAAACTTTAATTACAAGTCAGATTAATCTTTTAAAAGTTGTTTTACATTTATATTGGGTCCTTTAAAAAAGTGTTTATTTCTAAACCTGAGGTACTAATATATTACATTAGCTATTAACTTTTATTGCAAGTCAGATATATCTTTTATAGGTTATTTTACATTTATATTAGGTTGTTTAAAAAAGTGTTGATTTCTTAACCAGGAACTGCTTTATTACATAAGCTATTAACTTTTATAACAAATTAGATATATCTTTTAAAAGTTATTTTGTATATTTATATTAGGTCCTTTAAAAAAAAAGTTTTTATTTCATGGTGAGAAAATGTGTATTAAAACTTCATCTCTCTAGTTAGGGAGGGATATATTACATAAGCTTTTACCTTTGATTACAAGAGCCATAGATATCTTCTTTTCAAATATGTTTAACATTTATAATAGGTTCTTTAAAAAAAGGATTCGATTTACAGAGTTATATTTCGTGAAACAAAATGCAAGTTGAATTTTATTCCTAAATAAATTTGTTAAGTCAACTAAATAATAGAATGTTTAAGGTATTCAAAGATGTTTAAAGGGGTGCTTACAACAATAACAAAAACCTATAATCTTTTACTCAGCCTATACTCAACCTTAATGTAATTTGGTTTGTTGAGAAATAAAGATTCATATACTTTATGTGTTTAGAAATGGAGGGGCTCACAGATTTTGTTGTTTGTATTTTATATATTGAATTATTCTTTTTAATAAATTTGTTTAGTCAACTAGTTGATATAAGTTTAGGTATTCTTAAGTTATACACAAGTGATGCATTAATTTTAGTTTTCTTCGGTATGGATTTTTTTCCTGATTTCTAAAAAATTCATGTAAACAAAAATTAAGATGTAGGAATGTAAACAAATAAATTTTGCTGATATTCTTTCAAAACTAACCACTTTATGGAAGAATGGGAAGAATGAAAAGTTGATGTTTCTCGAGCTTTACCCCTTTATAACATTTTATGCAAGTGGGGGTATCATCTGTGTTCCATGGTCACATTCTCCATTTATCTTGAGGAGGGACAAAAAGTATTCAGCACAAAGATTTGCCATCTGAATTTATTTTCCTGATAAATCAATGCCAACTTACTAAATGATTGGGTGTAACCTTTACAAATTGAAACAGCTTTAACAATTTAGAATGCAGTAGTAAAACAACACTTAAACTGAAGATTCGAGAAAGATATTGTATAGCAAATAATATTGAAAATAATAATAAATTTGATAGGTTTTGCTACTTATATTTACAATGAACATTTCTGCATTTGTAATAAAAAAATGCATAAAAGTAAAATTGCAGATTGAGAGAAAAGTACATTTTACAGACCATTACCAGTATATAAAATTTGAAGGAAGTTTCATACTAAAAGTAAAATTTGATTCAATAAGTTTTGCAATATTTTCTGCATCATAAGTTATTGTTAAAATGCATTTAAATAAAGAAAATTGCAGTGTGAGAAAAGAAAACTGCATTTTACAGATCATTAAATAAAATTAAGAAGGAAGTTTTGAAAGTAAGGTTGAATTTTTTACTTTTACGATATACATTTCTGGGTGTAACTAGAGTTGAATACATTAAAGTAAAATTGCAGTTTGAGAAAAGAAAACTGCATTTTACAGATCATTAAATAAGATTCAGAAGAAGGAAGTTTGTCTCATAAATCTGTTGCATGAATAATTAACTAGTTTTCAAACCCTCTGAGACCAGGATATTGATCATCAATTGATATGCAAGGTAGAAAAATCTATTGTTGCATTGTGGGTACATCGTAGGTCAATAAGTAGGACATTCAACATCTGTCGTCTGCTTTGTCTGATTATTTGCTTACACACTTGTGAACAACTTGGAGTGTCATTAGAATAATGCATGATTGTTTGTGACAGATAAATTTTATGGATTTAATTGATTGAGGCAATCTAGGAACCATATAGAAATGAATTTCAACTGAATGTTTTTGATTAAAAAAGTGTTATTCTGCATGCTCAACCCTAGCGTTTAAATGACTTTTTTTCTAGGTCCGGATTTTGTAAGAAATTAATTCCTGATAGGCTTTCTTATGAAGTTCTGTTAATGAATCAACACAAAGTAAAGATTTGTATTAACTATTGACGAAGGGGGTAAATTTGTATGATCATTTCTCATTGGCGGATCCAGGGGGGGGGGGTTTCAGGGGGTTAGAACCCCCCCTTTTTTTGGTCGATCAATGCATTTGAATGGGAGCATATAGTTTGAATCCCCCCCTTTTTAAAATGGCTGGATTCATATTTTTTATTTTCTGTCCCTTTCATGTCCTTGATTTTGATTTCTTAAGAGATCAAATAAATGATATGGGATATTTCATCCATTTATAGTATCATAAAATTAGCAAAAATGAGACTTTTATGGAAATTTCCCCTTATAGTATTTGAAAATATCAATGTTATATTAATGTTAGGTCTAGTGACAGAAAACAATTTTTTTCTATCAAGGGTAATTTAATATATAAACATTTGTTTGTGAAACATGCCAGGCATAATAATTAAACATTAATATATCAGTGGTCCTTGTGAACATAAATGAAATATTTGCCACTGGAAGTTAAACAAACATCAATAATCTTTTGATGCATTTCATTTTATAAAGGTATGTCAATAAATTTTGTTTATATTTTTTCAGATGCCATTTAGAATTCGTACTTCAAAGTTCAGACACGTGTATGGAAATCCTGCCAAAAAAGAAGAATGTTACGAGAATGTAAAAATAACTAAGAGTACACATGACAGTAATTTTTGTGCCGTAAATCCTAAATTTTTGTGTGTTGTCCCTGATACAGGAGGCGGAGGATCTTTTATATGTCTTCCCCTTAAACAGGTAGGTTTATTTCTTCTTTTTGTATATCATTGGGGTGTAAATTTTGTATGAAAGAAAATAGAAAAAGAATCATTCAATACTTAAAATTACATATTTTAGCTAGGATCAAGAAAACCTGTGCACTTCATTTTGGGACCTTGTGTGATACATGTGTGATGAATGATACATTTCATTGTGTAATGCATTTTAATTTCAGAAGGATGCAAGATTGCTATTAACCAATAAAAATAACATATCACAATGAAACATACATGCAATGTAATTATATTAAAATAAGACTGAAATTGTATGATAACCAATCATGAATGAGACAACTACATGTAAATACCAGAGTCTAAATGACATGGATGTAAGACTCATATCTTATAGTAAGTTATATAAGTGTTACGACATGGGCCTCGTCTTTATACTTTAGTTTTGGGTTGTGACTAGCTCAGCAACAAAAATTTATAATTTATACAACATTTTATAAAAGAGAGTGTAAAACAAAAAGGCGTTTCCTGAACATCACTTGTACAATTCTGTATAATTAAAATATGAAACTGATTTACACATATAATACATAGTTATCTAAATATATAACAAAAGGCCTCTTCATGACAAATGATTTGTTACAAAACAAGAAATGAAAGACAAGAAATTTCATGTCAGACATCAACCAATCACAACCACTGAATTACAGGATTCTGATTTGGGACAGGCATATTAAAAATGTGATGGGGTTAAACATGTTTGACTTTTGATATTGCCCTGTGACAGATTAAGTTTTAATGTAAGAGGACTGATAGCTCAAGCAAGAACTCAAGTTTAAAGTCAGAGAACTGATAGCTCAAGAAAACTAAAACTGTTTATATTGTTTTATTTGTTATCAATGATACTTTTATTAAATGAAAATTAGGAGACTTGGTATGATTGCCATTAACATGATTGACAGAACTATCCACCAATGAAGACAATATATCAGCAATTATCACGATTATTGGTCAATGTATGGCCTTCAACAATGATAAAAATTCCATACTAAAGAGTCAGCTTGGTCCTTACATTCATGAAGAATGTGAAACAATTCCAAGGAGAACATTTACAGCCTAATTTATGAGGCCCCTCATGGGGGGTCCTAGTAATCACATAATCACCATTTTTTTGCCAATATAATCACATAATCATTAAATATTTGCTTATCTTTAGTAATCAAATAATCATTAACTAAAAATACAGTCCTAGGTAATCAAATAATCATAAAATATTTGGCTTAATAATCAAATAATCATTAAAAAAACGGCCAAGTAATCACATAATCAAAAACCCCATGAGGGCCCTCATTTATAACTATATAATTACAGAAAAGAATACAACAGACATTAACAAAGTTTTCCACTGATTTACAAGCTTCTTTTCAGACTGACAGTTATATAGTTTAAGAGTTCAATATAACTAGAGTTTTATACTTATGTCTTTCAATCTTTGTTTTTGCAGACTGGTAGAGTAGAGTTTAGTGTTCCTAGAGTGTGTGGTCATTCAGGAGCAGTCTTAGACATAAAATGGAGTCCCTTTAGTGATAATATCATAGCATCCTCATCAGAAGACAGCACGGTAAGTAAAATGGAGTCCCTTTAGTGATAATATCATAGCATCCTCATCAGAAGACAGCACGGTAAGTAAAATGGAGTCCCTTTAGTGATAATATCATAGCATCCTCATCAGAAGACAGCACGGTAAGTAAAATGAAGTCCCTTTAGTGATAATATCATAGCATCCTCATCAGAAGACAGCACAGTAAGTAAAATGGAGTCCCTTTAGTGATAATATCATAGCATCCTCATCAGAAGACAGCACGGTAAGTAAAATGGAGTCCCTTTAGTAATAATATCATAGCATCCTCATCAGAAGACAGCACGGTAAGTAAAATGGAGTCCCTTTAGTGATAATATCATAGCATCCTCATCAGAAGACAGCACGGTAAGTAAAATGGAGTCCCTTTAGTGATAATATCATAGCATCCTCATCAGAAGACAGCACGGTAAGTAAAATGGAGTCCCTTTAGTGATAATATCATAGCATCCTCATCAGAAGACAGCACGGTAAGTAAAATGGAGTCCCTTTAGTGATAATATCATAGCATCCTCATCAGAAGACAGCACGGTAAGTAAAATGGAGTCCCTTTAGTGATAATATCATAGCATCCTCATCAGAAGACAGCACGGTAAGTAAAATGGAGTCCCTTTAGTGATAATATCATAGCATCCTCATCAGAAGACAGCACGGTAAGTAAAATGGAGTCCCTTTAGTGATAATATCATAGCATCATCATCAGAAGACAGCACGGTAAGTGCAAATGAACCATCATATCCTCCTTTGTTGAATCTCAATTCGGAAAGTCAGAATATTAAAATGTTTAAATATTATCAATTGAATATGAGTTATTTCCCTTGTTGGTATGTATACTGGTTTATATACTGATCTGCTGAATTGCAGAGAACAATGTTGATAAAGTGGTGGAGGGGGCATTAAGTTTTATCCTTGTCCATCTGTACGCCTGTAGGTCCCAAAGTTGGTTTTCTTTCTATAACATTAGTTTGGCTCAACCAAATGTTATGAAACTTATACACAAGGCTTATTACCACAAAACACAGATCAAGTTTGAAATTGGGTGGTGTCACTATAACTGTTTTAGAGTTTAATGGCCCTTTATAAATGGAGCTGAATTTTTCATTTCCATTCTTTAACTTTAGTTAGTCTCAACCAAATGTTATGAAACTTATACACAATGCTTATAACTACATAATGCAAATCAAGTTTAAATTTGGGCGGCATCACTTTCACCTATCTTTAGTTGTAAAATTGAGAATGGAAATGGTGAATTTGTCAAAGAGACAATATCCGACCAAATGCTCATTATGGTGGTGTCAATTTCACCGTTCTAGAGTTATGCTTGTTTACCAATGGACAATTTTTTGGTTTCTGTTCTGTAACTGAAGTTATCCTCAACCAAATGGTATGAAACTTAAGCTTATTACTATAAATTGTTGCTAATATTTCAAACTTAGCGATTTTCAATTTTAAATAATTTGTTTTTACATTATAGGTAAAGATATGGCAAATTCCAGACAACCTTAATAAAAATTTATCAGAATGGCAGGTGGATCTCCACGGCCATCATCGGAGAGTTGGATACATAGAATGGCATCCAACAGCAGAGAATATCATACTAAGTGCTGGCTTTGACCATAAGGTATTATATGATAATACAGTGCATTCATTTAATTTCTTGGAAACCTATTTAAGTGCACTGAGGAAGCTAGCAATTTAGTGGATATTTGATATGGGTGATTTAGCTAAATCTGTTACCATGCCCTTAAAAAAGATGTTCCTTCTCAATATTTAGACTTATCTTACCTCCTATACATTTCTATGAATGTGATTGTTAAAAGTGTCCGCTTGAAGACCGTGTATATTTGATATTAGGTTAGTAGGGAGGCGGGGCTTATATCATACACGGTTAGTAGTGGAGTTACAACCCTTTATATTCCATATTAGGGAGTAGGGAGGTGGTGCTTATTTCATACACCGTTAGTAGTGGTGTTACGTCCCTTTATAAAACAAAACGGAACTGCATGAGAAATAATCTTAAAGGTTTCAACAGAAGAAGAAATTGATGATTAAGATTGAAATAAATTCACTAAACACGTTAAGGCCTAACAATTTGTTATTGTTGGCTAATGTTCTTATAGGACCAATGAAAGTAGTTTCTTAATGCTAACAGTATTGAAGACTGGCTTGCTCATTTTGATAGTTCAAAAGTCTAAATTTTACACCTTAAGATAGTCGGTAAGATAAATTCGTTACATAGTGTGCTAGTGACGTAATACGGTATATATGGGGTCAGTAAATTCCATATGGGGATTCGAGCTTCGCTCTCACCCCATATGGAATTTACTGACCCCATATATACTGTATTAGGTCACTTGCACACTATGTTACTAATATTATACCTAGGAAATGCATGAAAATTAGTATCCATCAAATAATAATGAATCTACAGTACACTCAATGACACTATAAAAAGTAAAATAACAAAATACAGAACACCAAAGAAAACTCAAATTGGAAAGTCCCTTATCAAATGGCAAAAACAAAAGCTCAAACACATCAAACAAATGGATAAACAACTGTCATATTCCTGACTTGGCACAGGCATTTTCTTATGTAGAGAATGTAGGATTAAACCTGGTTTTATGGCTAGCTAAACCTCTCAATGGTAAGACAGTTCCACAAAATTCCATGTGTGAACAAAACCTATATATATATATGCCAGTATCTAATCTGACATATGGCGGGTTATTATAAAGTGTGCACCACATTTTTATGTTATTTTTAATAGAAAGAAAACATATTACAGTCATTTTTTATAATTTTATTCTCAATTCCATTTGAAACCATGAAAAAACATTGATGACGTCATGGTCACATGACAGAATTATGTCTATGAGATGATAAACAAACCACTGTCAGCCAATCAGAAGACACATTACATCCAAAATTAAATTATTGTAAAAGAGGTGCAAAAGATACCAGAGGGACATTCAATCTCATAGATAAAAAATAAAAGTCATAGCTAAAAAATATAAAGACCACAACATAGACAACTAAAGACTAATCAACACAAACTCCACCAAAAAATATATATCACAATGTTTTATCTGATGTGTTAAATGTGATGGATTTTTATTTCAGTGTATATTATGGAATGTTGAACAGGCAGAACCCATCAGTGTCATCTCAGAACATCCGGACAGTATTTATTCCATATCATGGAACACGGACGGTAGCTTGTTCTGTACTACATGTAAAGATAAACAGATCAGAGTTCTCGATCCCAGAACAGGAAGTGTTGCAATGGTAAGAACTTGTAACATTTAATCAATTAAAATTTAAAAAGTTACCATTTTAGCAAGTGTTGGACATGTTTGAAGGGATAATATGCTGATTTTTTTGTTATTAAGGTGGTAGCCAACACCTTCACTAAAATTAATTTGGCTCGTTTAATTTTCATAAAATTTTGACAAAATATTAACTTGCCCTTCAAAAAATTAAAAAAAAAAAAAATTTTAACCACACTTTATTGTGAAATTTTCATTGAGCATATAGCAGTTTGACTTACACCAATTTTGAACATTTAAAAGCTTAATATTTCCTCAACAATAGAATGCCATTAGAATGTTCAGCTAATTTTTACAGATTTTTTTTTTAATTTCCCTGTAGTAATATGTACCATCTTAATATAGGATATGTGCGTATACAACAATGAGACAGTTACTAAAACAATATCTAGCATACAGTTTCTACAAAACACAATAGACATGTGTCTTTACAAATTATCTAGCTCTAAATCGACCCAAGTCTGTTAAACAGAAACAATAAAATATTAGCCATTCAACAGAACTATCAAGGAGAGATCTAGTTGCAATATTTATAGATTATTGTTGGCGATCTTAACAAGATCAGTTTTCTCGCTTGAGCCGGTACGTCGTAAGTGAGAAAAGCAATCAAGTTGAAATGACTAATGATAATCTGTTTATCGCTATTTTACTTGTGACAACGTTATTTATTTCGTTGACAATGGCACGTGCTCCCTTAGTTTTGAGCGATAATTTTTCAAATCTCTCCACTGTGCTGAGAAAAAAATTATCAGTCAGTCAGATTTAATGAAAATTTTGTAAAATAGCGATAAATATTCTATGTCTTGTAAAGCAATAATACAGAAATATGCAACTAAAATTTTTGCAGGACATCTTTAGTAATGGTTGTTGTAAATATATTATTAAATTTCTTTTTTCCAACTACTGTAAATTCAGAAATTATTGCGTGCATTTATTATTGCGATTTTGTCATTTTAGACAGAAATGCGATTTTAATTTTTACGATTTTGAGAAAAATTCTGTTAAATTCATATAAAATATATCAAAATGCGAGTTTAAATTATTGCGGTTACAACTCAGTCGCATTTTTCGCAATAATAAAAACCTCGCATTAATTTCTGAATTTACAGTACATAACAGAAACAGCATTATGGAAAAGGCCGAATTTAATGATTTCATATTTGATGTATACAATGTTGGACTTTTCCTGCAGATAAAAACCTTGTTAAAGAATGAGGGCTATTCCATTAAAATGTATGTGTGTGTGTGGAAAAGGGGGGGGGGGGAGTAGGAAGGGACTTTCAAAATATCCCTACAACCAAGAACAATTTTTAGAAAATATTGCATAATGGTTATAGACTCATACTGAAAAAAGACCTATTGCCCACATTTGATAATGAGACTTTCCTTCCTACCCTCCCACTTGCATTTTAATGGAATAGCCCTAAAATATTCTTTCTTCTTGTAGGAATGTCAAGGCCATGATGGTAACCGATCGTCTAAATCAGTATTTGTAGATAATAATAGAATATTTACATGTGGTATGACAAGATCAAGTAGTAGAGAACTTGCTGTCTGGGATATTGTGAGTATATGATATTCTACTTTGGTAACATGGTGAATAATAGACCCCAAAAAAATCTTCAAATTATCTCCCCTTTATTTCTGAAAATAAACAAAAACAGAAAGTTCACCATGTGAGGAAACCAATGACAAAATTAAACATAAAGGCTTCTAAATGGCAAATTGCTATAATCAACAATCGGATATAAAAAACACAGCACATGATAAATTCTTCAGGGCTTTTCCAGAATTAATTAAATCAGAAGGCACTTATATTAAAATTTCAAACGGATAACAATGTTCATGGGCTTCATGGGTACATTTGAACCAAGAATTCAAATGCTCAAAGAATAACATATTTTCAATAGGCCATGTATACAGAGATTGGAAAAACCACTAAATCAAATACAAAAAGCATGTTTTTAGCAAGCCACGAAAAATTGATACCCACTAAAATAAATGAATCCAATTCTACAGTAATTGGCAAACTGAGGATGCATTATTAATTATAGTTTTCTAATTTTCTTATTTACTTGGGTACAGTTTAAGTTCAATTTTAAATGTCCAACAATATGCAAATTTTCAGTTTGCCTGTATGTAGACTGTGGCAAAAGTAAGTAATAAAAAGTCCATAAAAAATTGTCTTCAGTCGATGAAAATTGATAAAAATTTGTCTTCAGTCGATGAAAATTGATACTAAAGGAATGCAAAGTAGCTGAATCAGAAAAAGTGTACAGTTTTACACACAAAAATTAAACTTTTGTAATTTCATTGACCTGTAAATACAAGTGTGTTTAGAAATATAATTCCAATCCTGTGAATTCAGAAATTATTGTGTGCATTTATTATTGCTATTTTGTCATTTTAATTTTTTTGATATTGAAAAAATCCTGTTTAATTCCTATGTAAAAAAAAATGTGAGTTTAAATTATTGCGATTATGACCCTGTCACATTTTTCTTAATAATTAAAACATCGCATATATTTCTGAATTTACAGTATTAAATTTCAATAAAATAATAATTTTCTGTCTTTTTCAGAGGAAGTTTAGCAAGTCATTATTCAACAACACAATAGACACGTCTAACGGGATTTTGTTACCATATTACGATCGGGACAATAGAGTCATGTATTTAGCAGGCAAAGGCGATAGCAATATACGATATTATGAAATTGACGACCAATCAAATTGTTATTTCCTCAACGCCTTCATGTCTTCCTACCCACAGCGGAGTTTAGGTAAGAAATGTTGAATATACAGATAAGCAAGGATTTGTATAGTAAGAAGGATTGGAATCCTGCGGTTTATCGTAATCTCTTCCGCGGCGAGACTTCGGTACTCGCCACTATTACTACTACTACTACTCGTCACTTACGATATCGGAACGCGATTTTTTTGTACACATGCATCGAGTTGTGTTCTTATTTTTGTCACGTATAGACAATGTTGTAATGGTTAAGGACTTTATTCATTCTTTTAAAATGTAATCATTATTGATTTTCACTCAAGTTTCAATTGACGAAAAAGCATAATTTAACTGTTTTATTTGATGGAAGGTGTATAACGACAGTTGACAGTGTGTTTGTATGTCAATGTATGTTAACTTCTGTAATTTTTTATTTTCAGTCAAAGAAATTAAAAAAAAATCTTTTTCTTGTAAATTATATCATTATAACTATACATGCAAATTTGCATCTTCGGAAACCATCAATCTCGGGAAACAGGTGCAAAACAATTTTTGTGGCAAAAAAGAACTGACCACACACTTCAGGACGAATTACTGCATTGCGTTTTATACATATGTCAGTGGCTAGTCATTATCATAAGTTTGGAACAAGTACTGTTGAAGAGGGAGCCCACTGGTAAACCCTATAAAACTGCCTCTGCATGTTACTGTAGCAGGTTTCAATCATCATAAACATATAGGAATAAAAGAAACGTTAGCCAGTGTGTTATAAATTATCAATGCAAGCAAATTTTTTTAATTGTACTAATAACATTACATCTTTAAATGCACTTTTGTTTCTCATCAGAGCACTTTCATCAATTTGTGCATGAATTAATAGGGCAACTTTATAGTGTCAGCTCTCTGTCATACATGTACGGCCTCTCAAGTAGTCAGTCATGGAATTATTCCTGGTTATGTATAATACAGAAATTAACTTGAAGAGTGACTTGTCATATATCAAAGAAGACTATCTTTTTCTGATTATACATCGGTACACTTTCATATGAGGTACCACTGGTGGATCTAGAAATTTACATAAATGGGGGCCCACTGACTGCTTAAAAAGGGGGGGGGGCTCCAGTCACGCTTCGGTGATTCCCTATATTAAGCAGGTACGTAACAGCAGTTTACATCAAGTATTAAAACAAAAGCAATACTTTTCTGTCTGTAACTTTCATGCTTTCTAGGGCTTTCTAGGTCTAGACCAAGGGTCCGGAAACGGTCATATTTGCCAGTCATGTCCTAAACTGAAACTATAATGTCCTAAACTTTTAATTGGGATTTAGGTCAAATTTTATTTTTCAACCGTAATAATTTCGGTCATTTCGTTGAGATCGACTTTCAAAATCGCCATTTTGAACATATTTTTGTTTGTTATCGACTTCCTGTAATTAAACTGCCACTTCATTATAGTGTTATAATCCTGAGGGCCCTCCTAATAACTATATTAATGCCTCGGGGAGCTATTGGCTAATGATTGCTAATCTCTTTACCTGTGTTTTTAATTCACACCTGGCAATTAATCACAAGCTCCAAACTATTATTATAAAGAAATAAAAATTCCATACCAACTGGCTTCATTATTTAATTACTCAACAGGTCAGACAATTGTCAATTATGATTTAAAATTAAATAAAAACTTGGTTAAATTTCATAGAAAAAAATATTTTTTTACTTCTAACACACGTGCTTTGTTTACTATGTAATACGCATGTTTGAAATTCTCTTCCACAGATTTAGACAATTAATTGTAAATATAAAATAATTTCATCCTAAATAAAGCTAGTGCAACTATTTTAATTAATATGCTTACACTATTAAAGGTAAAATATTAAAAAGCCGATGATTTCCTGTGATTTGGATAAACAAAACTAATCCCGGAAATGAGTCCGGAATTGTTCATTTTAGTATTGTCGCAGTACATCCGGTTTGAATTTTGACTTCAGAATCAAAGGAAACGTAAGCAATAACTGAGAATATTATCGTTTTGAGTCATTAAAATCATTTTATTTATAAACTGTTGCCTTCCCTTAATTGCTCTTGAACGATTTTTGGAAAATGGTAGGACAAATCATGAAGTAAATGCGATGCAACAGTGAAACAAGTTTGTTGATGCTACGAACATGACGATCGAGTATGAGCATACTCAAAATGAGTCTCATGCAGTAATGTGATTTTGACAATCATTTTTTGAAAAGGGGCATCAACTTTTAAGTTGTATGAAAATGACCGAAATTAGGTGAAAAAATATCCGGATCCTTGGTCTAGACTGTAGCGTCTATAGATATTTATCAATAAATGTCTTTGTAAACATAACTAAAATGTTTATTGTGTAACAGAAGATACTTTTTTGTACAATTTTGCCTTGTATTGACTTTATAGCGCACAATTACTAATATACATGTACAACACTGACTTTTGTCTATCAAGGATTGATTGAATAATTGCTTACCGGTACTTCAACATCATTTGATCTTTGGTAAACTGAACTGTCTCAGTCATTCGATTGACAATCATACCACATCTCTTTACTCTTAGGTCTTAACTTCAAATTTGGTATAAAAACTATTTTTACAATAAATGACTTTGTTAACATGTACATGATAACTATAAAATGGTTATTGTCTAACAGAAGATACTTTTTGTACAATTTTGCCTTGTACATGTATTGACTTTATAGCTCACAGTTACGAATATACATGTAAAACAATTTTTATAGATTAAATAATTGCTTACATCAACATCATTTGTTTCTTTGGTGAACTGAGCTGTCTCATTCGATTGGCAATCATACCAGATCCCGCATCTCTTTACTGTTATGTCTTAATTTTAAATTTGGTACAAAAACTATTTTTTTGTGCATCTATTATGTATGGGCTATTGGTTTCATGTGATAATATTTAACGACCTACTATGCTGCATGGGTTTTGTTGATGGTGGTTGACATGCATTCATTAATTCAATCATTGTACATGTAGACTACTAGTTTTTAAAATCTTCATTTGATATTGGATGGATGGTTGTCTTATTTCAATCATATCCCATGTCTCCTTGCTTATTTTACTACACATACATGTACATCGTCAATATACATAGTACACTCAACACCGAGCAGATTTGAAATATTAAATAAATCTGGCATGTAATGGAATTTAAAAAAGATTTTCAATGATTTATTTTTTTTATGCTAAAAATATAGAAATAATACAATTTAACCCAGGTATCACATGATCATCTATCAAGTCACTATCAAAGTTCCCTACACACAAAGCGTAGCTTTCACGTGTTGGTATATATAAGAGATTGAATGTTAATGATCCCATGAAACATTGTTGGTATATCCTCCATAAATGATATTCAGAGGAACATTCTGGTCAAAAGTGGCATTCAGTTGTACCGATACACTTGTATTTCTATTTCTATTTGAAGGCATGCCATATATATATATATAAGTCCACATGATTAGTGCATGAATGGTCAACTGCTGTTAGGTTAGCACACAACTGCTTAGACTTTTTTGGGGACTTGATTCCTTGTGCCTAGACTTTTCTTCTTAGCATTCACCAGTTTGAGCATTTTGGAAAATACTGAAAAAAAAAGGTGTAATATAGTTACATGTGGCAATAATAATATATAAAACTCTAACTGGACTTGACTGAAGTATAGTTATGAGCAGTTCGATCTACAAAAGATAAAGCTCAGGTACATTTGTAATGCACAGGTTTAAAAAAATTATGAAGTCTTGCTATTTTAATTATTTGCTTTGACCCCGTTGCAGGAAAAAATCTTGCAAGGCTATTTTGATTTTTGCTTTGACACCGTTGCAGGAAAACATCTTTCATTGTTTGATTTGAAGTTGTTGCAGGAAAACATTATTTAGCCTAGCAAAATGCCAGATAGAGAAGGGGGTCAATAATAATAACATGCATAATAAAGGCCTAGGGGGGGGGGGGGGGGGGGGGGGGCAGTGATTTATAATGAAGACAAAAACAGCACTACCTATACATCATTAAAGGCATTAAAGTAGATGAGCCGTGTTGGTATAATATTTTGATGTCAGTAAAAATGTACATTCATTTGTACAGTTGGACACAATGTACTCACAATATCATGATGCTGTTTAACATTGGGCTGAACATTTGAAAAGATTACCATCCATGCATTGTCCCTTTCCACATCGGCAAAGGCAAATCTATAGAGTTTTCTATGGAACATGGCTAGTTAAAATTGATGTAAAACTATTTCAAAACACATGGTTTAACAATTTCACTTCAGTATATTATCAGGAAGGAAGTATCAGATTATTATGACAACTGGATCCCCTCCCAATTTAGACCTGGTAAATTGCGATTCATCTGAGAACCACATTGATTTTTAAAGACAAAAAAGTATCACAATTCCCTTATTTAGCGGTTTGAGATTTCTTCAATACACTTTATCACCAATGTTTTACGTTTGTAAACATGTTTGAACATTAATCTAGGCCAATTGAAAAACTTTATTCATTTTTCCGAAGCCACCCCCATTTTTGCTCCAGAACGCCATTTTTATTGTAATCAACTCAAAAAAAAAGGAAAAATAGGAAAACTACTGCACCAATCACAACGAAATTTATTCAATACACGAAGAAATCCTATATCTATCAGAAAATATAAATATTTTCACTCATCTCCGTTTTTTGAGGAAGGAGTATAAAAATAGAAAATGATGTTAGGACCGCCCAATAGGCGTGATAGGGTGAGGTCACTTCGGTCAATATGCAAATTCATTCTATGGAGCCGTGTATTCTTTCTGCGATCGTAAAAGTTATTCATAACACCAGAACCATTTTAAACTTCTTATTTCAAGCATAATATTTGATAAATATAGATTGTAGATACTTACATATCGATGTCTATTTGTTTAGGTGATGCAAATGTCAGCCATTAATCAGAGCTGTTTAGCATTTTCCAGATGCATCACGGGTAATCTCACAAAATCTCGCGCCGCAGAAGATATTATACTACAGTCTATGCAAAAGCCCACGAGATTCCAATCCTTCTTACTATACAAATCCTTGAGATAAGTAACTAAATATTATTATATCTCCCTCTATTTTGGGATTATATTGCAATCACCTTGTCTGTTTGTCTTTTCAACAAATATTAGCTTAACAGTTTTTCATATTTTCTCTTTTTAGCTCACCTTGGCCAAAGGGGCAAGTGAACTTTTCTCATCACTTGGCGTCTGTCGTCCGTCGTCCGGTGTCCATAAATTTTTACAAAAATCTTCTCCTCTGAAACTACTAGCCAAATTTAACCGAACTTGGCCACAATCATCATTAGGGTATCTAGTTAAAAAAATGTGTCCGGTGACCCGGCGAACCAACCAAGATGGCCGCCATGGCCTAAAATAGAACAATGGGGTAAAATGTAGATTTTGGCTTATATCTCTGATACCAAAGCATTGAGCAAATCTGACAAGGGGTAAAAATGTTTATCAGGTCAAGATCTATCTGCCTTGAAATTTTCAGATAAATCGGACAATTTATTGTTAGGTTTCTGCCCCTGAATTAGTAATTTTAAGGAAATTTTGCCGTATTGAAATGAATACTATTATAGATAGAGATAAACTGTAAACAACAAAAATGTTCAGCAAAGTAAGATCTACAAATAAGTCAACATGACCAAAATGGTCAGTTGACCCATTAACCCTTTCACCGATTGCTGCCCAGACTGAAGCTACTCTGAGACGATGGCTTCCCTGGCTACTATAACTTAAGTGGGAGATCTTCATAATAAATGTCAATAAAAACTTGTTTGTAGTTATTTATGTATTTATTTCTTTCACTAACACTATGTTCACAGTTTTGTTCATGTTTTGATAATTTTTTCTTCATAAAATATTAAAATTTTCAAATTTTCGGCATTATTGAGGTGAAATTCTCAAAATTCTGCTCCTTGACCCCAAATCGTAATTTTTTAACCCAAAACGGCAAAATTTTGAAAATTTTATGAGGCTGTACAAATTCCTCACACTGAACGATGTCCATTCCAAGTGTTTTGAACATAAAACGACATTTTATGTCAAAAAAGTATACTAGTTTGGCTTCAATTCTTCCATATTCTTTCAAAAAAAATGTTCCCTCATTTCAAATTCTCGTAAATTCCGTAAATTTCCTCTGATTTTGACACGGTTTTCAACAAGTGGAAGCGACATGTTTACACTTTCATCCGGGTATTCATCAAAGAAAGATAACTCATTTTTGCACTGTTTTGAGCGGGAAATGTAAAAGAGGTATTCCGATCCCGGTAAAACGGGACTCATCTTCAGCTGTCTGAAGCGTGAATCCCGGTAAACCGGGACTCATCGGCGAAAGGGGGAGTTATTGCCCTATTATAGTCAATTTTTAACAATTTTTCCTAAATTTTTGTTATCTTTTACAAAAATCTTCTCTTCTAAAACTACTAAGATGAATTTCCCCATTAGGGTATGTAGTGTAAAAATTGTGTCTGATGACCCCGCCTGCAAACCAAGATGGCCGACATGGCTAATAATAGTACATAGGGTAAAATGGCAGTTTTGGCTTGTATATCTAAACCCAAAGCATTTCGGGCAAATCTTACACAGATAAAATTGTTCATTAGGTCAAGATCTATCTGCTCTTAAATTTTCAGACCATTCAGGCAACCCGTTGTTGGGTTTCTGCCTGAATTGCTAATTTTAAGACAAAAATTCAGCTTTTGGTTATTACCTTGAATATTATTATAGATAGAGATAAACTGTAAAGAGCAATAATGTTCAGCAAAGTAAGACCTACAAATAAGGCAACATGACCAAAATTGTCAATTGACCCCTTAAGGAATTATTGCCCTTTATAATCAATTTTTAACAATTTTTGTAAATTTTGTAAATTTTTTACAAAATAATTTCCACTGAAACTCCAGGCCCAAGTTCATTATAGATAGAGATAATTATAAGCATCAAGAATGTTCAGTAAAGTAAGATCTACCAACAAATCACCATCACCAAAACAGAATTTTGTCATGAATCCATCTGTGTCCTGTGTACAAACATGACAAAGGACACATTCTTGATAAGTATTTTTATCGCAATTGTATAACATATATTTTCGTCACAATTTTTTCGAATTTAATTGTATGTGCACTTTTCTAATCTTTAAAAATATCTACTTCCTACTTGCCAAAATTACTGTCAGAACAGAATGACTTCATATTTGTTCAGCAGCTTATTAGTGATGTGTTGTATTTGTCAGACACCTACCTCCTGTTTTACAATACTTTTACAGCAGATTCCATTGAGTGTGTAGCCAAAGGTAATATCTTTGGTTAGTTTGCTTGTTAGCTGAACCGTGAAGTCATTATTAGGTGAGGTATACTACCCTACTTTCAAAGTAGCATAGTCCAACAGACAGATAGATTGGTTTTCTGTAGGACTAGTCTACTTATAAAGTAGGGTAGTTTACCTAACCTAACAATGACTTCACGGTTCAGCAAACAAGCAAGCTAACCAATGATATTACCTTTGGCTACACACTCAGTGGAATCGGCTGGAACTCTAATTAGGGGTTTGCTTAGAGCAAGTTCTTGTATAGGTTTAATTTTGAAGTTGAAATATGAATAGCATTGTCAAACAATATGTACTATTTTGATCTGAGCGTCACTGATGAGTCTTAATACTCTTATATATGTAGATAAAATGCACGTCTGGTGTATAAATTAATCTGAGCATCACTGATGAGTCTTACTTATGTAGACGAAAACTGTGTGTCTTGCGTATAAATTACAAGCATGGTACCTATGATAACAAATTATATCTTTCCAGGTGTGATGCCAAAGAGAGGCTGTGATACCAGTAGATGTGAAGTAATGCGATTTTATAAACTACACTCAGGCAAGGATGTTATAGAGCCAATATCAATGATAGTCCCAAGAAAGGTAAATTATATACTGTAGATTCATTATTATTCGTTGGATACCAATTTTCGTGGATTTCGTGGGTACAGATAAACCACGAAATTCAATGTTCAATGAATATGCAAGTTTTCCTTAATCCACGAAAATTGGTACCCACGAAAATTAATGAATCCACAGTATAATAAATTTAGAATAGAGAATGGTGTCAGGTGATGACGATAGAGTTATAGAGTTCACACCTGAGTAAAGAGCATAAAACAGTCCAAGGCCATCAATGGGTCTTAAGCACAGGGTAAAAAATCCCACATCCAGAGGCGGACTTCAGCTGGCCAGTAAATGATCATATATACCTGTTCAGCGAAATCGTTGCCATTCTAAACTTTCTTGCACTCATTTATTATTGAAATTGACGAACAACTGACACAAATATGAAATTTATTGATGCAATTTCAGAAAATTCTGCATAAAGATAATGCTATTAAATGCAAGTTTATATATTTCCTAACCTATCCTGCTGCAATTATGGCAATTAAAAATAAATTTAATCACACTACTGTGGATTCATTTATTTTCCTCGGTACCGATTTTCGTGGTTTGAGGAAAATTTGCATATTCGTGGATATTTAATTTCGTGGTGTTAGCAAAGTATACATATATTCCTTTAGAAAATTTGTAATTTGTTGAATATTTAAATTCGTGGTTCCCCTGTACCCACGAAAGCCACGAAAATTGGTATCCAACAAATATTAATGAATCCACAGTATATGGGTAAAACAGACAGATTCAGAATATCTGAAAATAAGAGAAGCAAACATCCCTAAACAATATCATGTCATTCTTATATTGCAAAAGTTGCTTTAAAAATTGCTAACAAAATTGAATAGGTTTATTGTATTTGATATGTAAAAAATTATTTTCGTTTGCAGGTTTCTTCACAGTTCCACAGTGATATTTATCCAAATACATCCAGTATGTTACCTTCATTGACAGCTGATGAATGGATAGCAGGTCAAAACAGGGAACCAGTTATGGTGTCAATGATGGTGAGTTATCTCCCTTAAACCTAAACCCTCACTAACAGCTAATGTATGGATATCGTGTTAAAATAAGTGTTGGTGTCAATGCTTTAGTTAGTTTTCTCGCTTATGATAGATATATGCATATATTAAAACTTACTTAAGTTTGTTTGCTTAAAAGAGTTTTGCAATCCTTGTTATCTTACTAAAAAAATAGTATTTAAAACATAAACATTTTTGTGAAAACAACATTTTGGTAAAAAATAACATTCTTGTGAAAAACAACATTCTTGTGAAAAACAACATTCTTGTGAAAAACAGCATTTTTGTGAAAAACAACATTCTTGTAAAAAACAACATTCATATTTTGGAAGAAAGACATAGATTTGACTTGTCTTCATTTTGAACTTTTTTTACCATTTTTCTCATATTTTACTTTAGTGCTTTGCAATTAAAATTTGCAGATCGTCAGGCATTTTTAGTTAACCTTTATGGATTGTTAAAAAACTTGGACAGAAGCTAATCTTTAAAATCAAGAATTAACATCTGAAGGAACGAAATCGATTTTCAGTAACAAATTCTGTATTTTACTCATTTTTTACCTTCAACATTACACTTTTACACCGACAGCACCATCAATATATGAGACATTTTTTGGTTACTTTTCATGCTCATCATTGGCGGATCCAAAGGGGGGGTTCTGGGGTTGGGACCCCCCTTTTATTTGGCCGATCAATGCATTTGAATGGGAGCATATAGCTGGAACCCCCCCCCCCCCCTTTACTGTGGGATTGGGAACCCCCCTTTTTTATAAATGGCTGGATCCGCCCCTGCTCATTGTATACTACAACATCATAACAATTTTATAGCGACTCAGTACTAATGAAGATTATGTATCTCACAGTGCTATCAGGTATAACATCAGAATATAACCTCTTGGTGATGTTTTGATTTTTTATTTTAATTAAAAAAATCAATTTATTATTGAAATTTTTTCCAAGCAGTGGGACTTAGCAATTCTATTCTGTTTTTGTTAGTTTTAATACTCATTCTATTTTACTCCCTGTTTTTGTTAATTTTAATACTCATTCTATTTTACTCCCTGATTTTGTTAATTTTAATACTCATTCTATTTTACTCTATGTTATGTATAAGTACATCACGACAATGTATTTTATAGGATGGTCATGTGACCAATTGTCCCAGACGACATCATCAACAGCCTTACAGAATCAACATAATGTAACAAGTGTAGTCTAATCAGGCCCGTAGCCAGAAATTTCCAAGGGGGGGTTCGTTGGACTCATGAACCCGACTTTATCAGTCACAATTTGAACAAAATATTGACTTTAACAGTGATTATTTGATTTCAAGGGGGGGGTCGTCCAAACCCCCCGAACCCCCCTGGCTACGGGTATGCTAATAGTGTATCACACTCAATGCCGTGGGAAAATCTATATACTGTAAATTCAGAAATTATTGCGAAAAATGCTACAGGGTTATAATTGAAAAATTTAATCCCGTATTTTTGAAAATTTTTATCAGTATTAAACAGGATTGATCTCAATATCGTGAAAATTAAAATTGCATTGTGTTCCAAAATGACAAAATCGCAATAATAAATACACGCAATAATTTCTGACTTTACAGTATATTCAAACTTGCTAGAGTTTGGTTGCTTGAAAGATTTTCAATCTTTTTTGGTCTCGTACATTTTCAATAAACTTCAGTGTGTGTATAGTGATAATTATCTGTTTCTTTTCTTAAAACACTACTGTGGATTCATTAACATTTGTTGGATACCAATTTTCGTGGATTTCATGGGAACTGGAGCAATGTGGAGAACCATGAATTACAAATTTTCTAAAGGAATGTATGCAGACTTTTCCAAAACCATGAAAAATTAAAATATCCACAAATTTTCAAGTTTTCCTCAAACCACGAAAATTGATACACACGAAAATAAATGAATCCACAGTAAAAATTAACGATGTATTTTATAGGACGGTCATGTGACTAATTGTCCGAAGACAACATCATCAACTGCCATACAGAATCAACAGAACGATATCATCCATCAGGCTCCGACCATTACAACATATAAAACTGTCAACAAGCAGGGCATGCCTCCAAGAGCCAGTACGATAGATGTGCCACGGAGGACAGACAAACGACCTGCATCATTACAGAACATGAAACGACTCAGTACTAATGAAGATTATGTATCTTACAGTGCTGTCAGGTATAACTTGAGAAACTTGTCTTTTAATGCCCCTGTCGTAGCGAGGGGTCATTAAGTTCTACCCTTGTACGTCTGTCTGGAGGTACGTCCCAAAACTGGTTTCCATTCTCTCACTTCATTGGGCTTAAAAAAAAGCTATAAAATTTATACTCAATGCTTATTACCACTAAATACAGATCAAGTTTGAATTTTGGTTTCCATTTTCTTTCTTTAGTTTGCCTCAACCAAATGTTATGAAACTTATACACATTGTTTATTACCACAAAACCTAGATCAGGCATAGGCGGATCTAGGGGGGGGGGGGAGCCCCCTTTCATGGGAAAAATTTGGTTGATTATATAGGGAATCATTGAAGCATGACTGGAGTCCCCCCCCCTTAGGTCAGTCAGCGGGCCCCCCCTTAGGAAAAGTTCTGGATCCGCCACTGTCAGGTTTAAATTTTTTATATGCGAGTGTTTGGATAATTGAATATAATTGAAAATTTTCAATCAATACTACAGATCCTTTCAAGGAATCAGTACAAATGAAGATTACTTATCATTCAGTGCTATCAGGTATAACTTCAGAAATGATCTGTTGGTGAAGTTCTGATTATCAATTTGTTCCTTTCAATCTATTATGATTTTTAATTATCGAACATTTTGTTTGCATTTTTCTAAGAAACTTTAAAAAAGAGCTTCCTTAAAATTTGTTATCAGATTCTTTGCTCATCAACTCTCTGTTAACTGAATACTTTAATTTAATATTCAGAGACTTTGGCTAAACTATGAAATTAAATATCCAGGAAATCCAGGAAATTTGGTAGACAAAAAAATACAACACAGTACCGTTGGAGTTATCTTTCTTTGTCCAGAATAGTAGTTAAATCAACTTAAATCATGACTGTATGACATTTAATATTTTATGGTGTATTTAAATGAGTAGTTATTGTTGAAAACTCCATTAGAAATTTGAATTGAGATCATTTTTGGAATAAGGGAAAGGGGGAGGTGAAAAAAAAAATTGGTGGGGTTCAATTTTTCTTATTTCAGATTTCAGAAATGAAAATAGTACCGTTGGATGCATATTCAACTTCCACTGATCTTATTTTAAAATATAAATCAGAAAATGAAAGTATGAGTGCCAATGAGACAACTGTACATCCAAGTCATAATGCATATTAATTCAAAATTACAAAATACACAATACTTGATAGTTGGGGTGTCATTTAAGTGAACAATAGCTCAAAGTTCAAATTGTGTTTAATATCTTTCAGTGAAGCTTCTGAGAACCACACAAATAAAAATGGTATGACTAATGGCCACAAGGAAGAAAAGAAAGTAACAAAGAGAGGCTGGTCCCCTGTTTCACCAACAAAAGATGCAATGACTAATGGATTTACTGGTTCCGAACCTGAGGTGATTTTTTATTTAAATTTGTCCATTGAATTATTTGATAACCTAGGCACATTTATTGTTGTTATTCTGTCTTCCTGTCAAAAATTTACCCACAATGCTTTGCTTTAAATGTACTTTTCACTTTCTTAAATCAAACAGACCTATTTACACTTTTTTTTATTCAAACAGACGTTTTTTGCATTTTAATCAAAAATTTGATGTTACATCACGGTTTGAGGTGGGTTAATATTATACATTTCATAGATTTTGGTTATTTTTTTTAACCCTCATTGCCTTTCTTAAGGATGATAGAACCAAAAATACTATTTGAGATAAAAAAAAAAAAATTGTATCCTGTATTTAATCTCTTTGGCCTGGAAACGCTTAAAGAATCATTTGTTGGAAATATTACGATTTCTGTCAATTTTTAATCACAGAATAATGATAAATTAGGGTAAAATGTGTAGATGAGAAATGGGATCAACAGAGAATTACTAAGACTTGACATATCACATACTTTCATTTTGTGATTTCATCAATTCTATAATTAGAACACTAACATAATTTATGTTAATCAGGTGTCATGTGATCGTAGTAATGTAAGTTGCTATAGTGCTGAAGCTTATTGATAGAAATAATATCTCTTATATAATCGGTAGAATCGTAACAATTAAAATTTTACTAGCTTTTCTATTTATAGCTTCTTCAGTAGGAAATATGAAGATGACCTTTTACCTTTGTCATCTTATCACCAAATATCAATCGAAGTCTTTTTTGTCAATTTATAGCTCTTTCTATCAGAAACATGAAGACGACCTTTAACCTTAGTCATTCTGTCTTCACATTACCAAATATTATATTTCATCCTAGATGATAGCAAACATTAGTTAATCAGTCAAACTTTCTGTCATTCATAGTTTAACTATACTTTTATATCTACAATTAATTTGATGTTAGAATCCTGATGGTTTTATTACTAAAACAAAAATAAATATCCACCTTAAAAAAACATTGTTTTTTTAAAATCCACAAAAATTGGAACCAACGAAAAATAAATGATGCAACAGTATCTTCACACAAAATGATACTGTACAGTAATTTGTTTCCACAGCAGAAAAGGGAGATAACTGAACAATCTAATGTTCAAAAAAGGGAGATAACCACAAAAACTAATGTTGAGAAAAGGGAGATAATCAAACAAACTAAAACTAAGAAAAGAGAGATTGTGGTGAGGCAGTTACCATGTTCTGTTGATTAAATTTTTAGTTGGCAGTTTCCTGTTTGTTGAAGAATTATTCATTTTCAGATTTTTTTCTAAGGGCTGTTCCAAAATTTATCAGGTGGGGAGTTTCAGGGTGCTTAAATTGATGAAACATGAATTTATAATACTGTATTTTCCTATATATTTTTTATGAATTTATTAGTAGAAGTGAGAAAAAAATAATAGGGGGTGGGGCTAAAAAAAGTAAGAAAAAATATATCTTCAGGGTTGGTTTATTTAAAAGTAAAATGATTTTTTTAGGGGGTCTTTAAAAAGGAAAAAGAAATTTTTTTAATGGGGGGGGGGGGGGGGGGGTTGTTCTCATCCCCAAAGCATTTTGTTCTGGAACAGCCCTCATTACATTACAAAGTTTATTTATGATCGGTTCTTTTATCAGATTCTACTGAATAATCAGAAATATTGGCAATGTTTTTATTTATTGCATAAATTACTTGGTTTTGACAAAATATTAAAAATAGCATTCTAAATTTTGATGTATCTTTGATATGCAGCATTTTTACTGTATTCGTTATAATTTTTGCTAATTTTCTCTATTGTTCAATAATCATTAATATTAATTATAAATTCAGAAATTATTGCATGCATTTATAATTGAGATTTTGTCATTTCGACAAAAACTGGATTTTAATTTTGTGATGTAGAGAAAAATTTGTTTAATTCATACGGAAAATTTCAAATACAAATTGTGAGTTTAAAATATTGCAATAATTCTGCAACCCTTTTGCATTTTTTTGCAATTATAAAAACATTGCAATAGTTTCTGAATTTACAGTATAGAAGATTGTTATGAAATGAGGTATTGCTTATCATTCACTTTATTTAACCCTGATTTTATATTTATACATGTATATACATATGTGTATTAAACTGAAAAGTGAGCTTTGTATATCTCTGTACATCTAAAAAAAATATATATATTTATAATTTAAAAAAGAATTGATACAGTAATTTACCATTGCTAAATTTCAAAAAAAAATCTTCAAAATTCCTACAAATATTGATGAAAATAAATTAGTTTTATGTTTGTTTTCATATAATTTGGATCTTATTAGTTTTATTGAATTTTTTACTCTATTCACAATTTAAGGGCCAATGCAAGGTTTTATCAAATCTAGATGTCTGCTTGATGTTAAGATATTTTTATGTTTTCTTCTTATTTATTTTTTTAAATTTTTTACAGAGAAAATTCCATAGCCCATTGCCTGCTGTTGGCATATCTCAATAAACTAAAGTTCAGTTATGTCGTCTGTTTGTCTCTCAAATTTTTTATTTTACACAAATTGTAGATAAAAATAGCTCACTTTACAGTACAGCTTCAATGTATATCTTGTCTGCACAATATAAACTAATATATAAAGCTTTGTTCCTGTCGTCTGCTTTTGTAGAAATTTCATGTCAAGAAAGTCTGGTCAACTCCGCCTCCTTCTGCTCTTCCCTGTCAATCACCACTTAATGACGTGGAGGTGGGTATCTCTTCCTCTTTTAGTTCTGTTCAAGCCCAATCTGGTTGAATAACAGACTCTCTGCACATGTTTTGCTCACAAGAATCTGACATTGTTCTGTTTGACCGTCTGCTATGAAGTACACTTTTGAGATCAATAGGTTTTGTTGTTCTGGAGATAGAAATTTCATTGGTTAAAAAGTAAAAGACTGAAATGTCATTGGCTGAAAATTTGAATGATGAAATTTCATTGTTAAAAGAATTGAAAGCTAAAATTTCATTGGCTAATGTAATATCCATCAGAGCAGAACAAGTAGAATAGTGCACTGTCAGATCCTTATAAGTGAAGCTAAGAGACCCAATCTGTAATTCAACCAGATTGTGATCAGGCCAAATGATATGTATTTGTGGTTCTACTTTGTGCCCTAATTTCTTGCTTTCCTGAACCTATTTTTTTTCCCTTTCAATCAATCACCATAATCCAGCACTTTTCTTCACTTTCCGTATGAAAAATCTACCCCAAACTTCTTTGATTGGAACCACTTATAAATATTTTATTTTGCCATAATATTTTGCTGTCATTCTTTTACTTATGTTTTTAATGTTTTCCATATTGATTATGTAAACCCTTATATGTGATAAATGCAATACTATGAAATAGATGAATTTCAGATTTCTAATTTTATTTCCAATTATTTTAAACATTTGATCCAGGAAAACAGCTGTGGTTTTGCCAATCTTTGCATACAGAGCCTATAGAAAGTGTGTAATTCGTTGAACATTTAAATTCATAGTTCTCCTGTACATTCATAGTTCTCCTGTACAAACTAAAAAAATAAAAAATTGGTATCCAACGAATAATAAGGAATCCACAGTATTTTGCATTTGATTTAAAAGAATTATAAGAGAACATGTGTAAAGTAAAAATTGGGTAAATAGTCCAGTCGATTTGTGCAGATTTTTGACAAAATTGCTCAGATTGTGGTAAAAGCATGAAATTTGGCATAGTAGTAGTATATGTCATGGACAACATTTTAAGCTATGGACCCAATCTGAAAATCGAAATTAGCGGAAGAGGCGGCCATTTTAAAATGGCGGCCGTTTGATCTCAATAGATTAATAATAGAAAATCATGAAAATTATATTAGAGAAGATATTGACATGAAATCTGGTTGATAGAATAACAGTACTGAATCCAATTGTCTTGTAGAACAAAAGTTTTGAAATATTACCCATATTGAATGGCGGCCATTTTGAAAAATCTTTTTTTTTTAAGCCAAAATATGTAGTCATGATTCGATATAATAAAAAAAATGCATAGTGGAAGATATATAAAAATGTATTTGTTTGAGCTATATAAACAGGACAAAAAGCTAGCCTATCCCCCTCCCCCGAGTTATTCTTCTGTTTTGTAGCGGGCAAAAAAGCATTAAAATGCGGACACGAAGAGGATCATAAAATGAACTATTACTCTGAAAGCAATATTCGTGCAACCGCTTGTTCAACATAGAATAACATGAGAATTTTATTTTATACGTAGAAATAAAGCAAGAAAATATGTGTATACCTGTCGTTTATAATAGTTAGCTGATTACTGGATAATTCGTTTTGTTGATATTGTTCATTTGAAACAACTTTCAAAAACCTTGATTGCAGACATAATAAATGAATTTTATATCATACAAGTAATGTTATAAGAACATCAACTGCTCAAATGTTCTCAATTGACGTTGGCTAATATATAACAATAAATGAAATGTACATGTACATGTTTTGTCAAATCACACTCTGTTTATCATATTCTATCACATTGTCCTCCACATTAACATAGAGTAGTACAACTTAATACTGCCTTCACACATTTGCCATTCCTTAGTAACCGTGTTTACTTTGACTTATAAGTTAAGCGCTTGCTGCAGGAAATTATTATATAGTCATATGGTATATTCATCACAATTGACAAGGACTGTCATCTGAGGAATTCATATATATTGATTTTTTGGTATCCATCTTGAATGATGGCCATTTTGAAAACATGAATTTACAATATATCATTATTCGCTAATTTTATTAATTCACTGTTTTCATTCATACTTTTTTTACTAATTTATATTGGATATTCACAAAGAGGTCAGATAAGGCATGCACATGTTTACAAAATTAAGATATCAGTATCAAAATTTCTGTTACTTACACGTTTGCCTAAGTAACTTTTTAAAACAGAAATTACGTATATATTATATAATTTATGACCGAAAGTTTTGTTGTTTTGGAAAAGATCAAAATTGTTGATTTCGAAAACACTGGAACTAGATATAAGAAAAACATAATGGGCAATTAGACTGGAAGGAATGTGTGAAACGGCAAGAGAGGACATGTAAGGGTTTGCAATGCCAAGCAGATACAAAAAGAACAGTCATAGATATTTGAGCTGGCAATCCCTCTTTTGATGCAAGCATGCGAAGATGTTGGTGGGTCTTGAATTGGTTTTCCTTTCGCTCAATTCGAAACAGTTGAATGAGGGCTATGGAACTGCAGAAACCCTCCAGAATCACAAGGCAAAATGGCACAAACCATGTCAAACAAATTTTCAGACCTCAAAATATTTCATCAGCAAAAGGGAAAACATACTTCTGATGTTGAAGTTAAGTTGCCAATTGGAAGGAAACAAAAAGTAACCAGACACTGTAAAGGGGAACTGGATCAAAAAGAACAATGACTGCAATGTTTTTTTTTCTGTGGTGATGTATCTGAAGATCTCCATGTTACATCAACATTTTCAAATCGACAAAAATAGGGCATGACTGTGCACTTGTACTACAAGACATATTCCCTTTGCCAAAGTAAGAGCTGGAGATGTCAAATCACTAGTATCATGCTTGATGATTGATGAAATTTGACAACATAGCAAATAGGCAGAATAAAAGACACAGAAAGAAAGCCAGGAATCTTTTATCCTTGGAGTTGTGCTTTCCTAAATAATGAAATACAGTGATGGCACACGGTCTGGAAGAAGCATTGTACCAATCTCCAAGCTTGCAGATCACGCTAAATTGTACAATCAAGGCCTGGAAGATCTTGAAGTTATCATGGAAGGAAGAACTGATACAACGCAGTTAACAAAATTGGCATGTAGCTGCTATAGGATATCTATAAGCATACAAGCAAGATAAATTAGTGCTCTTGATTTTCAACAAATGTAATCGTGAAGCTCTGAAACAGACCTAATAGAAAAAGGGTTAAAAATGAAGGCAGGCAAAATAGATATGCTTGATACTAAGAATAACTTTACAGGGACACTCAATAACAGCTGTTGACACGAATTAGTTCAACAGACATAAGTTTCCTTAGTAAAAATGATACAGCATGGTCAAACATCAAGACACAGTCCAGAAATATCGTTGAGTGGCAGACAAGACTTACCATTTCTCAGCTATAATAGTTCAATTGTGCAACTCGTCGTTGAAAGGATACAACTGCAACTTATCAGTCCTCAGATAGAGAGTAAGATGTTTCAAAGATTGTGGAACTGAATCATTTGGAAAGCCTACATTGAATGTCCCTGTAAACCTTTTTATAGTAACAAGCTTATCTCTTCAAACTTTTCTAGTTACTTTGACTATGAAGAGGCCTTCATCATCACGACTAAAAGACATGGCCTGTTTCAAAACTTCCCCAACATATTCGTTGAGAATCCGGAGAAAAACGCAACCTTTCGTGTGTGCTTGCATACTATCTATGGCAGCTAGTATTCAATTTTTCAGAAGTGCTGTATTAATCATTCTTGTACAATTTACCAATATCATCAATTTCAAATATTAAAACAATAGATGTTCCAAAGTGTGAGCCGTCACTGTTTTCTATCAATTGGGCGAGCCCCATTCCATGGATAACAGATTCTTGACTTTTTTTTTCTGTGTCTCGAATTCTGTCTAATCGCCCTGTCGTGCAGTTTTAACAAACATTTAGCATGATATCTGCTCCTGAAATATTAATCTCCAGCACTGAGTCTTGCTAAAAGAACAATGGTTAGTAGTTCAAGTGACAGTCACATACTCTATTGTCGATCATAATTGTCGAGGCTTCATGATGATAGTCAGATACCTCATCACAATGATAGAAAAAAATTCCTGCAATCATATTGCTCTTGTTAATTCATCACAACCGTGACTGGTTATTTTACAATTATTTTCAATCCGTGACTCATCTTAGACTTTTTTTCGTTTTTCCGGACAAAATATATTTTGATCTTAAGATTTGCTTAGACAGGATAAATACCTTTTGCCTTGTCATTCTCCTATTACATTGCCTTCATCAACTTGGAACAGTTGTATGCTTACAGAAAATGACTGATTACCAGCTCAAATGTCTATGTCTGCTCTTTTTGTATTTGATTGACATTGTAAATCCTCATGTGTCCTCTCTTGGCGTTACGGAATTCTTTCCAGTCTATTTATTATTTTTTCAGCTCCAATGACTTAATACCTACGTATTATTCCTTTTCAACATACAGTGGTCATAACTTATATTGTATATACCCATTTTTTGGTGGTAAAAAAGTTACTAAGCCCTACATGCTAAACTGCAATTAAAAGAATTTAGGAAATTTTTTAAATACATTTATTAGTTAACATATGCATGCCTTATTTCAGCACTTGGTGAATATATCCTATATGAATAGCAACAGTCATATAAATAAATGATAAGAAAAACTAGTTGTAAATGCATATAAAACTAAGTATTAATTCCAAAAACAATTTAGGATAGCGAATAATGATATATTTGAAATTTACGTTTCCAAAATGGCCACCATTCAAGATGGCCACCTAATACTTCAATAGTCCTCAGTTGATATCCTTTGTCATAAGATATACGAAAGTTTATCAAAATTGGTAAAGTAATTTATTTTTTTATATTTTTTTTAATAATTTTTATTAATTTTTTGGACATGATTTCAAAATGGCCGCCCAGAGCCGCCATTTTGATTTTCTGAATTGGGTCCATAGCTATAAATGTTAGTTATGACCTCAACTAACACTCTGCCAAATTTTGTGCTTTTACCACAATCTGAGCAATTGTTTCACAAATCGACTGGACTAAAATGTCTATGCGACAGCATAACACAAACAATTAAAATATTGAAATACCTGAATAACATAAAATTACTTATTTTTAAATAACTTTAAAGTACATCTGTTATCATTATCATATTTTCTATTTATAGTTGCAATCATTATCATATTTTCTATTTATAGTTTCAAACTTCATATTTTCTATTTATAGTTACAGAAAGCTTATTTCCAACAATCAGAAGAAATCAAGAGTTTAAAAGAACAAGTGAAATTAAAAGACAAAAGAATCAGACAGTTAGAGGATGAATTAAAAATATTACGGACTCCTTCAGACTGTGGTCCTGGTCAAAGCGACTGCTGACCTCTTACCCCAAAAAGTGCAAAGGTCATGGTCAGAGTGACTGCAGACCGATGAAACAATTATGATTTTAAAAGTGCAAAGGTCATGGTCAGAGTGACTGCTGACCTCTGACACAATTATATGATTTTAAAGTGCAAAGGTCATGGTCAGAGTGACTGCAGACCGCTGACACAATTATGATTTTAAAGTGCAAAGGTCATTTAATCATGGGCTTACTGCAAGAATCATTTTCATTCCCCTTGTATGCAGATATTTGGATGAAGAATGCACAACTGCAGGAGGGTCAAGGACGGGGATTTTTAAGCTCACTTGACCCTAGAGCCGATTGTCAACGCTTTGTTGAAACCTGTTCTCCGTTATCATAAGATATCTATTCCATAAAAACTTTTTATACCCACACTTCATAATCTTATGTGAGACAAAAAATTGAAAAGTTTTTGAACATCTGGCTGTAAGAACTTTTTCTTCATCCTAAATATTTTAATCTAAAGAACTGGTGATGGAGAATTGGATTTCTTTAATGGGCTGTTTAATTTATTGTTAGAACTAAAAGCAAGGTCAGCAATATACAGTTGAGTCTATCGTGAAAACAGGTGGTACAAGTAAAGTACATCTACCTATTTGAAGTTAAAACCACATCTTTATATCTGTTTCTAAACTTAAAGACAGAAAAACGTTCCTATGCATATTTATATAACAACATATAATATACAAAATTGAACCTGTATGGTATATGTTACCCCTAAAAAGTATATACAAGTCCTTTAAAAAATGCTTTGATAAGTTCTGTAATTTTCATTCAGGATGTTTTTAATGTCGAATTACGTAATCAATTAATACAAACGGAACAAAAGTATGTTTTGCTCTGCTTAATAAATGTGGTAAAAGAAAGATAACTCTGGTTGTGATTGAAAACTTCAAAAAATGTATGAAATATTTTGTTGTTTAATATTTGTTTCTCTCAGGCTTATTATTGTTTTAAAAGTTGCTTGTTATTTTTATAATTTTCTAAATTCCCAATATTTTGTTTTAATTTATTTTTTATATAACCTATTTTTCTGTTTTATGATGTACATGATGTATGTGGTCTTTTAACATGAATTTAATTTTAAATGTTTTTTAAAAAGAAAGAACCCAAATGTGGATTACTAGTCATAATATATTGTTACACAATATTTAGTGCTTATTTTTAAACTGAACTTTAGAGAAAACTTCAGATCTGAGCTTATTTTATAAAAACATTTTATTTTATGTTTATTTTTTCTTTTAAAAGTGCAAAGATTCTGAAATAGATCTACATGATTTAGTATCTACATGTATACTCCAATAATTAATCAATTTACAAAATCATTTATTCATGTATGTGAAAAAAAATATCCATTTAAAATTTCATAAGTAGTGCAAGGTTTAAATAAAGCATGCACAAAGAAAGATAACTCTAATTCAATCATTGGTTAAATGTGTTTTGCAAATTTTTATTTTAAGTCCTCATCGCAGATGTGAGCAATATTTATCCTTCAGTGATCCTTTTGTTACTGATTCAATGTGCTAATCATTGCTTTATGAATTCAGTGAATTTATCCTGGCTGTTTGACATTTATGGATTGAACCAATGTACATTGGTCTTTCAGAATGGTGTCAGAAATATTATATTTCAAATCCAATTGGGACTGCTTATACTATAAGTATATTTCAAATTTTTATTTTTTTTATTTGACTAGTACCTTTATTTTGTTTGTAAAGTCTTATTTCATTGTTGGGCATTGTGGTAACCAAAAGTGTATTCATATATAAATCTGTTAAATGACACCACAGTGGTTCCCATGGATGTTAATGGAAGTTTTGATCTGGAGAAAATTTGAATTTGAATCTTGATTGTATAATTTTAAGTACATTTTTTTGAAACGATCTGTCATAAAGGTTCTTTATCTATTATTCTTTTTGTTTTGTCCTAATGTTTAAATCTTTTAGCCCTTAATTGCAAAACTATGTATTTCAAACTGCCGAAAATTTTATTATGATCAATATTTTGAGCAAAAGAATATTCCATACCTGCCAACTGTCACTAATGTCGGGGATTTCCCCATGGAGGCTCCAAAATGGAAATTTTGAAAGAGCAATTTTGTCCACAATTTCAAACAAAACAATTAATTTTACAATGTCTAAGGGTTTTTAAAAGTATGAAGAAGCCAAAAAACAACATTAGAATATATTTGAAGGTTTTGTAGGACTTAGGGAGTCATTTTGCACACAACACCCCCATGGGCATTTTAAAAAATTGGCAGGTATTCTCAAGCTAACAAAATATGCTGTTATTGTAATCAATAAATTGAACAAAACATGTTCATGTGTATTCTCAAATAACGCAACTATTACACATAATATGAAAAAGTGAAAATATTATGTTATGAAATCTACATTATAATTTATACTTAAATAATTCCTGTTTTCACATGATATAATAGATCTGGTATTTCTGATTTTTTTATAAAGAAAATGAACTTGTAAAATTAATATTTAAAAGAATCACGTTCAGATTCGTGGGACCATGAAAACCGAAAAATAAATCATTCCAAAATTGTGATGAAAAAAAAATGTTGTGAAGATTTAAGAAATTATATTAATAAACAATCATTTACTTATTGAGGATCCAACTCATGACAAAAGTCAGACTATTTACATTAATGGCAAGAAGTTGCAAAAAAAACCAGGACTAGACCCTTAAATTTGAAAAAGGGGGACCAACAACAAAGACATTATGAGTGGGACTTGTTAAAGGTTTGTGTTATAATGATCCCCCCCTAAATCTGCTTCTTAATAAACTTGTTTAATTGTTTTTTGCAGTGGCAGATCCAGAGAGGGTTTACAGGGGTTGGAATCCCCTTCCTCTTTTGACGATCAAAGCTTTTGAATGGGGATATTTGGTTGGAACACCCCTCTTATGTCATGGGTTTGAACCCTGCTTCTAGAAATGATCCTCCCAAGATTGGTTCACCATGTGCTGATGTACTCTGTTAAAAAAGCAAATCTGTAAAAATAATAAGTTCTAATTAGCTTGAAACGTTTGAATGGTGGCAAGGTCATCAGGTCAGACAGATTGTGATGCCTATCATTTGCTTATGTGACTGACATTGTGAATGTGATTATATTATTATAATTATGCAAAATGTACTCTGCTTTGAGTAGTGTTTCTTTTATATGAATATTTAAATTTTATCAAAATGTTTGTGAAAAACTGTGCAAATAAATGAGGAAATTCTGCTTTGTTGTTTTCTTACAAAATTATAATAATTAGTTATCAAAGGTACCAGGATTATATTTTGATAAACCAAAGGCGCATTTTTTCTACATAAGACCCATCAGTGATGCTCAGATCACAATAGTTATAAAGCCAAACAAGTACAAAGTTAAAGAATGTAAACTGTCTTATCTTATGATTACTACCCTCCATGTTTTTGTAGAAGTGGTATCGTGGTAGTGTGCTTGCCTCAAGTGGTGGATTTTTTTTTGTTCCTAGCCCAGGTATAAAGCAAAGTCTTGTGTTTTGCTGCTTTTATGCTAAATATATGCAATGAATAGCGTAAAGATCAAAGACTGGTTGGCTTGGAGTAGAATAATGTGTCCCTAAAGGGTGACATGTCAAATGGTATGGACTGTTACCTAGTAATCTTAGAATGTTAAAGATAAGACTTAGTGAGTCAGTCTAGGACAAAGCAGGGTTTATATTTAGATGAAACTATCATGATCTTGTTTTGAATATCCATTTAATTTGCCACTGGATGCAATCCATTCTTCCTGTATTTCGTAAAAGTTTTCAAAAATGTAAGAAATATTTGTTACTGAATACTTTTAAGCTATGATTCATTGTGATATTGGTCAATTAATCCTTATTTGAAATTTAAGCTAAAAAGGGGCCATTTTAGGGCCTTACCGAACCTACTCCTTTAACTGAACTGTGTCCACACTTGTACTATTTAAAAATACATATAAATTTGAGAGAAAGAATAAAGAACTAATCGGCTGAAATTTAGAGAACAAAGAACAATTGGGTGCTTAAATATAAAAAATAAATGGAGAATGTGTCTTTAGGCCATAGATGCCCCACTTGTAAATATGCATGAGTCAACTTCAACATTCAAATGCAGGATTCTGTGACGTATTTGAGACTATTTTGTGATTTTAAGCATTGTGAATTCGTTTCATATCATTTGGTTGAGGTAAACTAATGTTAGAGAATTGAAACGACAGATATAGTAATTTTCATATCTAAAGGAATATGACTCATGAACGTCACTTTCGACACCCTATTTCGAAATTGAATTATCTTTCTTTGGTTGTTATATTAATTTTCAAATTATATCACAGGCGCTTGTGTAGTTGATCCCACTAGATCCGCAAATGCTACCCAGTTCAATGAAAGTTCTTATAATGCGTAATAAATTAATTAATTTAATTGATCAACATCTTGAAATGATATGTGAGAGTAATGACACAGATATCACAATAGAAAAAGACATGAATCTCATCTTCTATGACTACATTCTTACATAAAAGAAGACTTGTTTGTATTATATTTTTTTAGATCTGAAAACAAAGCAGCAACCCTACCCTAACAAATCAAAATAAAAGCCCTTAGTTCAATATATAAAAGAAGATGTGGTATGATTGCCAATGAGACAACTATCCACAAAAGACCAAAATGACACAGACATTAACAACTATAGGTCACCGTACGGCCTTCAGCAATGAGCAAAGCCCATACCGCATTCAAGTATTTAGAATTCGAATTGGTAATGTAAACTTTCCTCTGCACTGCAATACCTATTAATGATCATTCTAATATGACATGCTTCTTCCGCTTTGTAAATAGGCACTGGCTACGGTTACATGGAAATGTAACAATAATAAAAATATACATTGGAGACTAAATGCCGGACTGCATGGTTGGGAAAGGACCCCTTTAATTACGAATGTAACAAGAATTATTGCATGAGGCTACGGTTACATTGCGTCATTGTTACATGAAAAACAGCAATCGGTACGATGGTAATATGTACTAAATAATAAAAGTTGAAGATATTTATTTTATATTTACAATACATACATTTATTACATTCAATTTATTTACTGTATTTTTGGTATTTACAATGACCATTTCTACAAATCCAGTAAGTGGTTTTTAAACTCCGACACTTTTTTAATGAACGAAATTACTTAGTACGTCCTCCACGGATATGTGTACAAACAGAAGTTCTTAGTATTTAAGCTACAGATAGCAAACTTTGCTTTTGGTGTATCAATTTGCGTCAAGTTGTATAGCTGTATGAAATGTATGTCTTGATAATGTTTCAGTTTCGTGTAAAACACATAACAAGCTTTAATGTTTTCACCCTCAACAAAATTGGTTCAAAGTCTAATGACAGTAATAAGAGTAGGTCTGCAGTTAAATACTTTAAAAAAGTGATTTTTTTTTTACCATTGAACTATATTTTTCGCCTTTGACACTACTAATCTTGAGTAGTATCTTTAAGAACATCAAAACCATTAATACGTAAAACTATTCAAGTTATACACCATTTGTTGAATAATGATATTTATTATTTATCAGTGTTACAAGTATTGTTTAGTACATATGAAAGCATTAAGCAATACAACTATAGAAGATTTACAGCAGATTTCAGTCAGTATGTAGCTAATGGTAATATCTTTGGTTAGCTTGCTTGTTAGCTGAACGGTGAAGTCATTGTTAGGTTAAGGTATACTATCCTCCTTTAGTCCTACAGAGAGATAGATTGGTTATCTGTTGGGCTAGTCTGCTATTAAAGGAGGCCGGAAGTTTACCTTAACCTAACAATGACTTCACGGTTCAGCTAACAAGCAAGCTAACCAAAGATATTACATTAAGCTACATACTCACTGAAATCTGCTGTAAGTTTAATAAATCTATCGTACATTGCTGTTTTTCGTGTAACAGTTACACAATGTAACCGTAGCATCAGTAATTATTGTTACATTCGTAATTAAAACTGGTTCCTCACCCAACTTTGGTTTCCGACAATTACTCTCCAATGTAACAATAATATTTTTATTATTGTTACATTTCCTTGTAACCGTAGCCAGTACCTTGTAAATAAACCCATGCCCTAAATCAAATAAAATTTGTTGACCTATAATCGACAACCCAGTTCATGTTGGCTATCACTATCGCTCGGGCATAAATAATTACGAATATAATTCATACCCATGTTAAAACTAGAATAGAGTATAGCTTGCATCAATTATTTCTTATGCATCGAAACCACAGGCACTTGTCTCAGAAATTATTTTTTTCCTATATACCTTAATATTAAGGTATATAGGGAAAAAAATTCTGAGACAAGTATTTTTTTAATATTAAGGTAATATATAGTAAAAAAAAATTCTGAGACAAGTGCTTGTGATCGAAACGACATGAAGTTTTCTCGATCACCTGTCTGAACTCGTCAATTTCCGTTCCTCCGTCTTAGGAGTAGCGGATTCACCCGAAGGTTGCCGAGTGAAAGTTCTCCATAGACAGAAAAATAGTTGGCGAAGGTCGTCTGACTACTATGTCTGGAATGTTCTCTTTTATCCATTCTTCAAGTTTAAATATTGGTTGAGTGAGGTCTTCTTCAACTTTTTTGTACAAGTATCCAAAAGAAATGTGGAATTTCAATTTCGCATCACTATTATAAAAGTTATCTACACACCACGATCTAAGACTTTTTATTTGACCTATTTGTACTGAAGACATTAATTGAACATCCATAACAATTCCCGTAGAAGTTCTTTTAATTTTTGAAACAGAAACGTGTATTTCGTTCAGATCTTTAAATTCTTTTATTTTGTTTGCCATCTTGAAGAAAGCAGGTTTCATAACATGATTCAATGTAATTGAATCTCGGCTTTTTGGTGCTCGCCCGCTCTGGTCGACCTGGTAGGGATATAATTTCTCCCGCTGATTCCACAAATTGAAGACTGTCATATGATACGTGGTATAGTTTAGTGGTTTATAGTACTTTGAAATAGGTGATGAATTGAATACTTTATACAATTCTATAAGTTTCGGTGTTATATCGCACATAGATATGATCGAATAAGCGAGAAACGGCACGTAATTCCCTAATTCATCTATCTTGTCTATTTTTACGGTATTGTGTCTTTTCACATCCGGGAATACGTTCACATACATCAAATATACGCAGACACAAATAAAAAACCCGAATAATATCTGATGCAATTGTTTCATTATGTGTCTATACACCTTTTTCACTATTTGGTCGAATTACAATGCCTTTATCGCATACCCCTTGACAACAATTGCAGAAGATCCTAGTACTATATGAACTAGCTTACGGGAATTTTCCATCGTTTGTTTACAGAAATTGACATTGGAAATCCGATGACGAAAAATTGATTTCGATCCAGGAAGTACAGTAATTTATATATAATGTAAAAATTAATAGAGCGAGACGACATAACGTAGTTCTTATACACACTGCATGTAGATACTATTCTGTACGCTATCCGGAAGTCGTAATTTTCGAAGCGAGGATTTCAAACTGGCTAACAGAACGGTTTTGTTGTGGTACTTTTTCTCATCATTTGTTTACTCCTATATCTATGGCGTTCCGGTAATACTCGGCAAATTCCGGAAAATATACCTCAATGCTATGTTTTGCCGTCTACTAAAATCACCAGAAATATATTTGTATTGTCTGATGAAAGAAATTCAGTACACGTTATAGTTCCATGGACACAATCATATTATCATATACTTAGACTAAATAACACATGATTTTTACCGTATGATAATAGCATTAAATTAAAGTATTTTCCATATTTTTCGAATTGGTGCTTAGCGGGCTGACATGAAAAGTTTATCACATGCTTTGATTGTTATCAAATGCCTTTTCTTTGCTCATTGTTGAAGGCCATACGGTGACCTATATTTGCTAATGTCTGTGTCATTTTGATCTCTAATGGAAGGTTTTTTCATTGGCAATCATACCGCATCTTCTTTTTTATATTATCATTTATGATACGGAATCCGAGAAAAAATAATAAAAAGTTATACCAGTGACGGATTCAACAAAATTGGGATCTGGCGGTTTTAAACTTTTTTTTTAACCTTCAATGCATTTGTATGGAAACACATATTTGGAATCCTCTTTTCTTCTAGATTGGACCCCTCTCCATTTAAAAATGTCTGGAAACCCCCATGTATATTAAGTGGTTTATGATGAGATGCGCTTACAAAACCGGCGAAACATGTTGTACCGGTCCAACGGACGAACGGAAAGACGGACTTCATTATCACTTTAAACCACCGCTTTACAAAGTGGTGTACAATTGAGTGTGAAAGAGACAGATCTATATCCAAAATCAAAGTGAAGGAACTTTGATCAATAATAGGCTACACAGTACGGCCTCGAATGTTGGTAAATACATGCATTTTTATATAACAATTAAATCTGTGTGTTTATACAATTTTAAGTATAACGGAGGACATTTCTGAAACTTATATAAACAAACAAACCTTCCTCTTATTTCAGCAACATTCAAACATCATTTTTCCCAAATACTTCTTTTTTCCCACTTTTTTTCTATCCGTTTTCCCCTGTACCCCACATCGCTACTTGTTTTATCCGTTTCCCCCTGTACCCCCACATCGCTATACTTGTTTTATCCGTTTCCCCCCTGTACCCCACATCGCTACTTGTTTTATCCGTTTCCCTCTGTACCTCCACATCGCTACTTGTTTTAACCATTCCCCCCTGTACCCAAAATCGCTACTTGTTTTATCCGTTTCCTCCCTGTACCCCACATCGCTACTTGTTTTATCCGTTTCTCCCTGTACCCCCACGTCGCTACTTGTTTTATCCGATTCCCCCTGTAACCCCACATCGGAACTTGTTTTATCCGTTTCCCCCTGTATTCCACATCGCTACTTGTTTTATCCAATTCCCCCTGTACCCCACATCGCTACTTGTTTTATCCGTTTTACCCTGTACCCCACATCGCTACTTGTTTTATCCGTTTCCCCTCTATCCCACATCGCAACTTGTTTCATCCTTTCACCCTGTACCCCACATCGCTACTTGTTTTATCCGTTTCCCCCTGTACCCAACATCGCTACTTGTGTTATCCGTTTCCCCCTGTACCAGTCACATCGCTACTAGTTTTATCCGTTTCCACCTGTACCCCCACATCGCTACGTGTTTTATCCGTTTCCCCCTGTATCCCACATCGCTACTTGTTTTATCCGTTTCCCTCTGTACCCCACATCGCTACTTGTTTTATCCGTTTCCCTCTGTATCCCACATCGCTACTTGTTTTATCCGTTTCCCTCTGTACCCCACATCGCTACTTGTTTCATCCGTTTCCCTCTGTATCCCACATCGCTACTTGTTTTATCCGTTTCCCTCTGTACCCCACATCGCTACTTGTTTTATCCGTTTCCCTCTGTACCCCACATCGCTACTTGTTTTATCCGTTCCCCCCTGAACCCCAAATCGCTACTTGGTTTCCCCCTGTACCCAACATCGCTACTTGTTTTATCCGTTTCCCTCTGTACCCCACATCGCTACTTGTTTTATCCGTTCCCCCCTGAAGCCCAAATCGCTACTTGGTTTCCCCCTGTACCCAACATCGCTACTTGTTTTATCCGTTTCCCTCTGTATCCCACATCGCTACTTGTTTTATCCGTTTCCCTCTGTACCCCACATCGCTACTTGTTTTATCCGTTTCCCTCTGTACCCCACATCGCTACTTGTTTTATCCGTTTCCCTCTGTACCCCCACTTATGAAAATTCCTGGATCCGCCACTGGAAATCTCTTTAAATTAGTTTCTACTGGTAAAACTTTTGATATTTAAAGTTTCAAACTATTTTGATACTTTCATTACGAAAAAAAAAAGATGCTGAATGTTGGTTTTAATTTTTGTAAACTGCTAAAATAATTAAGCATTTTTTAAAAATTAAATTTTTAATTTTAAAACTTTCCCATTCTGAAACATTATAACAGAAAAGCAGATCACCGCCCCTATTCTACAAAATAAGTATAACCCTTCCTAACCCATTCCCTTACCTATTAGACTGACCACTGTTCCGTGCGATATTCCTGTCAATCAAAAAGATCAAAAGCCATAAATCGTTTGATGTCTACGCAGTTTTATTATGCAAATTTTAATGAGCCTGGGAAAAAGCATCTCGCCGACATCGAAAAATCTTACCCAGCGTCATTTGTTACAAATTTGCAGACTCGACAAGATGGATTACAGTCCGTTCAAAGATTATTTGAATTTCAGTTCTCTTTTATTTAAAGAAAGAGAAGAACATGTCGAGAAGACTACAGAATTGTTATCTGAAACAGAGGTTGATTATTGGGCAAACTCGATTAGCTCAATTGAAGATATTTTATCATCGGAGCCGTTTACTTCTGATTCTTTTTCGGATGAAGACCTTGATGTATTTGAAAATATGCCAGACGCAACAGACGACAACATGATGGCTGTACAAATATATAACAATGATCAGGATCAGTTGTGTCGGTCGGACTCTCTTTCGTCCGGTGAGACCGCATCTTCCGGAGAAAACAGCTTTTCAGATGATGGATATTCCAGTGATTACCTTTTATCAGCTTTTCTAAGACAATTGAACGGTAGCTCTGATAATATGCTACAAGCTCCGCTACAATACCAGATAATGCCAGCTAAACCCGCTTCCGAAGAGAAATACTGCATTCTTTGTAAACGGAACGGTGAAACCAGAGAATATTACACTACACATGTGTTGAAAGACAATAGGGGAAAAGTAATATGCCCAGTACTCCGCAAGTACGTTTGCCCGAAGTGTAAAGCCACAGGGGATAACGCCCATACACTCCGCCATTGTCCGTTCTCTGATGCCCAGGGGTCGTCCACTACGGAGACATGTTACACCCTAAGAAGTAGCTGTGGAAGACGAAGAAAGAAGATAGCCTAATTTGATGGAAGAAGATCGACTTATTGACGAAAGAAGATCGCCTTTAGTATATGACGTGAAAAGATGGCCAAATTTGAATGGAAGACAATATTTTATTCAAGATGAAACGATATATTTTTTAAACTTTTTGTTAATACTTTTAATTTGTGAAATATTCTTTAAATCTTTTAAATGCGTTTTGATAACAAGATTGCGAGAATCTAATTCAATTTTAAATATCGAAAACGTTTAATAACATTTTAAATTTCTATATTTTTCTTTAAATGTCAAATTGGTGCTTTTTAAATTCGTTTAATATATATACTTTTAGCCATCTCTACTGAGACCAGAAGATGTGAATTGGTCCAAGACACCAGTGTTAAAACTTCAATTTTAATTTTTATCGATGTTGTTTGCTATTTGAGATACCCTAGAGTTTTAAAAACAGATTTTAAAAATGTATTTTTTAAATATCCCTGCTTGGACCCCAGTATATCTAATTAGATTTTAATTTTATTTATTTTGTTATAGATAATCATAGAATTTTAAAACAAGTTCACCGATTTCTTTTTTATCTCACAAACTTGCAAATAATAACATTTTAGAATTGTACTTTTTTTGTCGACTTTTAAAACAAGTTTTATAATGATCAAGACTCGTCTTCAAAGCTCGTAATTTTTACACACTTTTCAAACTGACAATACACGAGTTCCTTTTGGTTGCCCCTGCATTGTAATACATGTACCTTAAATGACCCCCATGTGTGCTTTTGAATCTTCATATTTATAACTAGGTCTTTTATCACAAGTTTTACAAGTGTTCTTTTTACAATTTTGAAGCGAGCTGCAATTGCGAATTTTAAAACTTCTGATTTAACTTCTTTATCTACGTATAAAAGTTGAATATTTTAACGAGTTTATACCATTTCGATGATTTTCATAGATTTTAGATAGTTTTTAATCTAAAACAGTATTATGGTTATTTTAATAATTTTGAAAATTTAAAATTTTATTTTGCACATCATATATTCTTGAAGGTTTTTAACAATTCAGCATGGTTCAAGCTTATGAGTTACATGCTTTTTTAGTGTATCGTTTTTAACTATAGTTGTATTAGGAAAAAATATAATCATGATTTGACGATTTTCAAGCATTTTAAAAGATGGTCTGGTTCAAACTTGATTACCAAATTATGTTTTATTTTTATAGTTTTAAGATATATTCTGTGTTTGGTTAGTTTTAAGATTTGTATTTTAAAGTTCTAGTAAAGTTGCTGACAAAATTTTAACTTTACATTTTAAAGGAGAAAAAAAAATGATGACGTTTGCATTTTTTTTTTTAACAATTTGTTTTTTAAACAGCACAATATACCTCGATTTATATTGAAAATGAGTTTTCATAGCTTTTGCAAATTTGTAGTTTTGCCTTCTTAAATGAATTAAAGTGTATGCTATACTAGTAATGCATGCTTTAATGTGAAAAGAGAGAACCTTTATATTGTATATGTCGTTTTATGTTATGCAAATAGAGAAAAAAAAGTTCATTTATTTTTTTATAATTTTGTTTTTAGAAAGAACAAAAAATATATTTGATGATATTAAAACGTATATTCCAAGTCTCCCTAGTACGGTAATGCAACTATCAAAAAGAATGACAAATAGTTTCGTTATTTATTCTAACTTTAAGATACCAAAGATAACTTGTATAATCAAGTTTGCATAAGATATATCAGAGACATAGTAATATTGTATTATATGTCTCTGGATATATATATATATATAGCTTGAAAATTTCAGAAGACATATTTATTGTCTCTGCTCTATGGTCGGGTTGTTTTCTCTTTGGCACATTCCCCATTACCATTCTCAATTTTATATACAAGATATCTTATAAACTATATGAGATATCGCAACATCAAGTTTTATTAGATATCTTGAAGTTTAGAATAAATAGTTAAACGGCTTGCTATATATAGAAAAAGACAGAATTATTTCGTAGTTTCATATATGATAAACGGAAAAAAGATGTCTTGAAGATTTTTGATTTTTTTTACATTTTTATTTTGTTTTAAGAAGAAGTAAACATATTGGCTAATTCTGCTTTTGCAAGTTTGTAGCTTTTCTTTCTTATAATGTATTGAAGTATGTACATGCATGTCTCGGGTATTGTTGGGCCAAATACTGAAAAGAGAACCTTTATATTTTTTAGTTTATTTTTTTACTTTATACCAAAAGAAAACTTAGTAATGCTGTAAATAAATGACAAAGAGAAATAAAATATATATGATGTAAATAAAGAATAAAGAGAAATAAAAAAGAAAACAACTTTACTTTCTCAAATGAATTGAATATATGCTAGTTTGGTATTGTAGTTACAGAAAGTCGTATTCATTAAATTTATTGAATTGTTTAGTTTATATGAAAGAGAGAGAAAAATGATGTCGAATTGGTAGATAATGACCGAGAATAGAACGAAAAAAACTATAAATATTAACGACAAGATTGACAATAGAAACTTTTGCTATAAAAAGTATTTTAACAGCAGAAAAAGGAAGCATTAAAAACAATAAATTTGTACATAATATATTTTTGTCGTCATTTGTGAAGGAATACAAAATGATGTCTGATATATAACGCTAGATTTATGTATGTAGAAATAAAAATAGATGTATAGTTGTTGTTTACGGTGTATTTTTATCCTTCCTTATCACAAACCAATTACGTTTTGTCTCTTGGCTCAAAGGAGCCTGCACGACTCGGGGAGTGCGTCAGGTCGTGGTTTGACCATCCCGGTCTTATTTATTTTCAAATTGGTATTTTCAGCTTTTCCACTTTGCACGCATTCAGGGATAAGAACAAAGACTGATGGGCTCTGGAGTCGGCATATTATGTTCCGGTTGGGTGAAGTTTCTAGTGGTGACGTTTACCTTGCCAACTAGCATGTTTAAAATACGACTTGGCGTGTCTGTCTAGTACCATTGATTGATTGATTATTAGTTCTGTGTTCAGTCAGTGTCTTCTTAAGTCCAGCAAGTTGCCACTGTAGTCCAGTCAGTGGCAACTTGACTCCAGTCAGTAGCTACTTTAGTCCAGCCAGTGGCTACTTAAGTCCAGTCAGTGCATGGCCACTTAAGTCCGGTCAGTGACTACTTTAGTCCAGTCAGTGACTACTTTAGTCCAGTCAGTGACTACTTAAGTCCAGTCAGTGACTACTTTAATCCAGGCAGTGCATTTCTAAATTGGGCCAGTCAGTGGCTACTTAAGTTCGGTCAGTGACTACTTTAATTAAGGCAGTGGATTCTTAAATCGGGCCTGTCAGTGGCTACTTTTGCCCAGTCAGTGGCTACTTAAGTCCGGTCAGTGACTACTTTAATCCAGGCAGTGGATTCTTAAATCGGGCCTGTCAGTAACAGGGTTCATTTTGCACTAACCTTGTCAAATAAAAATGGTTTACAACCTATGGTCAAACATACTGAAGATCAATAGCTCTAAATACAAAAAAGAAGATGTGGTATGATTTCGAATGAGACAACTATCCACAAAAGACCAAAATGACACAGACAATAACAACTATAGGTAACCGTACGGCCTTCAACAATGAGCAAAGCTTATACCGCATATAGTCAGCTATAAAAGGCACCGATAAGACAATGTAAACAATTCAAACGAGAGAACTAACGGCCTTGTGTAAAAAAAAAATGAACGAAAAACAAGTATGTAACACATAAACGAACGACAACCACTAAATTTACAGGCTCCTCACTTGGGACAGGCACATACATAAATAATGTGGCGGGGTTAAACATGTTAGAGGGATCCCAACCCTACCCCTAACCTGGGACAGTGGTATAACAGCACAACATAAGAACGAACTTAAAAATTAGTTGAAAAAGGCTATTGTTTCAGAAAAAGGGAGAAGGTTTGGATCCATTAAAACGTTTAATCCCGCTGCAAATGTTTGCACCTGTCCTAAGTCAGGAATCTGATGTACAGTAGTTGTCGTTTTGTTTATGTAATATATACGTGTTTCTCGTTTTGTTTATATAGATTAGACCGTTGGTTTTCCCGTTTGAATGGTTTTACACTAGTAATTTTGGGGCCCTTTATAGCTTGTTGTTCGGTGTGAGCCAAGGCTCCGTGTTGAAGGCCGTACTTTAACCTATAATGGTTTAATTTTTAAATTGTTATTTGGATGGAGAGTTGTCTCATTGGCACTCACACCACATCTTCTCAGTATATCTATTTACTCATCAGATGGACAAAATTACAAGTTAACGTGGACGGGTACGTATAAAGGTCACTTCGTTTGAGGGTTAAGGCCACAGTTACTACAATAAACAAAGTAGTACAAGAAAGGAGTTTACAGATTATACCTCTAGAACCTTGTAATGGATTGGAAACAAACTTGTATATGACCACATAAAATAAATGGAAGTATAAAAAAGAAGATGTGGTATGATTGCCAATGAGACAACAATCCACAAAAGACCAAAATGACACAGACATTAACAACAATAGGTCACTTCAACAATGAGCAAAGCCCATATACATTTCGAGATCACTATGTCCAAAGTTCACAAAGAAAAGTGGTTTCACTTTAACAACTCTTGACTGACTTAACATGGAATTGTAATAAAACCTGCATGTATATAGTAACATAATAGGAGATCCCTTTTAATTTTTATTCCCAAAGTCGTGGAAGCAGTTGTTCAAAATCGATCGAAATGAGTGGAGAAAAAAAGTATTTCATGAACACAATTGAATAGGCAAATGCAACGGATTAGAAAAGACTCCATGATTCTGAGATGAATACTTGTATGTTCAACACGTTGTTACTTTCTAAAAATAAGTATTTTAGCGTATTGTGAATATAAAAAAGAAGATGTGGTATAATTGCCAATGAGACAACTGTGAACTGTCCACAAATAACCAAATGACACAGAAATGAACAACTATAGGTCACCGTACGGCCTAGACAAATTATCATTGTGAATAATCTTCAACCCTCTTCAATATTCAAAACCGTTTATAAGATGTTTGTCCCTCCTTTTTTTTTGTGTTCGGCCTAGTAATGATCTGCATAGTTGTCAGTCTCTTTATGCCCCCGTCGTAGCGTAGGGAGCATTAAGTTGTACCCTTGTCCGTCCGTACGTCCCAACTTGGTTTCCGTTCTCTAACTTTAATTATGAAACTTGTACACAATACCATAAAATACAGATCAAGTTTGAATTTTGGTGGCGTCACTTTAACCGTTCTAGAGTAATGCCCCTCTACAAATGGAAAAACATGCTTAATTTTTGGTTTCCGTTCTCTAACTTTAGTTTGCCTCAACCAAATGATTGAAACGTATACACGATGCTGCTTATTACTACAAAATACAGATCAAGGTTTAGTTTTGGTGGCTTCACTTCAGTCGTTCTAGAGTTATGCCCCTTTACAAATGGAAAAATTGCTGAATTTTTCGTTTCCGTTCTCTAATTATTGTAAGCCTCTACAAAATATTATGAAAATTTATACACAATGCTTATTACCACAAAACACATATCAAGTTTGAGTTTTGGTGTCGTCACTTTAACTGTTTTAGAGTAAATATGCCCCTTAACAAATAAAATAAATTGCTTTGCCAAGCGCAGTTGGTACGACCGCAGAGGTCCAACCCTGAACCGTCGAGGCAAAAATGGACACAATTTTCACACTTGATACAGGTTTGAATTTGGTTTGTAATCAGATATTTGGGTTTCAGACACAGAACAGCTGTAGTCAAAGAACTTAGAATTGGTAATAATCTCAATTTTTTGCTTTTGTGTAAAACACTATACTGTTGCGAATTGCCCACTCCCAAATATAAAAAAAAATTACCCTCCATTTTTTTTTTATGCTGTTGCATATTTATCCTTATCCGGAAAAAAATCGTATCCTCCCTCCCAAATCTATTAATTAACCCCCTCCAATTTTTGCCCCCCCCCCCCATTCCCCCCCAAAAAAATCTTTCCCTCAAGTTCTGGTCATAATTACACTTCAAATTTCCTTTGGAGATGCAACCATAATTTCCCATTTAAATACATCTTATAATTTAAAAGTCTTATAATAGAAAATTAGTAGTATTTTCGTAAAATAAAAATTGACTGCTAACCATCTCAAGAAAAGTGACCTTTTGCTGTTGTCTGCTCTATGGTCGGATTGTTGTCTTTTTGAACCATTCCCCATTTCCATTCTCAATTTTAATATTTCTTTATACTTAATTTTAAAGCAGTATAAGGGAGGTAACTCCATATATTATGTTTGGATTACTTTTAGATTACCTCCTTAACCCTGCTTTCAAATTGTCTTAATTGTCCATTAACCAAGAAACCCTTGTTTCCCCCTTTTTTTCCTTTTTTTTTTACCCTAATTCCTAAATGGATTGAACCATAACCCCGAAAGCCATTCCTAACCATCCCTTTGTGGTATGGAAACTTGTGGTATAATTTCAGAGAGATCCATACACTTTAACACACGTTATTGTCTGCAAACTAGAAAAATACCTATTCGGGCCTCTTTTTGGCCAATAGTTCCTAAACTGTTAGGACCATAACCCCTAAAATCAATCCAAATCTTTCTTTAGTGGTTACAAACCTTGCGTTAAAACTTATTGGTTTCTATTGACTTATACTAAAGTTATTATCCGGAAACCATCTGTCTTCGGACGACGCTGACGCCGACGACGACGACTACGTGATACTAATATACGACCTTTTTTTTTTTTAATTTTTGCGGTCGTATAAAAATTGCTGAATTTTTCTTTTTCGTTCTCTAACTTAAGTTAGCCTCAACCAAATGTTATGAAACTTGTACAAAATGCTTATTACCACAAAACACGGATAAATTTCGATGGTGTTGTTACGATAACTCTTCTAGAGTTATGCTCCTTTACAAATGAAAAAAATGCTGAATTTTTCGTTTCCATTCTTCAACTTAAGTAAGCCTCAACCAAATGTTATGAAACTTGTACAAAATGCTTATTACCACAACACACGGATCAATTTCGATTTAGTGTTGCTACGATAACTCTTCTAGAGTTATGCTCCTTTACAAATGAAAAAAATGCTGAATTTTTCGTTTCCATTCTCTTTCTCAAGTAAGCCTCAACCAAATGTTATGAAACTTATACATAATGCTCAATTCCACAACATACAGATCAAGTTTGAATTTTGTAGGCGTCACTTTTACTGTTCTAGAGTTATGCCCCTTTACACATGGACAAATTCCATGTGTAAAGGGGCATAACTCTAGAACAGTAAAAGTGACGCCTACAAAATTCAAACTTGATCTGTATGTTGTGGAATTGTACGGAAGCGTATTAGCGCCACACATTTTTATTTTTATTTTTCTTCCTATGTTTGCGTTATAACGCAAACCTTTGCATTATAACGCAAACATTTGCGTTATAACGCAAACCTTTGCGATATAACGCAAACCCTTTGCGTTATAACGCAAACCTTTTGCGTTATAACGCAAAACCTTTGCGTTATAACGCAAACCTTTGCGTTATAACGCAAACCTTTGCGATATAACGCAAACCTTTGCGATATAACGCAAACCTTTGCGATATAACGCAAACCTTTGCGTTATAACGCAAACCTTTGCGTTATAACGCAAACATCTTTATTTCAATTATTCATTAAGTTTTGTATATATGTCCGTCTGTCATTTATTTCGGATGTGATTTACTAGTAGATAAAAAAAGAAACATACATACAAGGCCAAATCATTATAATAAATATGCATAGGAATAATGGAATAATTGAAGTGTAATTATACATAAATGAAGACTGATTTGTGCATCAGAAAAGTATATAATTTAACAAGAAAATAGATATAGTATATAGTCATATTAAAATTGAAAGATCAAAAATAATGTCATACAATTGTGAAACCTCCAAGTCAAATAGACAAAATGTTTTTGCTTTAAAATGAATTATTAATAAGGAAACATTTTTTTTAAATCTCAGAATATGATCAAGATTCTTTGATAGAAAGTCATTGAATTTTCATTTCAATATAATGAAGTATTTTTAAGATGCTTGGGTAGCAATGTGAATAGAGAGAACATAATTTTATTAATGAAACATCTTCATTCTATACATTTATTGCCAAAGGGTAGCTTGTTTGAATGTAACCTACTTTAAACAGTTCTCAAACGAGAGCTTACTTTGGAAGTATATTTATATTCGGTTATAGCTATATTAGCAGGGTTGATTTTTTTCTTAGGTATAACCTCAATTTACTCAATTTTCTTTGTAATATATATACTAGTAGTAACTTGGATATCGTTTTTGGGGACCTTATAGTTTGTTGTTTAGTGTGAGCCAATGCTCCGTGTTGAAGACCGTAATTCGGCCTATGATGGTTTACTTTTACGAATAGTGACTTAGATGGAGAGTTTTCTTATTGGCACTCATACCACATCTTCTTATTTTATTATGCTCATTATTAGTCATTGATATGATCTAATTATTCAAGTAGTTTACTTTGCAATTACTACAAAGGTGATAAAGTTTATTATATCCAGCCTCCTCCATTAATAACTACTGTTTCCTTTGAATCTTAAATAAGAAATAAGATAAAACAAATGTTTGCGTTATATCGCAAAGGTTTGCGTTGTATCGCAAAGGTTTGCGTTATAACGCAAATGTTTGCGTTATAACATTTGCGTTATAACGCAAACATAGGAAGAAAAAAAAAATGTGTGGCGCTAATACGCTTCCGTACAAATTCCTGAATTTTTCGTTTCCGTTCTTTAACTTAAGTTTGCCTTAACCAAATGTTATGAAACTTATACACATAGCTTATTACCACAAAACTATGATGCAGTACATTTTTGAGTTCATCACCTTTACCGTTAGTTAGTTCTTTTATAACTTTAGATGATATGCAAGCGGCGCATCATCTGTGTCTCATGAACACATTCCCCATTTATTTTTATTGGAACCCCCCTTTTGTTTGAACGATCAATGTATTTGAATTGGGAAATGTAGATGGAGCCCCCCCCCCCCCTTCTTTGTCCTGGGTTAGGACCCCCTTTTTAAAATGGCTGGATCCGCCCATGCGAACTTGTTCTTGTTGTCTCATAGTCTTTGATGAGTGGAGTATATTTGAAGCTTCCGGTTCCATTAGCGAGGGGATGATCACTTATTATTCTGGGTCAACATTGTAAAAGACTGGTTAAATGATTTAGGTGTTAGCCATCTTATATTTGACATCTGGTCATTAATTTAAAATGTTATATAAATACTATCCTACAAAGAATCTTTGACCAGGCTTATCAAATTATGAACTGTCCTATCCATAAATATGTAAAACGTAATTTTTTTTGTAAGACTGAAATAATTGGAAAAGGCCCCTATATTGATATATGTAAAAATAAAACTGACAGATCAGTTCTCAGTAAATTTAAACCTAATGCCCATTCCCTTGCAATTCAGAAAGGGGGCGCTATGTACCATCATTGAAAGAAATCAAGAGTGCTTATTCTGTAACAGACAAGAAATTGAGGATGAATACAATTTCTTCCAAGTCTGTTCAATCATGCTATTTAACATTGGAGGATACCTATTTACAAAATATTAATACTTATCTTAATTTCAATTCTATCAAATTGCATTCAGATATATATAACACAGAGGCATATAACCACACTTTTGAATAGCAGTTTTTTATCAAGAAAATCTGTATAATTTGTATATTTTTTTAATATGTATACAAGTGTGGACACAGATCAATGTGGATAATATGTTCGACCACACTTTTGAATGAGTAGTTTTTTTATTAAGAAATCTGTATAATTTTTTTTCTTTTAATATGTATACTATTTTTTTGTTTATCATTTTGTTCATGAACATTGATAGTGAGTTAACCGTATAGATACACACATGTTTTTATAGACTTTTTTTCGTGTGACTACCACTGCATGCATGTCACTCTCATTTAAATACAGTAAATTTAATAATTGCCAGTTTATTATCTCAATGGTGTATGCGTGTATGCCATAACCATTTATTGTAAATGTGTTTGTACAAATAAATATTGTCTATTGTCTATATTTTTTTTTAGATATTCCTATAACTACAGATATAATGCTTACGGGGATATAATTCAGACTATAATTATAATAATAATCAAAGATGTGATCTATTTATCTGGAATAAAAACACATATCCAATTTTCAATTCATATACAAAGGTGTGAAAAATAAGTTAAAGGGAAATGCAAGAATGAAACAATATGAGTAATACAATTGCATATTAATTAATGATGTGATTTTCAATTATGATTACGGGTTACGACATGTGTTTTAGTTAGACATGTTTGAGTATTGCTAAAAATTTGTCATGTTATTGAGTTTTGTTAGTTTTCAACATACAGTATAAATCAAGCTATGGATGTTAGTAAAAAACACATACAACAAACACATAGATACAGTTGGCAGGTAGGAGTCATAATTGTAAATTTAAAACGAATATTCCTCTAACGAAGGAGTACCTCATAATGTATTATTCTTTGCCAGCTTGGAATGGCTATCATATTAATAAAATGACATACAGACACATGGCAGGAGTCATCATTTTAATCTTCGTTTAAAGCAAGAACCAGTTCCTGTCTTTGGTGTCTTTAAGACTTAAATTGTTTTTTTTTATGATTTTAAAAATAAAACTTTAAGGACTCAATCAAGCACCAACAGCCTTCTTTGTTGCACATGACAAATATCATTCTTTATATTCAGTTCTTTTGGTTTTATTTTAGGACTTTTCTGTTTTGATGATGAAATGATATTTTGTTGTCATGTACCTCTTCATATCTTTGCGCAAGTTTATTTCTATAACATTTTTGACGACAAAGTTACAACTCAATTTTTCATTCTAAGTCCATATTTACAACACTTTTTTTGATTTTCCAGGTGGACTCTTATTTATCTATGAGTTTATTTACAAAATAATAACATCTACCGAAAGAACAAACATTTGCCTCATTGTTCGTGAGTTCAAAAAATGTAGCTTTTATAAAACCATCTCTACACAGTCGTTTTTTCAAGCGGTAGCCATTTTGTCCAAGCTATTAATGCGGGTTTGTAACCTGATATTTCAATAAGTAATTTATAATTTACCAAAACAAAAGTTAGATACACGAAACGAACATAAAGTCTAGATTCTATTTTTATTAACTGCATGTTTGGGTCTTACAGGAACAAAATACTACGAAACATTAGATAACAACTCAGCCGCATTATAGTTTAATTTGTACACATATAGTCGGTTAATAAAGAGCTCACCAGGGCTCACGTTTTCTCTGTTATCATGTATAAAAAATGAATATATATGCCGACTCTAAATAAAATTAACTTACTTACTTATTTACATTCATACAGCGTCTAGAACCTGAAGATCTCTTTATTTTTGCACCTAAACAATGTCTACAAAACATATATGCAAGTCTTCATTTTTTACTTACAGAAACACACAAGAACAAACATATTTACTAGAGGTTAACCTTATTAATAGGATGTACGAGGTAGAGGATTTAGTCACAATTAATGATACTCAACAGGGACAAATAGGAACAGAGGATTTAGTCACAATAAATGGTACTCAACAGGGACAAATACGAACAGAGGATTTAGTCACAATTAATGGTACTCAACAGGGACAAATACGAACAGAGGATTTAGTCACAATTAATGGTACTCAACAGGGACAAATAGGAATAGAGGATTTAGTCACAATTAATGGTACTCAACAGGGACAAATACGAACAGAGGATTTAGTCACAATTAATGGTACTCAACAGGGACAAATAGGAATAGAGGATTTAGTCACAATTAATGGTACTCAACAGGTACAAATAAGAACAGAGGATTTAGTCACAATTAATGGTACTCAACAGGGACAAATAAGAACAGAGGATTTAGTCACAATTAATGGTACTCAACAGGGACAAATAAGAACAGAGGATTTAGTCACAATTAATGATACTCAACAGGGACAAATAGGAACAGAGGATTTAGTCACAATTAATGGTACTCAACAGGGACAAATCAGAACAGAGGATTTAGTCACAATTAATGGTACTCAACAGGGACAAATAAGAACAGATGATTTAGTCACAATTAATGGTACTCAACAGGGACAAATAAGAACAGAGGATTTAGTCACAATTAATGGTACTCAACAGGGACAAATAAGAACAGAGGATTTAGTCACAATTAATGGTACTCAACAGGGACAAATAGGAACAGAGGATTTAGTCACAATTAATGGTACTCAACAGGGACAAATAGGAACAGAGGATTTAGTCACAATTAATGGTACTCAACAGGGACAAATCAGAACAGAGGATTTAGTCACAATTAATGGTACTCAACAGGGACAAATCAGAACAGAGGATTTAGTCACAATTAATGATACTCAACAGGGACAAATCAGAACAGAGGATTTAGTCACAATTAATGGTACTCAACAGGGACAAATAAGAACACAAGATTTAGTCACAATTAATGGTACTCAACAGGGACAAATAAGAACAGAGGATTTAGTCACAATTAATTGTACTCAACAGGGACAAATAAGAACAGAGGATTTAGTCACAATTAATGGTACTCAACAGGGACAAATAAGAACAGAGGATTTAGTCACAATTAATGGTAGTCAACAGGGACAAATAAGAACACAGGATAGTAATAAACTGCATAAATGTGATGTGTGTGCTAGAGAATTTAGTCACAGTAGTTCCTTAAAGAGACACACGAAAACACATACTGGTGAAAAACCTCGCAAATGGGAGTTTTGTCATAGAGAATTTTCTGAAGGTAATCACCTAAAGATAAACGAGAGAACACATACTAGAGATAAACCTCATGATTGTGATGTGTGTGGTAGAGGTTTCAGTCGGCTTAATCATTTACGTAGACACATGAGAATACATACAGGCGACAAACCTCATGACTGTGATGTATGTGGTAAAGGGTTTAGTCATCATGGTAGTTTAAAGAGACACATGAGAACACATACAGGTGATAAACCTTATGACTGTGATGTATGTGGTAAACAGTTTAGTCAGCTTGGTACTTTAAAAAGACACATGCGAACACATACAGGTGACAAACCACATGACTGTAATGTATGTGGTAAAGGATTTAGTGATCAAGGTTATTTAAAGAAACACATGAGAATACATAATGGTGATATACACGAGAGAACACATACTAAAGATAAACCTCATGATTGTGATGTATGTGGTAAAGGGTTTAGCCGACTCAGTCATTTACGTAGACACATAAGAACACATACAGGCGACAAACCTCATGACTGTGATGTATGTGGTAAAGGGTTTATTGAGCAAGGTAATTTAAAGACTCACATGAGGACACATAAGGGTGATAATAGTTATCAAAAGTACCAGGATTATAAACTCTATGACTGTGATGTATGTGGTAAAAGGTTTAATTATGGTAGTAACGTGAAGAGACACATGGCAACACACACTGGCGAAAAACGCCTTAAATGTGATGTATGTGAGAAAGGGTTTAATACGTCTTCTAATTTACAGCGACACATGAGAACACATACAGGTGACAAACCTAGAGACAAACCTTATGGATGTGATGTATGTGGTAAAGGATTTAGTTCGCAAGTTAATTTTCAGACTCACATGAGAATACATAAAGGTGATAAACCTTATGACTGTGATGTATGCGGTAAAAGATTTAGTGCGGCTGGTGACGTAAAGAGACACATGATAACACACACTGGCGAAAAACGTCATAAATGTGATGTATGTGGTAAAGGGTTTGGTCAACATTATACTTTACTGATACACGCCAGAACCCATACTGGTGCTTCTCCTCATTATTGTGATATATGTGGTAAAGGATTGAGTAGTCATTCTCATTTACAAAGACACATGATAATACATACAGGTGACAAACCATATAACTGAGATGTATGTGGTTAAGGATTTAGTGAGCAAGGTAATTTAAAGACTCACATGAGAATACATACAGGTGATAATCCTTTTGACTGTGATGTATGTGGTAAAGTTTTTAGTCGGCCTGATATTTTACAGGTTCACCTGAGAACACATACTGACAGTTGATGATAATACTGATAAACCACGTGACTGGTATATATAAGGTTAACTCTTCGTTATTTACAGGTTCACCTGAGAACACATACATAGCTAAGTTGTAAAATATACTTAGAAAAAGGTAGCATTGAAAACTGTAAATTTGTACATAATATATTTTGTCAGTATTTGTGAAGGAATGCAAAATGATGTCTTAAATATAACGCTAGAATTATGCATGTAGAATTAGAAATAAATTTATCATATACTTGGACTAAATAACATATGATTTTTACTGTATGATAATAGCATTTAATTAACGTAAATTCCATATTTTTTGAATTGGTGCTTAGCGGGCTGATATGAAAAGTTTATCACAGTCATGCTTCAAGTGTTATCACATGCCATTTCGTAACGTTATCGCATGGCATTCCGGTGAAACTCGGCAAATTCCGGAAAATACACCTCAATGCTACGTTTTCACTGAAAAACATTACAAAGAAGTGTACACAACAATTATTTGGATACTGGAAAGTAAATTTTGTAAAATAATTAAAAAAACAAAAGCAAAAAAAAATAAAAATTATTAAATAAATGCATTTTTTAAAAGTTTCAAACATAATTTAGAAAGTTACTTTCCAAAAAGTTGACTTTTTCAAACAATGTTTATTATGTATATTTTTGAATATTTTTTTTTGTCGTTTCGTCAAAATTTAAATGGTTTTTTTTTTCTCTGTTGAGGCATACATGTATGATAGAAAGATTTCATATCGAATGGACTAAATTTGGGGTCTGACGTCCGTGAACTTTTCTCTCTTTGAACATCTATTTGGGAACCACGTAAAAGGATCAATATATGAATCTGTGATTTTTCTCCATAGTTGAAGCATATGATAAAAAGATCATAACATATCATTTTTCATATCGCATGTATTATCAGCCCTCGGTCAGTATCAGCCCTCGAGCCATGCGGCTCTTGGGCTGATATTGAACCTAGGACTGATAATACATGCGATATGAAAAATGACATGTAATAATCTGATAATATATATATTTTGTTGTTGTTCACGGTCAATCTATCTATCTGTAATCTCAAACCAATCTAAAGTTCAAATATATGCAAATTTCAAATTTAGTCTCAAACTACTAGGGGTGCGTCATGTTGTGGGTTTGGCCATTATGGTCAGGTAAAACCAAATACTTTAAAATCAAATTGGGGCTTTTCCGTTTATCGCGCATTTAGGAATAAGAAGCAAGAATGTGGTTGGCACTAGAGTCCAAATAATGTGCCCTGATGGGATTAAAAGTAGGGTACGAAGTTGATGAGCATTGATTACCCAAATTGAATACAATTGAGACTGAAAATGGGGAATATATCAAAGAGAAAACAACCATACCAAAAACCTATTACTGTTTTTGTAAACGGGGGGGGGGGGGGGGGGGGGGGGGTAACCCAACCCAGGACAAAAAAGAGGGGGGTTTCAACTTGATGTCCGCATTCAAATGCATTGATCGTAAAAAAAAAAAGTTTCACTCCCGGAACCCTCCCCTGGTAAAAGGTCTTGAGTCTACTTGTACCCTGCCAACTAGCGCGTCTTAAGGTGGTAGACCTTGGTTCAGGGAGATAACTCCTTAAATCAGTAATGCGTTTGTAAAGGTAAATTTTTATCAAAGTATTTTAAGCATTTACCCGAAACAGATTGGAAATAATCTATGTAACCTAGAAGCTTAGAATATATCTAGGAAAATGGTTGAGACAAACGAACTGAAGAGTTATTTCCCTTACCCTAGGTCTACCGTCTTAAATTACGAATCATCATGTCGGTCTTGTAGCATTGATTGATTGATTTTGGTGAGTTACGTCCAGTCAGTTGCAAAAAGCAGAGTCATTTTAATTTATTTGTTTAAATTGCTTTGCTGAGTACGCCTCTTATCGAGGGGGTAATTAGAAGGCATGTTCTGTTAGTCGCATTGAAGAAACATTGAAGGACCATCATAATTGGTATGCACTGCCACTTTTGTAAATTCCATGACATTCCTATAAATGTCCAACACGTGACATGATCGAAGTTGTTCCACCTTCACACAAATTTTCTTAAAACACTGTTCGTATTTGTCTTTGATTTGTATCAATTTTGTTATGTAGAAGACATCTTCGCTAGCCAAGGGTTACGATCCACTCCCGCTCTCTCACAGACATCTTCGCTAGCCAAGGGTTACGATCCACTCCCGCTCTCTCACAGACATCTTCGCTAGCCAAGGGTTACGATCCACTCCCGCTCTCTTCACAGAGCGGGAGTGGATCGTAACCGTTGGCTAGCGAAGATGTGTAGAAGAAGACAATGCTGGTTTATGATGCCCCTGTGCATCTTTACTGTTTTTGGATATCACTCTAAATTTAGCAAATCCGGAAAAAAACTTGGAAGAGCTCTTTTAAAGAAAGGAATTCCTTATTCAAACACAGGTGGCATATGTCCCGTCAATTCGTCAGATAAAGGTATTCGGATGACAAATGAAACTGATTGCCAACTATGGTCATCATGAGGAAGATTGATAGTGATGATGATTCAAGGTCACTTCGTTTGAGGGTTAAGGTCACATTTACTTAAAATAGAAATAAGTGTAAAACGCAGGAGATTGCAGATTAGGTTAATAAACTCATCATATATACCACGATCATAATTTTGTATTTATAATGGATTGGAACCAATCGCTATAGCAAACGGAAGTTTCATTTTCATTTCGAGTCCAAGGTCAAGGTTATAGTTGCTAAAACAGTTCTTAGACCGAATTAAGTTAACCGAGAGAATTGGTTTGTTACTACCATCCTGATCTATACATGAGATGAAAAAAGCCTTCATAATGGTCTGTACATTGGACCAAACTAAGCATAATTGGTCACATGTGAAGGTAAATCACTTAATTTAAGGTCAATATGTCAAGAGCATAATTAAAAAAAGGTGTTTTCCAGGTAATAATTAGTACCTTACATATAGGAATGGCAACATTACTTGCAGTTATTGGCATAGAATAAGAATAAGAATAAGACTATTTATTATTCCAACCAAGGGCCCTTGATGGGCAGTATAACATGTACACATAAAATAATACATCATGATTTGTAATAGAAAAACATTTTTATATAATAAAATAAAACATTAAAAAAAGTTCAGACAGATGTTATTATCTTCATTCTATAAAAATCATATACATTTTATTCCAGGCAGGATCAGAACCATAAAATCATTACAGTTATCATTGTTATTACATGCATTAATTAACATATCGTCTAACATCTAGACATGTAATACTATGATAGGAAATTCCTTGTTGGTTTCCCAAAGTCGAGGAATTGGATTTGTTAGAAAAAGCACTCATTGAGTGCAGGAAAGAGGTTTAAATACATTATCCAAATGCAGATCCATGCATTGGACTGAACCCAAGCCGAAGCATATTCGTACACATATGAAGGACGGTTCTGAAGTCAAAACCAGTATGTCAGTTGTTGAAAATAGACCAAAATATAATTTCTCAGAAGGGGTTTAGAGACAATTACTCCATATTTCATTTTTTTTTCATTTCAATACAATAAAAACCCAAATGCAGAATCTTGCATGGCATTTGACACAAACAAAGCATACGCAGTCGGAAACAAAGGGATCAGCATGTCGAAGTTAGCGAAACTAAAACTAAATATTGAAAAAAGTTCAAAAGAAGGATTACTGTAAACCAACTTTTTTTTCGCGGATACGGCTTTATTTCGCGTTTAGCCCTCTTTTCGCGACCATTTAATTTCGCTATTTTTAAATTTGTTTATGTAGTTGAATAAGGAAAGATCCATGATTTACATATTCGCGACAATTAATTATCGTGTTATTTTCCTACTCGCGAAAACCAGTCGCGAAAATAAATCGCTCGCGAAAATAAGTTTGATTACAGTGCTCATTAATAACTAAAGTTCAAGAACCAGACCGATTTATGGTGACGAAAAGGAGACCCTAGGAACTTGTATTTCAATACGATCATGATCACATTTATTGGAATCCGCCACTGTGGTTATGTAGAAGTGTGTTTGTCTTTTGTGCTGAGAAGCACGCGGAATTAAAGAGTTAGAAATGCATGTAAATAAACTCATCATAGATACCAGGACTTAATTAAGTATATACGCCAGACGCGCGTTTCGTCTACAAAAGACTCATCAGTGACGCTCGAATCCAAAAAAGCTAAAAGGCCAAATAAATTACGAAGTTGAAGAGCATTGAGGACCAAAATTCCTAAAAGTTTTGCCAAATACAGCTAAGGAAATCTATGCCTGAGGTAGAAAAGCCTTAGTATTTCAAAAAAATCAAAAATTTGTAAACAGTAAATTTATAAATATAACCATGACAATTCATGTCAGCACAAAAAGTGCTGACTACTGGGTTTGTGATACCCTCGGGGAAATAAATCTCCACCAGCAGTGGCATCGACCCAGTGGTTGTAAATAAACTCATCATATATACCAGGACTAAATTTAGTATATACGCCAGACGCGCGTTTCGTCTACCAAAGACTCATCAGTGACGCTCGAATCCAATATACCACTGGAGATCTAACAGTCATCCCTTATACAAGTTAACTTAGAAGTTACTTTCAAGAAATAAGCTGTCGCGTATTGTGAGCTGGCTAACTTGAGCTAGTTCCGTATGCCACTCTGGATATTAAATGAAATTCAGGAGGGGATGCCGCAGGGTGTTCATATTCCGAAGCCCTCATTTTTCGAATAATGGTCTCCCAGTTCTCGTAATTTTCCCTTCCTTCTCACAGATACCCTCATATCCCACAATCCATAAGCGTGTCGTCTACCTCATTTTAGTAGATTAGAATTTCTTGTTACATTGTGATGTATCTACCATGTCTACACTCCACTTCAATCTTCAAAACCGTTGAATAAATTATTGCCCCTCCCATTTTTTCGTTTTGTGGGAGAGTGTCCTGCCTCGGTTTATTCGACCTAGTAGTTGTCTGCAAAAATGTCAGTGTTTCCCTCTTTTTAGTCCCCTATCGGTTTCGCTAAAGAGCCAGGCTGGATATGTTTGGGTTAATATATGAATGAGTCCGGAATTTTCTTGGGCATTGAAACTTTGCTTAAAGATGTATTTTTCCAGGCTTTTTTCTGCAAGGCTTAAATCGATAAATACAGTATATACTAGAAGGCCGTATCACAAGGTATTACAAAAACGAAGTGGAGGTTCTTTTAGTTCCATTTGAGCAACATGCGATTCTCTATTATGTCCATATCTCTCATGCACATAGATGACTTCTTCCCATGTGTATAGTGTATCTTCTGTCTTTTGATTCTACATATCATAAAGGAATGAAAAAGAAGAGACTTTGCGTCCTTCGTCCGTTCTTTCGTCATAATGCAATTCAAATTTACATTACCCCGATCACTTGCAACCGAGGCCTAACTTAGAACCAAACTTAACATGAATACTGTATGTTTTATATAAAAATAAGGAGATATTGTAAAATTGCCAATGAAACACCTATCAGCCAAACTTTAAATGCAGTAGATGTTAGCAATTATATAGTAAGTAACCGTACGGCCTTCAACAATGGGGACACCCATAATATATAGTTGGCAAAAAAAGGCCCCGACATGAAAAATTCAATTGAAAAAAAGTTCCTTTCAAATTACTACTCATTAACTGGAAAGTGTTTTTCTAATGACAAACATCATTCTATGGTGGAGCTAAACAAGATAATTTTTTAAACTGGTGCCATAGGTGGGCATAGGCAGATCCAGGGAAGGGGGCTGGGGTCCCGGCCCCCTTTCACGGTTAAACAAATTGGTTGATTATATAGGGAATCACTGAAGCATGACAGGAGCACCCCCCCCTTTTTTTTTAGGTCAGTCAACGGCTCGGCTCCCCTTATGAAAAGTTCTGGATCGGCCACCGGTAGAGCAGGATCTGCTTACCAGTCCAAAGCATCTTGGATCATGCGCCTAAAGTTTTTGGTGGGGTTCATGTTGCGCTGTCTTTATCTTTCCATGTCGACCGACTCGTATTAATGTACTATTGTTTGTCTATATCTGTTGGTCTCTTTCTTTAATTGTTAGCCATGAAAATATATTTTCAACTTATGAGTTTGAATGGCCCTCTGGCCTCTTTCGCCTCCCTATAAAACCAAATTGAATTAATGATAGGATGACCCTTTACAAAAAATGTGTCATTCCAAAACACTATGACCCATCTCAGACTGGAAGGACCACAGGTATTTGTTCTGACACGGACCCCCCTTTTGGGGCCTGAATGTGAAAAATTTAAATCAATATATATATTGACAATTATCTACAATATTTAAACATATGGCATGTGTCATCAATCAATAACTAGCCAATTACGATATATTTACTACAATTCATAAGAATCCCTGTGGATGGGACCTGACTATTTGGTGTTTCGGTATTTAATATTTGGGATGGTAATTTTAAGATTCATAACTTTAATACAATCAAATATTAACAGTATTCACATTATTTATAGAAAAATATGTCTTTAATAATATGGTTCCTTAAGGCAGGCAACACATATCTCATGTGTGCGTGTAATTTATAATTAATTTAAGGGACGGCATCAAAAGTTAAATGTAGGATAAAAAAAAACTTAATACACATAGTCCCCCCTCCCCCTCTTAACTTATTTTAGGAAAAATAGATTGACCAATATGGATATGTGTAAAATCGATTTTGGATAAACAAAATTTGCAGCAATCCCCCCCCCTCCCCTCTAATCTATTTGATTTAAGTTTTTTTTTTTTTTTTATCTTTTAGCATTAGATGTCGTCCCTAATGCATAATAAAAAAAAATATATAAGAGAATAGCCTTTTTTAAATTGTGCATCAAGCATCGAGATACGTATGCACATGTATTTGTTTTTTTCTCCTGTGCGTGTTATTTATTAACATAAGAATACTTGCATTAAATCGTAAGGAAAAATTATAAAGGAGAATATCTATTTTTTAAATTGTGCATCAAGAGACGTACGTATAATATTTTTTTTCTCCTGTGCGTGTTATTATTTAAAAACGCATTCATAATTAATTTTGAACTTTATGTTTATCGTTATGACCATGATGACAAAACAAAACAGAAGTAAACAGTAAACCTATACTTCATTGGTGAGGGCCCTCATGGGGTTTTTGATTATGTGATTACTTGGCCGTTTTTTTAATGATTATTTGATTATTAAGCCAAATATTTCATGATTATTTGATTACCTAGGACTGTATTTTTAGTTTATGATTATTTGATTACTAAAGATAAGCAAATATTTAATGATTATGTGATTATATTGGCAAAAAAATGGTGATTATGTGATTACTAGGACCCCCCCCCCCCCCCCATTAGGGGCCTCATTGGTAACTTTATTTACATGGATACAGTAAAATATATGTTCTAGTTATTAGTCGATTGAACACGTAAGCGTAGATATGTGTCATTTGAGATGGTACGATAGTAGAGGATTATGTTTATTTATTTATTTATTAATGAAATATATATGTATACCCAAAGGGGTTGATGACATTTAACATGTTTAAACAATACAAATATTTAAATAGGAATGATATCATTTATCAGTAGAAAGTTTCGATTTTGACTATTAAATCAGAAAAAAAGACAATACAGGATCAGTGGTGGATCCGGAGGGAGGGTTCGGGGTGGGTGTGTGGGGGGTGGGGGTGAAATCCCCTTTTTGTTGAACGAACAATGCATTTGAAAGGTGGCATATAGTTGTACCCCCTCTTTTATCCTCGGTTGATCTTTATTTGACCTTTTGATTTTTTTATTCGAGCGTCACGAACGAGTCTTTCCAAGAACACGAAACGCGAGTCTGGCGTACAGAATTCCAAACCTTGTATCTATGATGAGTTTAGTTGATAACAGAAAAAAGGACCCAATTAAGATTTATTTCCAAATCAATATAACTATACAAAACATCTTCTGGGGGGAAAAAACCTGTGAAAATTACACTTTTCAAATGAAAGAACACATGGGTAGATAGATGAGAGACGAGAGTTGGATAGGGGTTTATAGGAAAGAGTATAATGGGGTGTTAAAATATAGAGAAAAGAGAACGTTGGGGAACAAAAATAAATAGAATAGAGAATGTAGGGTGTTTAAATGCAAAGAAAACAAAAGAATGGGGTGTGAAAATACAAAGAATAGAGCCGGAATAATAATGACCAAAAGTGAATAGAGAAAAATTACCTACAAAATTTAATACTTAAACGAAGGACCCCCTGCTCCCCTCCTCACCTAGACCCTCATAAATAGGTAGAAAAATATATATTTATTCAATGATTTATTATACAAAAAATGCACATTTATACCAAAGCATATATCATGTATATACAATACAAATATATACACTTATATTTTAGGTTATCAATAAAATGAAACAACCTACACGTATACAAAATATAGGTTGAAAACTAGTATCTACCTATTAACCCAGTACTATTAGATATGGACCATTGAATTAGTTATCGACTTCCGTTAGTCATTGTTGTTACTAGACAAAACGTAATAATATCTCTATGAGTAATAGGGGGATTTTCACCTTGTGACGTAGTTTGGCATTATTCTATATTATATATAAATCTTATATCATAATTCATAGATTAATCGTGAGCCATCCAAGATCAAACATACGTTTATATAATAAGTATTGAAGAAAAGGGTTCATTTTTACTTCCAAGTTATTTCATTGCGAGCAGACGTACAATTGTTTAAAGGATTGAAGAAGAAATATACATCAAAGTTATTTCATTGAGAGCCATACGATTGTTTGATATATACGGATTGGAGAAGAAAGTTTCATTTCTAATACGTCTAAGTTATTTGTATTAAATGTCGATACTAGCAGTTACTATGTCAATGATGGAAAGAGAAAAATCGGACATAAGTGTTCAAAACGGACATGGGCACCACAAAAATAGGAGGAACGCCATGGGAAATATTTTTAAGGATATGAATCAAGATGCGATTTTTGATAGATTAGTGTTAAAAGAATTGGACGTAAATAATTTTGACAATGATTCCGAGACCCAAAATGATAATGATTCTAAAAACGGGGATGACCACGAAGAAGCGGCAAACAGGTTTGGGTGACTGGATAATTGATATTAAAAAACACTGGAACTACACATTTCAAACAGGTGTATTCTGAATATTGAGTTTGTTGGACGTTTCTACTTATGAACATGTTTCCGAATCCCAAAACGATGACCAAGAAGAACCGACAAGCAGGTTTTGGTGAATGATATTGATTAATGAAACAAACTGGACTTGTATTATAGTTTTTATCCTAATATGGAGTTTGTTTATGATGGGAAAAAAATAACTTTCACGAGAAGATACGATGATATGAGAGATGAGATAAACTGTGGTTAAAGGAATATGTATGTAGATCAAGATTTTACTTGCTTCACTGTATATGTATTTGTAAATCGAGATTAACTTGCCTTAATTGCCATGCATGTGCGTTGGAGAAAAATGATTTAGTTAATTTGTACTTACCTCTTTTTTTGTTATTTTATTATTTACAAAATTATTTTGTTTTATTAAATGTTATACAAATTTAAGATTTTGTTTCATAGTCGCCATTGTAGAAATCTAAAAAAAAAAACACATCTTGGGTATGTAGATTTTTATAACAGATCCAAGATTTGACAAAAGGCGAGGGACTCCCGAGAATAAGGATTTGAAGGCAATTTTTTGACAAGAAGGATACATTTATTTTCCTTTTTAATGGATGGATGCACCGCCGTCTGAATCCGCGACTAACCTATGGTACAGTTCCAACGGTTTTCCCCTCAGTTGTATATAGTCCAGCCTGTTCAATATGCAAAGTTCGATGCCACATCTGTTTACGAAACAAATACACATGACAAAATTGCCGGTATAACTGGCTGAGTGAGTGAAACATACTTGCTTGAAATGAAATGATAGATGGCGTTCTTGAATTTATTTGTATATTATTCTTGAATTATTGCTTGAAATAAAAATCAGTTGAGTTTCGAAGTATCCATTCTGAGACAGTTACTGAAGGCGTTTTAGTTCTCACTGTTAAACAGTCTGAAAAATAGCAATTTCATTGATTGTAATTTTCTGTCTTTTTCTATTAGGAACAGGACAATTTGTGTAAGCCCTCGTTCTTTTATTGCATCAGAGACATACAAATACAACATATTATGTCGATGCCAAATTCATGCAAAAAATGTAAAAAGTTTAATTTCGTACGCAAAAAATCTGTTTGAAGAAATTAATATAAAAGAGATATAATTGCCATTGAGACAACACTCCACCAGAGACCAAATGATATAATAGCAATTAACAACTAAACAACTAAAGGTCATCGTACAGCCTTCAACAATGAGCAAAACCCATGCCGCATTTTAAGTAATCATTGAAGAGTATCAATACATTCAAACATTACGATAGCAACTGTGTCTTTTTGGGTTGTTTTTTTTTTTTTTTGGGGGGGGGGGGGGGGGGGTTCGACTTGTGTGTTGAAGTGGTAAGCAGCAGAGACACAGAGTATTTCATGGATAGATAAATAGATTTGAAATAATACCTGATAGATATAAGAAGATGTGGTATGAATGCCAATGAGACAACTCTCCATGCAAGTCACAATTTATACAAGAGGCTCTCAAGAGCCTGAATCGCTCACCTTAAATTTTTTGCTTAAATCTTCCATCAATGATTATTTTGAGTTTTCAATTTATATAAATGGTTCTTCGATTCTGTCATATCTTCTTCAAAAGCAAAAACAAGAGTGGACACACTGAAATGTCTCGTTTGTCTCGTGTTCATAATATAATTTATGATAAAAGTATAAAAAAAACATTGTATACCCCAAGCATTACATTATTGCTGTTTACAGTTTATCTACATCTATAATAATATTCAAGATAATAACCAAAAACAGCAAAATTTCCTTAAAATTACCAGTTTAGGGGCGGCAACCCAACAACGGGTTGTCCGATTCATCTGAAAATTTCAGGGCAGATAGGTCTTGACCTGATAAACAATTTTACCCCATGTCAGATTGCTCTAAATGCTTTGGTTTTTGAGTTATAAGCTAAAAACTGCATTTTACCCCTATGTTCTATTTTTAGCCATGGCGGCCATCTTGGTTGGTTAGCCGGGTCACTAGACACAATTTTTAAACTAGATACCCTAATAATGATTTTGGCCATGTTTGGTTAAATTTGGCCCAGTAGTTTCAGAGGAGAAGATTTTTGTAAAAGATAACTAAGATTTACGGAAAATGGTTAAAAATTGACTAGAAAGGGCCATAACTCCTAAAGGGGTCAACTGACCATTTCGGTCATGCTGACTTATTTGTAAATCTTACTTTGCTGAACATTTTTGCTGTTTACAGTTTATCTCTATCTATAATAATATTCATGATAATAACCAAAAACAGCAAAATTTCCTTAAAATAACCAATTCAGAGGCAGTAACCTAACAATCGGTTGTCTGATTCATCTGAAAATTTCAAGGCAGATAGATCTTGACCTGATAAACCATTTAACCTCATGTCAGATTTGCTCTAAATGCTTTGGTTTTTGAGTTATAAGCCAAAAACTGATTTTACCCCTATGTTCTATTTTTAGCCATGGTGGCCATCTTGGTTGGTTGGCCGGGTCACCGGACACAATTTTTAAACTAGTTACCCCAATGATGATTGTTGCCAAGTTTGGTTCAATTTGGCCCAGTAGTTTCAGAAGATTTTTGTAAAAGATAACTAAGATTTACGGAAAATGGTTAAAAATTGACTATAAAGGGCCATAACCCCTAAAGGGGTCAACTGACTATTTCGGTCATGTTGACTTATTTGTAAATCTTACTTTGCTGAACATTTTTGCTGTTTACAGTTTATCTTTATCTATAATAATATTCATGATAATAAAACAGCAAAATGTCCTTAAAATTACCAATTCAGGGGCAGCAACCTAACAACGGGTTGTCCGATTCATCTGAAAATTGCAGGGCAGATAGATCTTGACCTGATAACCAATTTTACCCCATGTCAGATTTGCTCTAAATGCTTTGGTTTTTGAGTTATAAGCTAAAAACTGCATTTTACCCCTATGTTCTATTTTTAGCCATGGCGGCCATCTTGGTTGGTTAGCCGGGTCACTAGACACAATTTTTAAACTAGATACCCTAATAATGATTTTGGCCATGTTTGGTTAAATTTGGCCCAGTAGTTTCAGAGGAGAAGATTTTTGTAAAAGATAACTAAGATTTACGGAAAATGGTTAAAAATTGACTAGAAAGGGCCATAACTCCTAAAGGGGTCAACTGACCATTTCGGTCATGCTGACTTATTTGTAAATCTTACTTTGCTGAACATTTTTGCTGTTTACAGTTTATCTCTATCTATAATAATATTCATGATAATAACCAAAAACAGCAAAATTTCCTTAAAATAACCAATTCAGAGGCAGTAACCTAACAATCGGTTGTCTGATTCATCTGAAAATTTCAAGGCAGATAGATCTTGACCTGATAAACCATTTAACCTCATGTCAGATTTGCTCTAAATGCTTTGGTTTTTGAGTTATAAGCCAAAAACTGATTTTACCCCTATGTTCTATTTTTAGCCATGGTGGCCATCTTGGTTGGTTGGCCGGGTCACCGGACACAATTTTTAAACTAGTTACCCCAATGATGATTGTTGCCAAGTTTGGTTCAATTTGGCCCAGTAGTTTCAGAAGATTTTTGTAAAAGATAACTAAGATTTACGGAAAATGGTTAAAAATTGACTATAAAGGGCCATAACCCCTAAAGGGGTCAACTGACTATTTCGGTCATGTTGACTTATTTGTAAATCTTACTTTGCTGAACATTTTTGCTGTTTACAGTTTATCTTTATCTATAATAATATTCATGATAATAAAACAGCAAAATGTCCTTAAAATTACCAATTCAGGGGCAGCAACCTAACAACGGGTTGTCCGATTCATCTGAAAATTGCAGGGCAGATAGATCTTGACCTGATAACCAATTTTACCCCATGTCAGATTTGCTCTAAATGCTTTGGTTTTTGAGTTATAAGCTAAAAACTGCATTTTACCCCTATGTTCTATTTTTAGCCATGGCGGCCATCTTGGTTGGTTAGCCGGGTCACTAGACACAATTTTTAAACTAGATACCCTAATAATGATTTTGGCCATGTTTGGTTAAATTTGGCCCAGTAGTTTCAGAGGAGAAGATTTTTGTAAAAGATAACTAAGATTTACGGAAAATGGTTAAAAATTTACTAGAAAGGGCCATAACTCCTAAAGGGGTCAACTGACCATTTCGGTCATGCTGACTTATTTGTAAATCTTACTTTGCTGAACATTTTTGCTGTTTACAGTTTATCTCTATCTATAATAATATTCATGATAATAACCAAAAACAGCAAAATTTCCTTAAAATAACCAATTCAGAGGCAGTAACCTAACAATCGGTTGTCTGATTCATCTGAAAATTTCAAGGCAGATAGATCTTGACCTGATAAACCATTTAACCTCATGTCAGATTTGCTCTAAATGCTTTGGTTTTTGAGTTATAAGCCAAAAACTGATTTTACCCCTATGTTCTATTTTTAGCCATGGTGGCCATCTTGGTTGGTTGGCCGGGTCACCGGACACAATTTTTAAACTAGTTACCCCAATGATGATTGTTGCCAAGTTTGGTTCAATTTGGCCCAGTAGTTTCAGAAGATTTTTGTAAAAGATAACTAAGATTTACGGAAAATGGTTAAAAATTGACTATAAAGGGCCATAACCCCTAAAGGGGTCAACTGACTATTTCGGTCATGTTGACTTATTTGTAAATCTTACTTTGCTGAACATTTTTGCTGTTTACAGTTTATCTTTATCTATAATAATATTCATGATAATAAAACAGCAAAATGTCCTTAAAATTACCAATTCAGGGGCAGCAACCTAACAACGGGTTGTCCGATTCATCTGAAAATTGCAGGGCAGATAGATCTTGACCTGATAACCAATTTTACCCCATGTCAGATTGCTCTAAATGCTTTGGTTTTTGAGTTATAAGCTAAAAACTGCATTTTACCCCTATGTTCTATTTTTAGCCATGGCGGCCATGTTTTTTGATGAAATGGGAATTAAAACACAAACTTTATTCTAGATACCCTAGGAATCAATCAGATGAAGTTTGGTTTGAATTGGTTCAGTATTTTCAGAGGAGAAGATCTTTGAAATAGTTTACGACGGACGGACGACGACGACGGACGGACGACGACGGACGCCAAGTGATGGCAAAAGCTCACATTTCCTTTTGAAAAGGTGAGCTAAAAAGTAAACCATTATAGGTTAAGGTACGGATTTCAACATGGAGTCTTGGCTCACACCGAACAGCAAGCATTTTAAATCGCAAATTTGAATAAATCTACATTTGATTATTTTTAAGATATTTATAATTCAATCAGCAACCTTGTCAAATTATAATTAATCATCGGCGGCTCATCCCTAACACTGTGGCTCACATTACGTAGCAAGTGCTCGCCGTCACCCCGCCAAACAGCGTGTGCTGATGTGGTTATCGTGGTTATTTAAAAGCCGTGTATTTAATATATATATTCAGACCCTAGGCTTCTGACCTGAATACTGTATAATTTCCTATGACGTACATTAACATATCAGATATCAAGTAAAAACATATATGATGAAATATTTCGTATTTCCAGAGACGTATAATACAATTATATATGTCTCTGGTATTTCGTACTGTTTAAATGGAATGAGGAAGACATATTTACCGTATTCGTTAAAATATATCGGACAATCAAGTTAAATTTGCATTGAGGAGAGGAATCACCCCACTAGCAAACTATTATTTTTAGTTACAACTGGTATAGTACGATCATAGAAGTATTATATTGACAATATACTATGTCCATGGTACGATGTCCTGAAATTTTATAATATAAAAAAGAAGATACGGTATGATTGTTAATGAGACAACTTTTCAAAAGAGACAAAATGACACAGAAATTAACAACTAAACTTGCATGTTGTCCATACCATTATTATATTCTCCTTTAATCCCTAGGGGTTGGTTGAATAAGTTTTCTTTTTTGTATAAAAAAATGTTTAATGATTTATCTTTAAGGGTCTTAATGCATGGCGGTGTTTTATTATTTTTTATATCTGTAATTTTAAGCCAATTTCCTCTTCTTTATTTTGAACCATTATTCTCTATTCTTGAGGGTCCCACAGGGTATTCCCCCTCAGGTCGCAAGGTCGCTTTTAAATTCGTCGAGAGGTCGTTTTTAAGGGAAATGTACAGGTCGCAGGTCGTTTTTTCCATCACAGAGGACGGAAGTCGGTCGGAGATCGTTTTTTCCAAATTTTACAGGTCGCAGGTCGTTTTTAGAAGGCCCTCAGGTCGGAAGTCGCCTCTAAAAAGCCCAGAGGTCGCATGTCGTTTTTGACCTTGCGGGAGTCTCATTCTTAATATCTAAGCACTACTAGTATATGAATCTCTATTCTTGGTGATTTTGTGGGCATATCTTTCTCTTTTCTAAAACTTAAATGGATTCTACATATTTCTGTGGTATCCGTCATTTTTCTCTTTTCTGTAAAATCTCACCCAGAACCCCAACGACTTTCATTGAACTGAATTATTAATTTGAAAAATTATAATCATCTTATTATTTTTTTTAAGTAATGAACAATCGAATGAGGGCACTTA